>NC_133502.1:12297857-12609642 GCF_049354715.1 Callithrix jacchus
TCCTTCTATCCCTAATTTTTAAAAGTTTTTATCTTAAAGGAAAGCTGGATTTTATCAAATCTTTTCTGCATCTATTGAGATGATCATATGGTTTTGGTTTTAATCCTGTTTTTGTGTTCATATTTATTGACTTGTGCATATTGAATCATCCCTGCATCCCTGGGATGAAACTCACTTGATGTTGGTGAATTGTCTTTTTGATATGCTGTTGGATTCACTTTGCCAGTATTTTTTTAAGGATATTTCCATCAGTGTTCATCACGGATCTGATATTGGTCTGTTTTTTTCTTTCTTTTTCTCTTTTCTTGATTGGGCATCATGGTGCTACTAACTTTGTGGAATAGTTTTAGTATGAATGGCACCAATTCTTCTTTGAATAGCTCATATAGTTTGGCTGTGAATTTCTAGTCCTGGGCTCTTTATTGTTGGGAGATTTTTTAAATTACTTTTTCAGTCTCATTGCTTGTTATTGGTCGCTTCAAAATTTCTATTTCTCCCTGATTCAAGTTTGGAAGGTTGCATGTTCCCAGGAATTTATGCCTTTTTTCTAGATTTCCTAGTGTGCATGCATATAAGTTATTCATAGTAGTGTCAAATGATCTTTTGTTTGTGGTATCAATTGTAATGCCTTCATTTTCATTTCTAATTGTGCTTTGAGTGTTCTCTCTTTTTTTTTTCTTGGTTAATCTAACTAGTGGCATATTAATTTTGTTGCATATACTACAGTTTTGGGGTAGAAGTTTCTGTGAATATCTGTTAGGGCCATTTGTTTAAAACCAGTATTTCTTTTCTTTTTTTTTTTTTTGAGACGGAGTTTTGCTCTTGTTACCCAGGCTGGAGTGCAATGGCACGATCTTGGCTCAGTGCAACCTCTGCCTCCTGGGTTCAGGCAATTCTCCTGCCTCAGCCTCCTAAGTAGCTGGGATTACAGGCACACGCCACCATGCCCAGCCAATTTTTTGTATCTTTAGGAGAGACGTGGTTTCACCATGTTGACCAGGATGGTCTCGATATCTTGACCTTGTGATCCACCCACCTTGGCCTCCCAAAGTGCTAGGATTACAGGCATGAGTCACCGCGCCCGGCCTAAGGCCAGTATTTGTTGATGTTCTGCCTTAATGATCTGTGTAATGCTGTAAGTAGAGTGTTGAAGTCCCCCATTATTATTGCGTTGCTACCTGTTTCTTAAATTTAGTGCTATTTGTTTTATGAATTTAGGAACTCTGTATATAGGTGCATATATATTTAGGATTACTATATTTTCTGTGGAGTTGATCTCTTTATGATTATATAATGACCTTTTTTGTCTTTGTTTACTGTGTTGTTTCAAAGTCTATCTGATATATATCCTATCTGATATAGGAATAGCTATTCCTACTCCCTTTTGGTTTTCATTGTGTGGTATATTTTTTCCATCTCTTGACCTTCAATGTATATGAATCTTTACAATTTAATTGGATCTCTTGAAGACAGCATATATTTTCTGTGTGTGTGTGTGTGCACGCACATGTGCATATGTGTGTGTTTTGAGACAGAGTCTCACTCTGTCACTAGGGTTAGAGTACGATGGCATGATCTTTGCTTACTGCAACCTCCACCTCCCGGGTTCAAGCAGTTCTCCTGCCTTAGCCTCCCAAGTAGCTGGCATTTACAGGTGCCCACCACCATGCCTGGGTGATTTTTTTTTTGTATTTTTAGTAGACACTGAGTTTTACTATGCTGGCCAGGCTGATCTTGAACTCCTGACCTCGTGATCCACCTGCCTCAGCCTCCCACAGTGCTGGGATTACAGCCGTGAGCCATTGCACCTGGCCTGGTATGCTTTTTCAATTCATTATGCCAATCTTTACCTTTAAAGTGGGGCATTTAGACCATTTACATTAAACACTAATATTGATACGTGAGGTTCTGCTGCAGTCATCATGATGATTATTATCTAGTTGCTTTGTTTTCTTCATTGCATTACTGTTTTATAAGCCCTGTGAGTTTTATGCTTTCAAGTGTTTTTATACTGGTGTGTAATGACCTTTTGTTCCTATATTTAGAACTCCTTGTAGCATTTCTTATCAGGTTGGTCTAGTGGTGACAAGTTCTCTCAACATATGCTTGTCTAGGAAATACTTTGCTTCTCCTTCATTTGTGAAATGTAGTTTGGCCAGATTGAAAATTCTTGGCTGATAGCTATTCTTTCTGAAGACACTAAAGATAGAATCCCAAACCCTTCTGTCTTGGAAGGTTTTTGCTGAAAAGTATATTATTAGTCTCATAGGCTTTTCCTATAAGTTATCCAATGCTTTTGTCTCATTACTCTTAGAATTCTTTTTTTAATGTTGGTGTTAGATAGCCTGATGATTATATGCTTTGGTGATGTCTTTTTTTTGCAAGGAACCTCCCAGGAGTTCTTTGAGCTTCTTGTATTTGGATATCTAAATCTCTAGCAGGACTGAGAAAGTTTTACTTAATTATTCCCTCAAATAGTTTTTTTTTTTTTTTTTTTTTCAAATTTTTAACTTTTCCTTCTCTCTCAGAAACATATTCCAATAGCTGTTGGAGACTTTGTTTATTTCTTTTCAATCTTTTTTGTTTGTTTGTTTGGGTTAATTTATAAGCTTTGTCTTTATTCTTCTACTTGATCTAGTCAATTGTTAAAACTTTCCACTGTATTTTGTAATTCCCTGTGTTTATAATTTACCAAAGTTCTGTTTTTATTTTCTTTTATGTATGTCTTTAATGTTTTTCATTCATATCCTGAATTGTCTAATTTCTTTATGTTGGTTTTTAACTTTTTCTTGGATCTCATTGAGCTAATTAGTAATAAGCATTTTGGATACTTTGTCTGATATTTCAAATATTTGATTTTGATTTGAATCCACTGCTAAAGAGTTAGTATAATCTTTTGGGGGTGTTTTAGAACTCTTTTTTTCATATTGCAAGACTTCTTTTTGTGGTTTTTCTCATTTGGATAGACCATTTCTTCTGATTATTTTTGAATTTATTTTTGATCCAAGTTAATTTGAAAACATTTTTTTTTTGAGGATGTGACTTTAATGTATATAGTTTATGGTCACCTAACTGGATCTGGGTGCTTTCCATTGCAGTGACTCTATATAAGTTCCTTGTTTATAGTGAATCTTTGGCTTTCTCAGATGCTGGTTATAGGAGTGATGTGCTGGGTGTGTGAACAGGTTCGCTGTCTTCTGTGGAGCCAGAATGGCAGAGGTCTCATGAAGTATATTCATTCCACGGTGGAATTTAAAAAATTTCTTCCCAGTATTTTTTTTAACTGGGTTGAACAGATCAGCCTCCAGCCCAGCAGAAGGTACCCACAGGTAAAAACCAGGTATGGCTAAAGCAGGTGCACATATGCAGTTCCCCAGTGGTGGGCAGAAGTCCTGTTTCTCTCGTTGAACTAAACCTGTATCTTTTTTGTTGTTGCTTACTGAACTTCCTTAAAACAGCTATTTTTGATTCTGTAGAAGGCAGTATATCCATCTCCATTTCTTTGTGGCCAGTTGCTGGCACCTTATTTTTGTTCATTTGGTGATGTTATGTTTTCCTGACTGTTCTTGATCTTACATTATTGTGATGTCTTGTATTTTTAATAGGTGCTTATTTCATTCTTTACACACTGATTTTGGCTGGGAAGTCCCTGTAGCCAGCACAGTTCTGTGGCACACCAGAAGTCTGAGGCCTTCTACCACAGATGTAGTCCTTGGGCAGATCAGAAGCCTGGGGGCTGCAGCAGCTGGTGAAAATTTTCAGAACCCTGTGTTATATGTGGCCAGTGCTGCTCTGAGGCACATCAGATGCCCTGAGCTGCTGAGGGCTTTCTGGGGCCGCTAAAGTTGTCCTGGTAGTAATATGGCTCAGAGATCAAGTTTCCCACTGTCTGGAAGGCTGCTGCTGTGTGGTCTCTCCTTATACCACAGTGGATCTAGAACTGATGTCTGTGAGTACTATCTTACAGTGTGGGGTTGTGGGGGTTTTGCCTAGTGTTGGATTTTACTGTACCAAGCCCAATGTTGGAGTTCAAGCTAAAGGCCTCTGTTCAGCTCTCTTGGTTTTCTTCAAGTGCATAGTATTCTATTTGCAGTGTACTGCCTGGAGTTGAAAGACGGATGATGTGTGTAATGTAAAATTGTCCTTCGTACCCTCTTCAAAGTGTATTTTCTTATGGTCATACTACAGCCAGATACTATGCTCTATCACCTGGCTTTCTTCGCTTTTGTGAAAAATATTTTTGTGCATGGATAATTATTCATGTTAATGTTTTGGTGTGGGGATAATTACTGGAGCATCTTACTCTGCCATTTTGCTCTGCCTCTCTCCACAGTGCATTTTCACAATGGGACTCTACCATGTAACAGCCAGTTCCCTATATTAGGAAAAAGAGCATGGCCAGACCCACACCAGCCCTTTTTGTCCCACTCATTGTTTCTACCTTTCCCCTAAATCAACCACCATGGCGATTTCTGTCATTACAAAGTGATTTTTCCAAACTTTAAGACTTATATAAATTGAATTTTAAGTTTTATATAAATTGTTCTTACCTTTGCCTTCTTTTGCTCAACTTTATGTTTGTGATGTTCACCTATGTTGTTTTTCTTGTGGTAGTTCATTCATTTTCATTGTCTATATTTTACCATTGTATAAATATATCATAATGTATTTCTTGATTATATCTGGGGTTTTTTTTTGCTATGGGTTTTTACAAATAGCATCTCTATAAATATTCAAATCCATGAACTTTGTAGATACATGTATTCTTTTCTGTTGGGCCTATACCTAAAAGTGGAATTGCTGGGATCATAGGGTATGTATATGTTTAGTTGCAGTAGATTCTGCTGAACAGGTTTTCCAGAATGGTTGATTCCATTTGCTTGCATAAGAAGTAAATTGCTCTATATAGAAGAGAATATTTTTCAGTGCAATAACTTATACGATTATGTTTTGACAAAAACAAGAAAAGTGTTGGCTTAAAAGAAACTGGGCCTAGTTTGTAATAATTTAATGTATGCTTGGCATACTTCACAGTTTATAACAAAGCTGATCACATTATTTTGTGAAATTTTACCCATATGCCCCTACTTGAACCTACTTCAGATCAGATAATGGTGGCAAGGATCTATTGAGTCTAGGAAATTTAAATTATCTACAGAATACTGGGGATATGGGAATAACTTACTCTGTAAATGTATAGTGTTCCTTTAACTGAATCATAAAAATCATTGCTGTTTTATATGAAAAGTTTATGAGGTCACATGAATGCTTGCTTACTGTGCATATGGTAAGAGCTGTGCATTTCAAGTTAAATATAGGAGCAGTTTTAGCTGTAAAGAAGTAGTTTAAGAAATCAAGAGAACTATAAATGGCCATCTGCTCTATTCTCCATTTTTATTTGCTGAATTAACCCAGTGCAATATTTTAATGAATAATGGGTTGGTATTCCATCTGCTCATTAATTTTTTCACACTATTGAACAATCCATCATTTTTACTGAGTGGAAACAATTTTCTACTTTGTAAAAATATTTTTAAAAATAGAGTCAGTGGGTATAATTCAACATTCCATTAATTTCAAGTGTATTTTGGAAATGGAGGTGCCGAGAACATCTTTAGAGTCAGAGTGCTAGAAAAAGAATTTCAGTTCTTCGAGATGACAATGCATATTGGTAGGTGTATCAGATACATTTGTTTTAGCTTATTTTGAAATAACCAGAAAAGAACCTTTCTCTGTATGATCAAAGATTGCAGAGATGTAAATGGCATTAAGGATAATATAACACTTCGTTAAGAAGAGTCTAATGATTAGTTTCTTAAAAATAATGTAAAATATATGCCATTATCAGAATTGAGCTTATAGTATTCTAATTCTGATTCAATGCCATGAGTCTAAAACAAGTTCAGCATATTAGTGCATGTGTATGCACATCTACACACATTTAAATGAAAATTTCATTTAAGTGTATTTTTACTTTGTTTCATCATTATTGCTTCTGTCTTTTTATTTCGCTTAAGTTGGCCTGGCACATTATATGATTTTGGGCCATTTAAGGTTCACGTGTCCGGGAGCAGATGTTGGTTTAATGGCGTCTTTAGTGCCTGCTGTGCCACTTCCATAAGTAGATTCTCTGAAATAGAATTTGACTAGAGGGTTAAAGCTGACATTTGGAGACCTGCTTGGTATAGTGAGAGGTGAAAAAGAAAAGGGAAGGGGATTTAAAATATTCCAGTATTGATGATTTCTAAGATTTCTACATCATTTAGCAAATTTTTTCTCTCCTGGTGGTTTTCCAGCTCAGTCAGTTCTAAATAATTTATCAACAGATTTTGAAAAGGCTCCAGTCCAGTTCTTATCAGTTCTGGGACCTGAGGGTTTTCTTACCTATCAGTGGAGATATATTATTCCCTTTGAAGATAAGGGGTATGTTGTGCAGAAAGAATGGCAAATAATAAGTAAAATTATTCCTATGGATTATAGGAGCCTGTACTATATTAATATTATTTTGAAAGAATGCCTAAATGCTAAAAATTATTACTTATTGCACTAATCATCATGCCTAAAATAGGTAAACCACCTTAGAGGCACACATTTTAATCCCATCAGGTTTTATTTATATCTTTTTTGTTGTTGTTGGAGTAGGTGAACTAAGGCCATAATAACTTATTTACTTTGTAGAGCTTTCTATAAACTATTACATACTTATTTGTCCGAAGTCTCTTTTTTCCTACACATTGTTCATATGATTGCCTACATTTATTTTTCCCCATTTTGCTAACCAGAGTATCTAGTATAAGCAGGACTATTCCATCTCAATATGTAAAATAAATAATATGTTACACAATTTTTCAAGAAAAGTTTCCATTAAAACTTAAAGAACAAATTAAAAAGAAACACAGAAAAGTTAAATGACTCATTTCAAGTGGTTCAATATAAAAAATTACCAAGAATTTCTGTTTGGCGAGTTTTTTTTTTTCAGTGAAAGAAACTATTAACAGAGTAAACAGGGAACTTATGGAGTCAGAGAAAATATTCACAAGCTATGCATCTAACAAAGGGCTAATATCTGGAGTCTAAAAGGAATTGAAACAAATCAATAAGCAAAAAAACATTAAAAATGAGCAAAGGACAGGGACAGACACTTCTCAAAAGAAGACATGCAAACAGCCAACACTCATATGAAAAAATGTTCATCATTACTTATCATCAGATACATGCAAATCAAAAGCACAATGAGATACTATCTTATACAACTCAGAATGGCTATTATTAAAAAGTGAAAAAATAACATTGGTGATGAGGCCATGGAGAAAAGGAGATACTTATACACTGTTGGGAATATAAATTAGTTCAGCCACTATGGAAAACAGTTTGGAAATTTCTCAAAGAAGTTAAAACACAACTGCCACTGGAACCAGCAATCCTATTACTGGGTTTGTATCCAATAGAAAATAAATAGCTCTACCAAAAAGATACATGCACCTGTATGTTCTTTGAAGCACTTTTCACAATAACAAAGATGTAGGATCAACTTATATGCCCATCAGTGGTGGACTTAATAAAGAAAATGTGGTACATATACATTATGGAATACTATGCATCCATCAAAAAGAATGAAATAATGTCGTTCACAGCGACATGAATGCAGCTACAGGTCCTTATTTTAAGTGAATTAACAAAGAAACAGAAAACCAAATAGTATATGTTCTCACAAGTGAAAGCTAAATGTTAAATAAACATGGACATATAGGTGGGAGCAATAGACACTGGAGACTTCTGGAAGAGGGAAAGAGGGAGGCAGTGAGGGCTGAGAAACTGCCTGTTGGGTGCTGTGCTCAATGGCTGAGTGACGGGATCGTCCATACCCCATTTCTCAGTGATACACAGTGTTCCCACATGACAGATCTGCTCTAGTACCTCCTAAATCTAAAATAAAAGTTGAATTCATTTAAAAAAAAAAGAAAAAATAATCGGAGATAAAAGAAAAAGAAATTAAGACTAAGTATAAGGAAAATAAGAATGAATACACATAACAGATAAATATCTTCATAGACATGGAAGATGAAATAAGAGGAAAACTTTAAAACTCAAAAATAAACAAAAAACAATAAAAAAGATTCAAGAGAAAATGACAGATATTGAAGACAGGAAAAACAATTGAATATATGCATAGTAGGAGTCCCTTTGAAAGAAACTTGAAGCAAGAAAATAAACACTAAAATGAAAATTCAAAAAGCTTTTCTAAGTAAAATGCGAAGGTACCTATGGAAAGAATACATCACATACATAAGAATATTGACTTAGAATTGCCAACATCAAAACATTGTGATAAATTTACTGAACTTGAAAAAGAAAAACTCTTTTGGTTATTTAAACAAAAGGGAAAAAATGATATACAGTGGAAAGAAAATTAGTCGGTTACCAGACTTTTCAACATCAATGCTTTATACCAAAAGGAAATGGAGAAACATGTGTAAGATACTCAAGGGAAAAACACATGAGACGTGGATTTTATTTCCAGAAAAAACAACCTTTTAATGTCTAGTAAAAGACGCAAGAAAACTGTCCGCAACATATAAGAACTGGGATCCTATAAGCACTTCTTGAGGAATTTATTAGAGAACAGGCTTGAGACAAGCGCAATAACTAACAGCATAAGAACTGGTGAAAAACATTAAATAGTCACTAGTAGAGCTTACACTAAATGGGGCAGAAAATGAGAGGGTATCGTATGTGATGGCCATAGAAACTGAGAGTACAGACAGTGTAAGAACTTTACAAATGAGAGGAGAATGGAAAAGTAAACTTATATTTTAATGTTTTCACTAATCATATTGGTGGTATTATTAGTGTTATGTTCTGAGACTATGTATGTAACATGGGAAAAAAACTAATGAATCATTATGGGATAGTCTAGGTGTATCATCTGCTGTCCTTGAGAACCAGATTTTTGGTTTTGAAGAAAGTAGATAAAGGTGTGTTAGAGAAGAAATTAAGTTAAATCAGGAATTTGAATCAGAATCATCACGGTAACCTCAAGAGAAATTTTATTTTCAAATGCATACTTCCCAGTTCTGTGCACTTAAAAAGCCTAGAAACACTGATATGGCCTAAAAAGTGGGCTTGGGAAACCTTGTAATAGTAGCTAACAAGGAAGCTTTCAGAGACATTAGATCCATGTTAAAAGTTGCCAACTGAATTTGAGCTTCAATAATGATAATTGCAGTAGATTGAAGCCCATTAAATATATTGAAATCTTTGAGTTTATAATAGTATTTTAAAACAACAAAATAATTGTTCCTCTTTGGAAAATAATAGGAAACCAAATCATTATATTAAAAATTAGTCAAAGGGAAAAATATGAACATTAATTCTGACTTTCCTACCTGAACTATACCACTAAGGATCTAAATAGTAGGTGTGGGAATGTTCTTTATAAAAGTATTTCAACTAATAAATGAGAAGTGAATGATAGAATGCTGCCATTTTACAGTTTCCAATGAATTATGTGGGCATTTAGCAGGAACACCTGCTAAGATCACGTAACAGAGATGATCGGATATTTCATGCCTCCTATAATCCTGCCAAATGCCACCAATAGTCATGACAAAAGATTAAACCTGAGTCTGGTGCTTCTGGATCCAGCTGAAAATTGCAGAAGGCTATGGAGAGGACAAAGGAACATGCTGAACTGCACTTTCAAAAGGATGCATTCTGTAAAACCTGAATTTGGAAAACTCTATAGGTCAAATTGTCTGGGTTTTCCAAAAGATAAATTGCAGGGAAGTGGCAGATGTGGAGGAGGACCCTATAGATTAAAAGCAACTAAAAGTATATCAGGTTTTAAAAAATGAGCAAAACTATGGTAATTAGAGACAGAGATTGGAGTGATAAAGCTATTTTAAAAACACAATTAAAGTTACGTATTGTAAAAATGAGGAGAATGATTATTTTGGTGAGGGAAACAAGTCGGGACTAGAATGGGGTTTCTGGAATGTGCAGTGAAGTTCTGTTTCTTGACTGAAGTGGTATCACTGATAATAATTCATTGAGCCATACATTCTTTGTGCATATATATTTTTCTTTTATTTTAAAATAAAAATATTTCAAAATTTCTGTTTGGTAGAATATACATATAAAGATTACTAGACCACCAAATTTAAAGAGAGGTTTTCACTGCTAGTTATACCTTGGAAGATTTTTTTATATGTTTTTTTTTTCATTCTTGTAAAATTTAGTTTCGTAGCAGACTGTGGCTGTTTTTTGAAACCTGCATTCAGAGAGATGGCACTGTAAAGTGTTTCCAGGGACTACAAAGCAGAAATAACTGACAGCAAGCCACTGTAAACTGAGGCATGTATCTGATGTGTATCTTACCGACAACAACTATGTCAGTCAAGGCAGTGCTACGACTAGAACTCAGTCGATGCTGTCTCCCAGCTTATGATCCATCTGTAGGTCCTCTCAGCTAGAGTTTTATATCTGCAAGATCTTAGGAACATTTTCTTCAATTATGAAGCATGAATGTAATAGGGGAAAATTGTTATATTCTATGAAAAAATACCTGTATATTTAATGAAAATAATTCCATTAAAACATACTTCAATTGAAAATATATTAAACTTTAATGCTTCTGATAATATGTGATGAGAGAAAATGAACTAGCAAGGGCAATATAGCCTTCTCCTTAAATCTTCAGGAAAGCATACATGATAGGAACCAACTTCCTTTCTCCTTTACGAAACAATTAGGTAAACTTCCTAAAAGCAGCTATCATGCTTGTCTTCTTCATTGCTGTATCCCTAGTGACAACACAGTACAGGGCACACAAGCACATGTGAGGATCTCAGAAAACAGGTTCAAACATAGAGGCATGACTCTGTGAATGGCTTCTGGCATTAAATAACTTAAGTTCAAATCCCAGCTCCTACAGTTAATGGCTTCTGTAGCATTGCGGACGTTACTTAATAACTCAAAAGCTTCAATTTATGCATTTCAAGGTAAAATTAGCTACCCTTTTGGGTTATTGTGAAAAATTAAGATTTTATATATAAAATGTTCAGTACCATGACTGGCAGAATTTGTGTTCAATATTTGGTAACTATTTCATATAATAAATTCAGTTCCAGCTAGAATTATTTATTCATTTTTAAGTAAAAATTTAGGATAAGAAATGAGGCTTCTACATGAATATAAAAATATCCTAGAGAATTTCTTAGGACATTAATGATTTCAGTGTCCCCAATATGATTTATTCTAATCAGCACCCGTAAGTATCAGGAACTGGTATATTTCTCTGTATAATGAATTGATAGCTAACTTTTAAATTTATGTTGGCTTCTTGCTTTGTTCCTTTGCCTTGTATACCTTGGTGTCCAGAAAGGAGGAATAGCACCAATAGCTTGAAATCCATCAGACAGTAAAGTATGTTATCAAGATTTATAAAGGATGTTTGATTATACTATTTGTACCAGTGAAAAGGCTTGTGTTGATTATCATGTTAATTAGAATACCTTCTCTACTGAAATGTTCTATACAGTCAGTGTTGTACTTCCTCATATCTCAAAGCACATAATTTGTAGTTTTCTGAAATGGAAGAGACAGATAGTACCAAATCTTTGCTTTATAGCCCATTCCCCAGAGAAGTTTGTAGCTGTGCTGAAAAAAAAATGAAAAAGACCCCACAACTTCAGGCATATTGCTTGAAAGATATACGGGCATATCATAGAAATGTTTTTTAACCTTATCATGAAAAGCTCAAGGGTATTACCTATAACATCAGCCAAAGAAATGTATCAGCCTTAAAAAAACGCAAAGACCAGAGACATATCAATTCTTCTTCTCAGTGTTACCTTTCTTTCTTTTTATTTCTTTCCGTTTTTTGTTTCCTTTATTTTCTCCTACAGTTTACCTATCAACATTTAAAAAATGAAGATGATTAAAAATACATTTATTTGATGAAACAAAAATAAATATAAATATAATTATAAAATTAACATTTATCGATAACATTTGGAGAGATTAAGTGGTAGTTTTATATCAAATAATAATTTTAATAAAAACAAATGTTTTATCTCAACAAACGTATGAATGCCAATTTAATGCAAGCAGTATGCTAGGAACTATGGGCATGGTGGCTCATGCCTGTAATCCCAGCACTTTGGGACACAGAGGCAGGCAGATCACAAGGTCAGGAGATCAAGACCATCTGGCTAACATAGTGAAACCTATCTCTACTAAAAGTACAAAAAAAAAAAAATGAGCTGGGTGTGGTGGCAGGTGCCTGTAGTCCCAGCTACGCAGGAGGCTGAGGCAGGAGAATCGCTTGAATCCAGGAGGCAATGGTTGCAGTGAGCCGAGATCGCACCACTGCACTCAAGCCTGGATGACAGAGCAAGATACTGTCTCAAAACCAACAAACAAAAACAAGATATGACCTCTATCTTCAAAGAACTTCTAGTCTATTCAAGTAAATAAGACAATGAACAACTACGTAAAATAATTAAGTTGAAGTGAAATAAGTGTGACAAGAATACAAACACCAAAACCTCTGCCAACAAGTATCAGAGAAGTCCCCATCAGAGATTGGGATTCTGAGTTATCGCTGAAGGACTGAATAACCTTTGCTCAGGCATACAGGAAGAGAAAATGCATTTCAGGAATGTGAAAAAGTCATCAAATCGTCAAGATTCATGGACTAGAAGTGGGTCAAGCTTGCCTGAGGCAGAATGAGCATGGACAGAAGGGGTGGAGACAAGACTGGGGTCAACAGGAAGCACCTGGAACAGAATCTCTTTGCAAAGTTAGCAGGAGCCATCAAATGTTTCTAAGGAGGAAATGATCTGGCCTGTATCAGGAAAGTAAGAGATGGCATTTGCAAGAATGGACTCCAGAGGCAACAACGTGGAGGCTGGTGGGCAGCCATTCTCTATTCCCTTGCCTTGCTTACTTTCTTCACGTTTGCCACCACTTGACCTATTACACAGGTGGATAGGTCTGTCTCTTTCTGGTAGAATTTAAGCATCTTGAAGTTTTATTTGTCAAGATAACATCTATGTCAGGCAGTCTTGCAAGAACTTTACAAATCTTACCTCATTTAATATTTATAACCACCTATACCATAGGTGGTAACATTTCCACTTTATAGACAGAAAATTGAAGCACAGAGAGGTTAAATAAATTACTTAAGATCTCACAGGTCATTTGTGGTAAACCTAGGACTCAAACTAAAGCAGTCTGGCTACTTCACCACCATAAATTTTGCTTTTGAAAGCAAGGATTTAGTTTTGTTCACTGCCGTGCTGTTTGCCTGGCACTTAGAATGTGACTTGGTTCTGTGTGTAATGAATAAGTCAATTTTGGATACATTAATATGAGGTGTTGGTATAGTATCTCTTTCCCACGTTCAGAAATCAATAGAAATAGAATGATAAAAACACCAAGTTTGTTTTTATTCCATCTTTATGTACTATTCCTTGTAAGAATATCATTTAAGTTTCTTTTAAGTTCTGGATTTTAAAATCTGTCTGCATGATTCCATTTTCTATTAAAACACTGCTATTGTAAACTCAGCAGTAAATACTAAATATTAAATACTTGACTGCTTTCTTATGGTCATAGGCTGAGTCTAGCAAATTAGTCAAAAGAAAGCTTGTTTCTAAAATTTCTTCCTTTTAGTTTCACTGTGGGAAATAGTCAATAAAATATTTGATGAGGAATGTTACCAAAATCAAACTGAGTAAGCCTCTATTGATCACGACAGGTGCCAAGTACTGTGCTAGGCAGCGAACATAAAGACCTGTAAGGTATCCCTCCATCTGAGGTGCCAGCAGTACTGGACAGAGACTAGTAAGCAGGTGAAAATGTTATTACTGGAGTGTGGCAGAAACATAAAGCTATCTCTTGGGAGAAATGGGTAAGGAGGGAAAGGGGACAGGAAAGGTTTGGTGGAAAGAATGTTGGGTGTCCTAAGAGGTGAGTATTTGCAAGACCTGAGTATTGCCACTCAGGGTTAGGAGGAAAATAGGGCCAAGGGGTGTTGGTGGGGATGGTGAGTTGAAGGCTTTCCAGAAGAAAGAAAAAGCATGATAGAAGCAGCTTATGTTGTGAATCTTTACATGAATTGATCTTTCATGAGGAAAAATGTCTACTAATTTCTGAAAGTCCAATTTATTACTAGCTAAGTAAATTCTATAAGGTTATTGAGGGATCAGAACTACATATTTATGAAGATTGCTGACAGAAAATAAAATAATGTCATCATTATATAGACATTTAAAATATTTTTTCTTTTAAATAGGAAAATGCAAAATGATAGTTTTATGTAACTTTTTTTCTGTTAGAATTGACGTTTTGCCACAGTTTCAGAAAGCACCCAAATTTCTACAAATGCTAAACTTTTATTGAATTTTAGGTTTGTTTCTACCTCAAATACATTTGTAATAAGACTATTTTTAACATTTATTCATAATACATCTTTTAAAATGTATCCAGTTTATCTGAGGGTAGAGTTTGGAATAGATATTTTGTGGGATTCCACACTTCTTTTTATATAAGATATCTTGGCTTTTGAAAGAAAATTTTATATAACAACTCATCTTAGGTTTTATGATTTTGAAAATATATTAGTATTAGATTGGTGCAAAAGTAATTGTGGTTTTAGCTATTAATGGAACGGCAAAAACCACAATTACTGTTGTGCTTTCCAACTTATAGGGACTGTTGCTTCAAATTTTACTTTACCTATATTGCTTCAGTTGACCCTAATAATAGTTCTGTGAATTAGATGAAAGATAGCTAGTTCAGAATTCCATGTACACATCCCGATTCTCTTTTTACCCACCCTTTAAATGACGGCATCTGATGAGTTCAGCTAGCTGTTGAGAGCATGTAATTGCAAAAAGGTGTCAGAGCACCATGCAAGATTGTTGATCGCATGACATGATGAGAGCAAGGTCAATGGATGGTGGGTCATGTGACCAGGGTTTTAATCAATTTTGGCCCATTCATCACCTGGATGTAGACCCTGAATATATCACTAGACTTTTCCGAGTCTCAATAAATCATATCTGAAGCTGAGTTGGAAGGGAAGAGACAAAATCCTCTCCAAGGTCCCTCTCTTTCTAGAAGTTCTGAAACTTGATGTGAACTCAAAAGTAAATGAAGCAGAATAAACACAACCATTAGAAGAATCTGTTAGAGGTTCTGATGAAGGATGAAGGTTTTTAAGACCTGTGACACAAGTGTGTTTGGACGTTATCCTAGGCATTCTACAAATGGGCAGCATCTCTTCATATGGAATGTACCAAAAGCTACTTTCACATCCACACTGGTACCTTTTGTTATATGCGACCTGTGGACCTGCGTTGACTTTGGTAAAGCAGTTGCTCCACTGAAGTGATCTGCTTCTAGGAGGAATTTTTTTATTTTCCTTAATTATAGTAAATGAAACTCCTACTAACAATTTAGAAAGGAATTACAATAATTATTTTCAGATATTGCAGATTAATGGAAACACAGTTGACACTGGCTAGTAAAACTGTTTGCTTGTTTCTGGTTAGATAGTATTTTCTCAACCATCTGCCTATGAAATATGGAGTGAAAAATAAACTTATGGAAGCCGTTTTAGAAAGCAAGAATGGTATCATAGGTTGATATTCCAGATCATATAATTATTTTCTCATGTTATCTCTTATATACAAATGCACCTGTATCCCATGGTAAGGATTGGGAATTCATTATTTTCTTATGCACTAATATATGAACTAGACAATTGACTGGAAATCAGAAATAAGGTTTATTGTCACCAGTGGTACATTTTCTAGGGAAATGCAGAACTTTCTTTTACATGACCTTGGAATAAACACTATATTTTATCACCAGTATTTTAGAAATTTCCTTTTCTGGAAATCTGTGTTCCTTGGAAAAATTCTTAATACTTTTTCGTAATCAGCACTGCCACCAGTCCTCACCTTTGTAATAATTGCTATGTAGATGCCAATGCACACAAACACAATGTAGGTACCCCTGCCCAGGAGTAGAAATCTTCTAATGAGAGCCTATAGTTTTAGAATTTCATAGAAATTAGTCTGTTTTATGGTACTAAGATTGCTGAATGAGAACATTGGATCTCTGACCCTCCATTCCTTTAGATTACACAGAACTATTAGAAAAATAGCTTCATGAGCCCAAAGCTCAAATTATTATTTTGTATCTCTGAGGTGATTTATTAGACAGGTGTAATGATTCTATTTCCTTTCTTCAGGTAAAGTAGACAAAGAGTAGTTGATTAATTCTTTGAAGGCTGTATCAGTATCTTATCAATTTGTGTTTCCTTTGCACCTGGTAGGTGTCAGTAAATTTATGTTGAATGAACCAAGAACCTCAGAGGCTTCCAACAAAGGACAAATACACAAGATGCTTATTAAATAATAATTCATGAGAAAATAGTTGTTAAAAGGTCATGTCTTCTTTCTGTAAATGTGTTCAAGAAACGTAAGTGTTCAGAGTGAACTGAAGCCTTCTGAACCTTAATATACGTAGTACTGGCATCTTAAACTAATTTATAGATATGACTTTTGTAGTATGTCCTGGAAATAATTTGTCTACAATCATTTCATTGGCATCACTGAATAGCTATTCTGTAATAAAAGTCCATCATTATTATATTGAATCAGACTTAAATACAGAATGTAAGTTGTACTCTATTGTAAAATGCATTTAAATACCTTGATTAAACCTTACTAACTCAATTTCAAATGACATTTCATTACTTTAGTCTCTTAGTTTTTGTTTCTTACATGGTAAATCCCTTTTCTTGGCTTCCAGCATATTCATTTATTATATTTTTCTATTAGTTACATGAAAATTAGGATATTTATGGCATTTATGTTAACTACAGTTACTTAATAGTTTTAAACTCTGCAATAGTGAAGCTAGTTCAAATATATTTCCTCATGCTTGAATTTTATTTTAGGAGTCAGTCTGTACTTCCATCACAATGTTTCACTAATGTTTTTCCTTCCTCAGCATCTTTTGGATTCCAGCTGTTGCTAATCCAGTCCAAGGCTTTCATGAAGGGTTAGACTTTAGCTCCAATTTAGCTGAGCCAGTAAAAGGAAACCTGAAATATACGCACTGTGATTTCACTGGAGGAAAACAAAAAATGAACAGGATGCTAGAATTAACTCAGTTTCTCTAGGTCAGTGATTCTCAAGGGTTGGTTCCAAACAGCAGTATCAATCAGTATCACCTGGGAAATTCTCAGACCCGTAACTAGAGCCACAGAGTGAGAAACTCTGGAGGTGGAGCCCAGATAGCTGGCTTCACAAGCCCTCCGGGAGATGCTAATGCACACTCAACTTTCAGTTCCACTGCATTAGGTCTTCTCTTAATGTGAAATATTCCCCAGGGACTAAAACAACTGAGAATTATATCCCATTTCAGGAAAGTCCAAACAACACAACCCAAATCTCAATTAACTTAAACTGAAACTCAGTAGTATACATGGGTTTCTGTTTCAGACAAAGTTGAGCTTTCATCCCAATGATACAGACTCTTACCTCAGTCATCTTGGGAAACTCATGTGAGCCTCAGGTTCTTTTGTTGGTTTGTTTTAAGAGATGGGGTCTCACTCTGTCACTCAGGCTGGAGTGCAGTGGTGCAATCATGACTCACTGCAAACTGGAACTCCTAGATTCAAGCAGTCCTTTCACACAGCCTCTTGAGTAGTTGGAACTACAGGTGTGCACCACCACACCTGGATAATTTTAAAACATTTTTTGTAGAGACAGGGTCTTGCTATGTCACCCAGGCTAGTTTTGAACTTTTGGGCTCAAGCAATCCTCCAGCCTTGGCCTCCCAAAGTATAGAGATTACAGGCATGAACCACCATGCTCTGGGTGGTTCTTTGCTTTTAGAGTAATTTTTACCTTTCTGGGCCATTGTGAGGATTAGGAGTGATACATGAAAAACAAGAACCAGGATTGCTTTTACCATGTCACTAATGAGGCCTAGGCATTGGAGCCCTCATTTGCATAGGTTCCTTCTAAATAATAATATGCTTCAGTCTAATTTTATATTTGAAGATTGTACTCTTTTAACTTATGGAGGACTCTCAAATTGTACTGGCTTCAGGCCCCATAGAATCTGTAGGCACTTTTGTCATGGTACAATGCCTAATACGTGGAAGAGGGTTGACAAGTGTTAGTTATTTTGGTATTGAGTCTATTCACTGTTTCTGCCGCCTTTTGTCATTTACATTCAAGCCTTGAACTGTATTCTAGAACAACTTACCAGCATAGTACATAGGCATATGATGGACCCATAGTACACATTAATAGATGACCATGCCATTGAATTCTATTTAGGAAACAAAACTTAAGTACTGAGGGTTTTAATCTCTCAAAAAACAAGAGCCTACATGCATCTCAGGTCAGGAAAAGATTCTAGCCTTTTCATTTACATTTAGCAAATATTTGGCAAGCAAAGTATATGGAGAGTTTTTTTTTAATGGCAAAAACCTTTTTGAACCAATGTGAAGTTGCTTGAGATTCAAATGATAGTTCTCTAAAAGTCTTTGCCCTTTCTTTCACAATGATCATAGTAATTGAACAGAATACAGTCTTCTCCATTGAAGTGTATGAATGTAGACACTTAAGGTTATATTTTCAAAGAAGCATGTATAGACTTAGCCATGTGTCTCCTGTTAATACCAATGGTGTGGTGTAAGGAAGTGCTTTTGCTCATTGGATTGAAAATGTACCTTATGACATTAAATGCAGGTATCCTTTACTATCATCAGTATCCCATTTTTCTATGACTTCTTTTCAATTAATTTTGTTCTGGAATGTAGAGTTACCTGATTTTTCTTCTGGTTTAAAGATAGCAGTGCTTGCATTTGTAGTGTTTATCAAGTGCTAACTGGATCTTATTGGTTGAAAAGTTGGTTAGGGAAATTACTGTCAAGCTCACTCAACACCATAGTAACCAAATTTTAATACCTTCTGAGGATACAGACATTTATATAATCTAACTCTATGGCACTGAGGTGCAGTGTATGTAGTGTATTTATGATTGAACAGAAAGTTTCAAACAGCAGCCTGTGAAATTGGATTTTAGATGTAATGTACCATAAATAAGTGCTATAAAGATTGCCTTTAATGCTATAAATCAGATTTTATTGGTTTCAGCTATCTCATTCTGGTTATTGTATTACCCACAAAATCAGAGGAAATCAAAGAGCTGGAATATTTTTTATTTTAATATCCCATATTCTGCAGTAATGGCACATGCACCCTTGCAGCTTCCTTTCTGGGTAGGTTGGACAAGGTTGACAGGTGGCAGGCCCCAGCAACTTATCAGTGGCAGTATCGGTGTAAACAACAAAACTTTGGGACTTGAAACAGTTTAAGATTTTCTGTCTGTGAAACCTACAAGGTAGGTGAATTGGCAGATTCCTTCCCCGTCTGAGAAGCTTGTTGTCATGTTCTTCATGCTAGGCTGACACCTGTAGAGATTGGCAGGTGATGTGTGCTTTGCATCTTCTGGAAAGTTTATAGACTTTGGTGATGAGGCTACCTATCCATTTCAGATAGGGATGCCCATGCATGACTTACCTGAGTTATTTAAATCACCCAAAACTGTTGCTATAAAAGAAAGTTGTCTACTTAAACAATCTCCCAATATTTTATTTACAACCAATTCTTCTGCACCTCTCCCTAACACTTTGATGGTTTTCTATTAAGTATGGTTTAGTCAAGAAAACTTTAAAAAAAAATGCTTGGGAAAGCTTACAAATGGACTGTTTGAGCCCAAGAAGCTACAGTAATCTAAAAATGAACTAGTTAGGTCCAGAGCAGTTTTCAGTCTATTTAATGTGCAGTTTGCGCTTAATGTGATTCTTAATGTGTACTCTGACAAGTACCCTGGGTTAGAGAGACAGTGAAGCACCTACCAGGCCTTGAGCATCTTTCATTTCATCGAGCAAGGTTGAAGCCTTAGTGTAACCTGAAGAAACCAAGAAGACAAATGTAATTTATTGAACAGAGGTCATCAGAGACATACATTCTCATTATGGAACTTTCTGATTTTTTATCTTTACTGTGGCATTATGCCAGATATGTTCTGATTTGTTCCCCCACCTGAAAAATAACCATATTTAGCAATCAGAGAAGACATTGAAATCTTTTGTTTTATCTTTATTAAAAAAAATTAAATTCCACAAATTCTTCTGTGATCTTTGACCTGCTGGAAATAAAAGCCATATATAACATACATGTTATGTCTGAGTTTAGCAATTAATATGTTTTTTTTTAATAGGAAATCTTCTTGATGCTATTTTTACTGCCTACTACCTAAGCCGGCAGAACTAGGGCAATTATGCTGATTGAGGCTTGACATTTATGACTGCCAGTTCACTGCTGAAAATACAGCCAAGGATCTCAGTCCTCGAACTGGGAGGCAGCTGGATTCCAGAGTGTGCTTTGGCGCTTGTTTTAGGCTGCGCCCAATTTCCTGGGAGCCCCATAGGCTGCCTGCATTGAACAAGGCTCTGTTGCTGTCTGGAAGTGCAAGTGCAGCTGCACGCGGGAGGAAGGGGTCTCTTTAAACACTTGTGACTCTCGTTCCATGTTCTTAATGGGGCATGAGGCAATCTTGATATGGTTTGGCTCTGTGTCCCCACCCAAATCTTATCTTGAATTGTAACCTGAATTAATCTGCAGGTGTCCAGGGAGGAACCTGGTGGAAGGTGATTGGGTCCTGGGGGCAGGTTCTCCCATGCTGTTCTCATGATGGTGAATTGTCACAGAGATCTGATGGTTTTTAAAATGGCAGTTTTTTTCCTGTGCTCTCACTTCCCTCCTGCCACCTTGTGAAGAAGGTTCCTGCTTCCCCTTCACCATCTGCCATGACTGTAAGTTTCCTGAGGCCTCCCCCAGCCATGTGGAACTGTGAGTCAATTAAACCCCCTTACTTTATTAGCCACACAGTCTCAGATGGTATTCTTTGTAGTAGTGTGAAAACAGACTAATCCAAACCTCTTTCCCTTTCTCTTCAAGGCTGCTGTCACCAACCCAAACCCTCCCAATTGATTTAGTTTCAGACTAATTGTCCTATTGATTATTTTTTATACCTTTGGTGTCCCTCTTTATATGACTTTCTTTAGGCAAATGCTGAAAAAATAAATTGATTTCTTGGTTTGTTTGGTTTACTTTACCTCATCTCCTGTCATAACCTAATTAGCCTAGATCACCAGAAACGAATTTTTACTCAGCAAAGTCAGGTTTATGCACCATTGCAATGAGGGAGATCACACACCAGGGGTATTGTGAGGTGTCTCACCAAACAAAGGAAAAGATAGAGGTTATTGTAGGATTTTGAGGAATAATGGAGTTTAGGTGGAACTTAAATAAAGCGGTGTTTGGATAGGCTCAAAGCAAAGCAGGGCTGTGTGCAAAGGGTTTAACATTAAGTCTGGTCTGTGAAGTGTATCTAAGGTCCTGTTTCCCTGGAAACTACACAGTTAAGATAAATGTAGAATGTTGTGTCCAGAAACCCCTTATTTGATGCTCTGCACCTGGATTTGAAATTGTGGGGTATTTCTGTGTCAGAGTGATTTTAATCCTCTAGGCAGGAATGAGATGGTTCATTTTTACTGATATAATTTCCCCAAAAAACCTCAACATTTTTGGTGTTATGATTTTATACAACAAAATATCTTGAGTAAAAAAAGCAGTAGTCATCCAAAAAGAGGGATCGTTACAACACTTTTACCTGTAGAAACTGCTTCGGAGAAATATCATTTCTGAAGTTGTCAGCTGGCTTTATTTGCATCTATTATTCCAGTTTGTTGAATGGCCAGATGTGTTTTTTTACTTTCTCAGTCTAATTTTTACTTTTTTACTCTCTATATCATTTAGAACAGCCAGTTTTCAAAGAAAAAAGTACTCGACATAAATGGGATTAAATGGTTAAGAAAATGTGTGGGCTAACAACAGAAAAGTCAAGGAATAGAAAAGACTTCAGGAAAGATTTGATCAAGCAGCTTTTAAAACAGTTACTACAAATATCTTATTTCTGTCTCTTCCCATGGCTCTCTGTACTGTCTGCCTTTCCCACATCTTAAATATGGCATCTTTTGAAACTCACAATGATTAAGTTTTCACCTTTATGTTGTTTCCATCGTAACTCTATTTTTTCACTAATTCACATTCTTCTCGGTCCTGCTTTTTTAATAATTTTCATAAGAAAATCTCTTTTAATTCATTCATTCTGTCTTCATGTGGGTCTTATTTAGCTGTTTAATCTGTCTCTTGTATTTCATATTTTAATTACTTCATTTCTAGAAATTCCAGGTGGTTATTTTCAAGTGTGTCTGGCTTTGTAATATCTCTCATGCTTTTTTCATAATTTCAATGTCCCTTCTAATGTCCTCAATCATTTTAAGTATATGTAGTTTTTATTTGATATCTCATAGTTCTGTTATCCGAAATCCATAGAGATCTATTATTTTTTATTTATCTGCTGACTCTAACATAGCAAAATTTTGTTATTTGGTAATTTTGCATCATAAACTTACTTTCTTTTTACTTAGTGGTATCCTATACAGCTTAGGTGTAAGAATTAGAGTGGGGGTAAAGGAGGAGGCCAAGAATCCCAGAAGTATTACTGGCCAAGGATCAGGGTAAAGATTCAAATCGTGAATCTATGTGACAGCATATCTGTAAGTATATATTCTCAAGGAAATGTTTTTTTTACCCAGACTCTAGTATATCTCCCTGTGCTGGGGGGCACTGGGTAGGGACAGATCTTCATTTGTATCTATTATTTTTCTGAGGATTAGGCTTTAAATTTTGCCTATGAACCCATTTATAGCTTTCTGACTTTTTGCAGACAGCATTGGCCTATCTTGGGCTTCAGTTAAAAGCTGTCTCCCTGGGTGTCATAAAGGTAGCTCCAGCAGCTTCTAGGGGCAGGGATGCTTAGCCAGTCTTGTTCATGTTCAGCCAACAAGATGAGTGTCTGAGTAGCTCTTTCAGAAAACCTAGGAGGTTATTTAGCCCCCCTCCTGCTCCACTTTCCTGAATCTCATTGGCTCATGTTTCATTTTTTTATTGTGAAACATACAAAACATAAAATAATGTTTTACATACACACACACATTTTTATGTGTGCATATATACATGTATGGGTATATGTGTATATTTGTATTTCATAAAGAATAATAATAAAGTGAAAATCTGTATCTCATTAAAACTTAAGAAATAATACAGTATCAATAGCTTAAAATCCCTCTCTACCTGACCACTAAAGTTTTACTTCCTTCAAAGGAAACACTTCTGATTTTGTCTGATTGAGACCTTTGGGTTTCTTTATTCCTCCACATACTTAGGTAACCATAAACCATACTTTTTTTTTTTTTTTTTTTTTAGTTTTGCCTGGATTTGGATTTCATACAAATGGAAGAACAGAGTTTATTTTTCTGAATCACATTAAAAAAATTTTTTTTATTTTAGATTCGGGGGGTAAATGTGTGGGTTTATCACAGGGATATATTGTGTAATGGCAAGGCTTAGGGTATGACTGGACTGGTCACCTGGACAGTAAACGTAGTACTCAGTAGGTGGTTTTGCAGCCCTGGCTCCCATCCTTCCCTCCCTGCTTGTGTGGTCTCCATCATCTAGTGTTCCATCTTTATGTCCATGTGTACCCAGTGTTTAGTTCCCACTTATGAGACATGTGGTGTTTAGTTTTCTGTTTTTTGTGTCTGACTCGCTTTTGTTTGCTCAGTTTTGTTTTTCAAATTCACCCATGATGGTGTGTGCAGCTGGTGTATTAATCTTTTACACAACCATAAAATATATAATTGAATGAATATAACACAACTCTTGGTTCATTATATTGTTAATTTATTTATTTTTTCCAATTTGGGTTATTAAATAGTGGGTCTGTAGACATTTCGAGCCAGTATTTTGATGCATGTGATGCAGGGCAGATTCTTGGCTTCATTCACTCAGAAGAGATTTCAAGAGCAAGCAGGCAGAAGAAAAGCAGCTTTACTGAAGTGATATCACCGCAGCTCAGGGACTGCCTCCTGTGGATCAGGGCCAGCTAGCACATAGGCAGTGCACAGGGAGTAGCCTTTAGGCTATTGGCTACCTGCATTTATACCCACTTTTAATTACATGTGAATTAAGGGGTGGGTTATTTAGAAATCTCTAGAAAATGGGCAATAACTTCCTGGTGTTACCATAGCATTTGTAAACTGTCACGGCACTAGTGGGAATGTCTTATGCTGATGGGCAGCAAGAGTAACTAGAGGTTACTTTTGACACTACTTGTTGATTTAGGCTGGTTTCCTATCTGGTTCAGGAAACAAGCCCTTCCAGTCTCCTACTTCACATGTGTCCAGAAGTTTCTTTGAATTCATATCAAGCAATAGACTTGCTGGGCTCAAAGTCATTTATATGTCCAACTTTAAAAGGCATAACAAGGTACAAAAATGCCTATCAATTTACATTCCCAACAGTCTTGTTTGAAAGTTTCCATAGCTCCATACTGTTTCTAACACTCAATTTTTAAATTTTTTGCCAATTTAATATTTAAATTTTGCCAGTTAACACATTATTTAGGTATTAGATCAAATTATATTTTACAAGATTATATTTTAATTATATTTTCCTAGTTACTAATAAAATTGAATAGTTTCTTGTGTTTATGAACCTTTTTGTATATGTTGGTTTGTGATATGCTTATTGGTGACTTTTGCCTATTTTTGTTCACATTATTAAACATTTATTGCTTTATATATTGTGGGTTCTAACTTTTGGTACATATATGAGTTGCAAAGAACTTGCCCCAATTTCTTTTTGATCACTTTATGCTTGTCTTTGAAAAGAGAAATTCCTAATTTTAGCTTAGTCCAGCTTGTCAGTATTTTCTTCTCTATTTTGCTATTTTTCTGTATTGTCTACATATATTTCTATGCAACAGTTGTACAAAAATGTTCTCTTAGATTGTCTTTTGATATGCCTAAATTTGATTTTTGTATATGATGTAAGGTATTCAATCTAATTTTATTTTTTAGCATGGAAAACTAATTCTCCAGTACTGTTTATTGAAAAAAATCTACTCTTTCTCCACAGTTTGCAATCAATTCTGTCAATTATTAGTTTTCATGCATGCATGGTTCTGTTTTAAAGCTCTCAATTTTGCTTCATTGGTTTATTTAAGTGTACTGAAACAAGGATGTTACTGTCTTCTTATATAACACAATAATAATCATAATGATGACATTTGGTGGGACAAGTATTCTATTTTAGATTATTCTTCAGTTGTACCTTGGTTGTTCTTGATCATTTACTATTTCATATAAATTTCTGAATCTATTTGTCTATAGAGAAATTTGGGATGAACTGTTATTTTCATAATATTAAGTCTTTCTGTTCATGAACTTGAAATTTCTATCAAATTTTGTTGTTTATAGACTGCTGTTTTATTTAAAATTAGTATTTTTAAAAAAGAAGTGTTGAATATCATTGGTTAAATTTATTTCTCAGTACTAAATATTGTTTGGTGCTACTCTACATAGTACTTTTTTTCAATTGCATATCTTATTGTTACTGGCATATGGAAATGCAGATAATTTTGAATACTTGTTTTGTATCTAACAGTTTTGCTAAAATCTCATACATTGTAACATTTTATCAGTAAGTTCGTTTTGTATGCTATGAATACACTCATACTATTTACAAATGAGGATACTATTGTTTTTCCACTCTGGTTCCTGTATTTTTATTTATTTTATTTTCTTACTATAGGCAGGGATCTCTCATCCAATGTTTATAAAAGAAAAAGTAATAGAAGTTATCTTCATCCTATTCTGACCTCCAAGTTAATTGTTGCAAAATATTACATTTATTGCATATGTTTTTATACGGCCCCTCCAAAAGGTCAAGGTGTTTCTTGCTATTAACTTTACTAACATATATTTTGGTTTGGTTTAATCATAAATGTGTGTTGCTAACCAACATTTTTGTGCATGGGAGTAAAAAAATCAAGTTTTTCTCCTTTTAGCTTTTGAAATGATAAGTTAGAGAAATCAGTTTTCTAACAATCCTGTATTTGTGGAGTGAAGACAACTTGGCTGTGGTTATCATCTTTTTAATACCATGATAGTTTTTATTTGCTAATGTTTGGTTTAGGGATTTGGGGACTTCTATATTTATCCATGATTTGTATCAATCTATTATTTTATTATCTCATACTTGCCTCTGTTTGTTTTATAGTTATATTACTCTCATAAAATGTTAAAGAATATGTGTTTTGCCATTTTTCTGAAGAAGTTTGTGTATGCCGTGTATTTTTTATTTCTTGAATATTTATTGTAATAGTAAGCCTCTCTGTAAAGTTACTTGGGCCTGGTATTTTCTTAGTGAAAAATATTTCCAACTATGGATTTAATTGTGCTAAATATAACTATTTAGGTTCTCTCAGTTTTCTTGAGCCAGTTTTGGTAAGTTGTATGTTCTAAAAAGATATCCATTTTACCTATGATTTCAAACATATTAGCAAAAATGTATTTATAATATTATTTCATTATTTAAATTCCTTCTGCATCTGAAGTTATATCTTCTTATTCATCTCAATTATTATTTATATAATCTCTCTTTTTCTAAATTAATACTATCAATTATTTGCCTATTTTGTTATTTTCAATGAAATACTTTTTGAGATTTTGATTTTTTTCTATTATATATTTGTTTTCCAGTTCTTTATTCTTTTTGTGAATGTCGTTATTTAATGTGCTTTATCTGAGTTTATTCTCTTTTTCTTTTTCTAACTTTTTAAGTTTTATGCTTAGTCAAATAATTTGACAATTTTCACCATTTTAATATATTCAATTAAGCTTATTAATTTCAGTATTTACTAACTTAATCCCACAAGTTTTAATATGCAGTATTTTAATGATCATTCAGCAATTCACTTTAAGATTTTCCATTACGATTTCCTCTATGATCTATGTTTTTCAGAAGCATGTGAATTCTTTTATTCCAAATATATAGTTTTTTCTAGGAATCTTTTTGCTTTTTTAACTTGACTTCTTCATGTTTATGAAATATGGACTACATGATACAAATCTTTTGAAATATATGGAAATAAATCGTGGACAATTTTCATAAATAGTTCATAAGTTCTTAAAGAAGAGGGTGTATTCTTAAATCATCTGGTCCATTTAAATCAAACTGATGCTATCCAAATCTTTATCTCCTTACTGGCTTTCTATTTGCTCAATCTATCAGTTTTTGAGAGATTGCATTAAAACTTTCCAATATGTTGGTAAATTTGTCAGTTTCTCCCTGTGTGCCTGTAATTTTTCAAATTATGTAATTCAAAGCCACATTATTACATTTTATGTTGTTCAAAATCATTATGTCTCACTAGCTAATTAAACTTTTTATCTTTATGAAAATATCTTGTGTATCTCTGCTCACTTTTTTATCTTCTTAAAGTCTGTTCCTTTTGTGATATTTTGGTTAGCATTTATTTGGTGTAACTTTTTATTTTTATTTTATTGCACTTCAGGTTCTGGGGTATGTGTGCAAAATATGCAGGATTGTTGCATAGGTACACATATGGCAATGTGGTTTGTTGCCTGCATCCCATGTCACCTATATCTGGCATTTCTTCCCATTATCCCTCCCTAACCTCCCTACCCACCTGCTGTCCCTACCCTATTTCTCCCCAACAGACCCCAGTGTGCGACACTCCTCTCCCTGTGTCCCAGAGTTCTCATTGTTCAATGCCCGCTTATGAGTGAGAACATGCGGTATTTGATTTTCTGTTCTTGTGTCAGTTTGCTGAGAATGATGGTTTCCAGATTCATCCATGTGCCTACAAAGGACATGAACTCATTGTTCTTTTATGGCTGCATAGTATTCCATGGTGTATATATGCCACATTTTCCTTATCTAGCCTATAGCTGATAGGCATTTGGGTTGTTTCCAGGTCTTTGCTACTGTAAACAGTGCCACAATGAGCATACGTCTGCATGTGTCTTTATAACAGAAAAATTTATAATCTTTTAGAGATATACCAAGTAATGGGATTGCTGGGTCATGGCTTTCCTCGTTAGGTTCATGGCTATCCTCGTTAAGCTACCTATTACCTTCTTCATAGAACGTCAAATGGAATTTCTATTTCTAGGTCCTTGAGGAATCACCACACTTCCACAATGGTTGAACGAATTTACACTCCCACTAACATTGTAAAAGCATTCCTATTTCTACATATCCTCTCCAGCATCTGTTATCTCCAGATTTTTTAATGATCACCATTCTAACTGGTATGAGATAGTTATCTCAATGTGGATTTGATTTGCATTTCTCTAATGACCAGTGATGATGAGCATTTTTTCATATATTTGTTGGTCTCATAAATGTCTTCTTTTGAAAAGTGTCTTTTCATGTCCTTTGCCCACTTTCAAATGGGTTTTGTTTGTTTTTTTTCTGGCAAATTTGTTTTAGTTCTTTGTAGATTTCAGATATTAGCCCTTTGTCAGATGTGTAGATTTGCAAAAAATTTTCCCCAATCTGTTGGTTGCTGGTTCACTCTAATGATTGTCTCTTTTGCTGCACAGAAGTGCTGGAGTTTAATTAGATCCCATTTGTCTATTCTGGCTTTTGTTGCCAATGCTTTTGGTGTTTTAGTCATGAAGTCCTTGCCGATGCCTATGTCCTGAATGGTTTTGCCTAGGTTTTCTTCTAGGGTTTTTATGGTGTTAGGTCTTATGTTTAAATCTTTAATCCAGCTGGAGTTAATTTTAGTGTAAGGTATCAGGAAGGGGTCCGGTTTCTGCTTTCTGCACATGGCTAGCCAGTTTTCCCAACACCATTTATTAAACAGGGAATCCTTTTCCCATTGCTTGTTTTTGTCAGATTTGTCAAGGATCAGATAGTTTTATATATGTGGCATTGCCTCTGAGGCCTCTGTTCTGTTCCATTGTCTATATCTCTGTTTTGATACCAGTACCATGCTGTTTTGATTACTGTAGCCTTCTAGTATAGTTTGAAGTCAGGTAGCATGATGCTTCCAGCTTTGTTCTTTTTGCTTAGAATTGACTTGGCTATGCAGGCTCTCTTTTGGTTCCATATGAAGTTTACGGTGTTTTTTTTCCAGTTCTATGAAGAAGGTAATAGGTAGCTTAACGAGGATAGCCATGAACCTATAAATAACTTTGGGCAGTATGGCCATTTTCACAATACTGATTCTTCCTAACCATGAGCATGGAATATTTTTCCATCTGTTTGTGTCCTCTCTTATTTCATTGAGCAGTGGTTTATAGTTCTCCTTGAAGAGGTCCTTTTTATCCTTCGTTAGTTGTATTCCTAGGTATTTTATTCTCTTCGTAGCCATTGTGAATGGCAGTTCATTCTTGATTTGGCTCTCTTTAAGTCTGTTATTGGTGTGTAGGAATGCTTGTGATTTCTGCACATCGATTTTGTATCCTGAGACTTTGCTGAAGTTGCTTATCAGTTTCTGGAGGTTTTGGGCTGAGATGATGGGGTCTTCTAAATATACAATCATGTCTGCAAATAGAGACAGTTTCACTTCCTCCTTTCCTAATTGAATACCCTTTATTTCTTTTTCTTGCCTGATTGCTCTGGCTAGAACTTCCAATACTATATTGAATAGGAGTGGTGAGAGAGAGCATCCTTGTCTCGTGCCAGATTTCAAAGGGAATGCTTCCAGTTTTTGCCCATTCAGTATGATATTGGTTGTGGGTTTGTCATAAATAGCTTTTATTATTTTGAGATACGTTCCACTGATACCTAGTTTATTGAGAGTTTTTAGCCTAAAGCCCTGTTGAATTTTGTCAAAGGCCTTCTCTGTATCTATTGAGATAATCATGTGGTTTTTGTCTTTGGTTCTGTTTATGTGGTGGATTACATTTATAGACTTGCGTATGTTGAACCAGCCTTGCATCCCCAGGATGAAGCCTACTTGATCATGATGGATAAACTTTTTGATGTGCTGTTGCAGTCGATTTGCCAGTATTTTATTGAAGATGTCTGCATCTATGTTCATGGATACTGGCCTAAAGTTTTCTTTTCTTGTTCAGTCTTTGCTGGGTTTTGGTATCAGGATGATGTTGGTCTCATAAAATGATTTGGGAAGGATTCTCTCTTTCTGTATTGTTTGGAATAGTTTCAGAAGGAGTGGTAACAACTCCTCTTTGTATGTCTGGTAGAATTTGGGTGTGAATCCATCTGGACCTGGGCTTTTTTTAGATGATAGGCTATTAATTGCTGCTTCAACTTCAGCCCTTATTATTGATCTATTCAGGGTTTTGAATTCTTCCTGGTTTAGGCTTGGGAAGGTACAAGTGTCTAGGACTTTATTCATTTCTTCCATATTTACTGGTTTGTGTGCATAGAGTTGTTTGTAGTAATTTCTGATGGTAGTTTGTATTTCTGTGGAATCTGTGGTGAATCCCCTTTATTATTTTTATTGCATCTATTTGATTCTTCTCTCTTTTCTTTTTAAATAATATGGCTAGCAGTCTGTCTATTTTGTTGATCTTTTCAAAAAACCAGCTCCAGGATTTATTGATTTTTTGAAGGGGTTTTTTTTGTGTGTGTGTCTCTCCTTCAATTCTGCTCTGATTTTAGTTATTTCTTTTCTTCTCCTAGCTTTTGATTTTTTTTATCTTGCTCCTCTAGCTCTTTCAATTTTGATGATAGTATGTCGATTTTAAATCTTTCCTTGCTCCTCATATGGGCATTTATTGCTATAAATTTTCCTTTAGACACTGCTTTAAATGTGTCCCAGAGATTCTGGTATGTTGTGTCTTCATTCTCATTGGTTTCGAAGAACCTCTTTATTTCTGCCTTCACTTCATTGTTTATTGAGTTAATATTCAAGAGCCAATTGTTCAGTTTCTATTAAATTGTGTGATTCTGAGTTCATTTCTTAATCTCGAATTCTAATTTGATTGCACTGTGGTCTGAGAGACTGTTATGATTTCCATTCTTTTACATTTGCTGAGGAGTGATTTACTTCCAATTATGTGGTCAATTTTAGAGTAGGTGTGATTTGGTGCTGAGAAGAATGTATATTCTGTGGATTTGGGGTGGAGAGTTCTGTAGATGTCTATTAGGTTTGCTTGGTCCAGATCTATGTTCAAGTCCTGAATATCCGTGTTAATTTTCTGTCTCATTGATCTGTCTAACATTGACAGTGGAGTGTTAAAGTCTCCCACTATTATTGTGTGGGAATCTAAGTCTCTTTGTAGATTGTTAAGAGCTTGCTTTATGTATCTGGGTGCTCCGGTATTGGATGTATATATATTTAGGATCATTAACTCTTCTTGTTGCATTGGTCATTTTACCATTATGTAATACCCTTCTTTGTCTCTTTTGATCTTTGTTGGTTTAAAGTCTATTTTAGTAGAGACTAGGATTGCAACTCCTGCTTTTTTTTTTCTCTCCATTTGCCTAGTAAATATTCCTCCATCCCATTGTTTTGAGCCTATGTGTGTCCTTGCGAATGAGATGGGTTTCCTGGATACAGCACACCAATAGGTTTTGACTTTTTATCCAATTTATCAATCTGTGTCTTTTTATTGGGGCATATAGTCCATTTACATTTAAGGTTAATATTGTTATCTGTGAATTTGATCCTGCCATTTTGATACTAGCTGGTTGTTTTGCCCATTAATTGACACCATTTCTTCATTGTTTCAATGCTGTTTACCATTTCGTACATTTTTCAGGAGCTCCTGTAAGGCAGGCCTGGTGGTGACAAAATCTCTCAGCAATTCCTTGTTCATGAAGGATTTTATTTCTCCTTCACTTATGAAGCTTAGTTTGGCTGTATATGAAATTCTGGGTTGAAATTTCTTTTCTTTAAGGATGTTGAATATTGGCCCCTACTCTATTCTGGCTTGTAGGGTTTCTGCCAAGAGATCCCCTGTGAATCTGATGGGCTTCTCTTTGTGGGTAACATGACCTTTCTCCTCACTGCCCTTAGCATTTTTTCCTTCATTTCAACCCTGGTGAATCTGATGATTATGTGCTTTGGGGTTGCTCTTCTTGAGGAATATCTTTGTGGTGTTCTCTATATTTACTGGACTTGAATATTGACCTGCCTTGTTAGGTTGGGGAAGTTCTCTTGGATATATCCTGAATAGTGTTTTCCAGCTTGCATTCATTCTCTCTGTCACATTCAAGTACATCTATCAAATGTAGATTAGGTCTTTTCACATAATCCCATATTTATTGTATGCTTTGTTCATTTCCTTTCATCTTTTTTTCTCTAATCTTGCCTTCTCATTTTATTTCATTGAGTTGATATTCAATCTCTGATATCCTTTCTTCTTCTTGGTCAATTCTGCTATTGAAACTTGTGTATGCTTCACAAAGTTCTCCTGTTGTGTTTTTCAGCCTCATTAAGTCATTTATATTCTTCTACAAGCATTTCATCAAACCTTTTTTCAAGGTTCTTAGTTTCTTTGCATTGGGTTAGAACATGATCTTTTAGCTCAGAGAATTTTGTTATTACCAACTTCTGAAGCCTGTTTCTGTCAATTTATCAGACTCATTCTCCATCCAGCTTTGTTCCCTGGCTGGTGAAGAGTTGTGATCCCTTGGAGGAGGAGAGGCATTCTGATTTTGGATGTTTTCATGCTTTTTGTGCTGGTTTCTTCCAATCTTTGTGGATTTATCTACCTGTGGTCTTCGTAGTTGGTGCCTTTCAGATGGGGTCTCTGAGTGGACGTCCTTTTTGTTGCTGATGAAGTTATTTCTTTCTGTTTTTTAGTTTTCCTTCTAACAGTCAGTCACCTCTGTTGTAGGACTGCTGGAGGTCCACTCCAGGCCCTGCTTGCCTGGGGCTCACATGCAGTGACTACAGAATGGTAACGGTTGCTGCCAGTTTCTTCTGTTATCTTAGCCCCAGAAGGATACTCATCAGATGTCAGTCTGAGCTCTTCTTTATGAGGTGACATTTTGAATCTATGGGGGTCAGGGAGCTGCTTGAGGAGACAGTCTGTCCCTTATAAGAGCTCAAGTGGTGAGCTGTGAGCTCTGTTGTTCCATTCAGATCTGCTAGGCAGGTATGTTTAAGTCTGCTGCAGCGGAACTCATAACTGCCTTTTTTCCCTGATGCTCCATCCTGGGAAGGTGGGGCTTTATTTATAAGTTCCTGACTTGCTGCTGCCTTTTTTAAGAGCTGCTTTCCCCCGTGAGGAGGTAGCCAAGGCACAGTCTGCCAGCAGAGGCATTGCTGAGATGCCGTGGGCTCTGCCCAGCTGCTATGTGAACTTCCTTGCTGTTTTGCTTATAGATGTATAGTTAGAACTGCCTCAGTAATGGCAGTCTGCCTCAGCAGACTGCCTCAGTAGTGGCAGATTGCCTTGGTAATAGTGGACTGCCTTGGCAATGGCAGACGTCCTTGGTAGTGGCAGACTGCCTAGGTAATGGCGGATGCCCCTCCCTCAACAGAGCGGGACCATCCCAGGTCCAGCTGCATTTGCTGCAAAACTCTCAATCCAGAGCATTTCAGATTGCTGGTCTTTGTGGGGGTGGGACATGCCAAGCTAGATCACCTGGCTCCTTGTTTCAGCCCCCTTTTCTTCAATTGAATGGGCAGCTCTGTCTCCCAGGTGTTCCAGGCACCAGTTGAAATGACCCCCCCAGATTTGTGTGAGTTTTTGTGTGGAGACCTGCTGCACCAGCTGAAACAGCCATGCTGGAAACTCGTGGCACTTTTCAGCCTGGGACACTCTTCATCTGTGGACAGTAATAACTCGTTTGGAAATGCGGTGTTCACTCACCCTCTGTGTTGTTCTCACTGGGAACTGCACTCCAGAGCTGTTCTTATTCAGCCATCTTCTGGTGTAACTCTTTTCATCCTTTTCCTTCCTTGTATGTTCAGTGTGTATGTGTGTGTGTGTTGTTTGTAGAAGAGTATGTATATATCTGCATGTGTACATACACATGAATGAAATGTGAATATGTATATCTGTTTGTGTCTAATCCAATAAAATCTTTAAGTTACTGCATAGGTTATTTCATTGGAATTTTACTTTACCTTCAACTCTTGCTCATTTTATGTCACGTCTTGTTTTTAAATTTTGTCTTATTTTAGGCCTCCTTTTGAATTTTATCTGTGTACTTGTTTTTGAAGTTTATTCTCTATGCTCTTTTTTAGCCTTTACTGTGGATATGTTAACATGCATAATTAGCACAGTTTAAAATTAGTTCTAACTTATTCTCATTCCAACTGTTACAAAGACCTTAGAATGCTTTCAGTTTAACCACTGCCCTCCCAACTTGTATATTATAATTTATTTTCAACATATTATGTTCCATATTTTTATAATCCTCAGAAATTAAACTGTCTTATACATCAGTGTTTCCTTGTATTTATCATATATGTGCCAATATCTTTGCTCAGAATCTAATCTTACATATCAGACCTTTCATCTTGACTTAATTTCTTTTCTCCTGAAGCATATCCTTTGGAATTCCATGTGGGGAGAGTCTGTATGTAATGAACATGCATAGGTTTGCTTTTCTGATAATGTTTTTATTTTTCCTTTGTTCTTTAACATTAGTATCACGGGTATGGGATTCTAGGGTCATGGTTATGGATGCATTCTTTCAAGGCATTGCACACTGCCTTCTGGCCTCTATTGTACTGAGAAGTCAGTCATCAGTGTCATTGTTCTTTTGTAAGTGATATTTATCTTATTCTCTGCTTCTGTTAAATATCTGTTCTTTATTTTCAATGTTAAATACTTTTAGTATCAATATTTCTAGGTGTGGATTTCTTTTTATTTAGTCAGCTTGGAAGCCATTTTTGGATCTGATGTCTGGTGTCTTTCAAAATTGTTGAAAAACTTTTTTTCACTGATTTGCTAATATTTTCTAAAAGCAATCTTTTTCCTAACTATTTTATTCACTAACTCCCCTTGAAATATCATGTAGAGGACTTTAAACTTTCTCAGCCTAGCTTCTCTATATTTTTTTTACTCTTTTCTATTTTCAATATTTTTCTCTGACTTGATGACTCCAGGTTCATTAATTCTTCAGTTATGTTGAATTTACTGTTAATTTATCCCACTGGAATTTTAAATTTTAAAAACATTTAATATATTTACATATTATTTTAAAATCTAGTTTATTAAAAAATTATTTTTTCATATTTTCAAGACTTTCTTGGAGCATGTGAAACATAACTGTTTTATAATATGAGTGCTATGTATTAAACATATGAAGTATTTGTAGGCCATTCTGATGTCTCTCATTCTTAGTGTGCTGTTTCTGTGTGTTGTGGTTTTTAAATTATAATTGCAATTTTCTTGTTTTTATTAGAATGATCTTGAGAACCATTTGATCTATGGCTTAATGTTGAATTCCTCCAGAGAGGATTTTCCAGGATCCCTGGATACATATTTAATTATTCTCTATTCTTGGGATTTTCCGGTTCATACAGAAAGTATGAATATGGGTCACAAATTCCTTATTCCCCACAATGATGAACGTTACCTACTAGTTCTCAGATTTACTTTCCCTTATACCTAATGGCAAGTGCCCTCACTCGCCTTTCCTGCAGGTGTTTATTATTTACTCTTCCCCTTTGGGGTCTCAACTATCTACAGGGATATATTAAGCTCCTCACTTTGAGCAGACCTTTACTCATCTCTTCCTCTTATACCCTGACAAGCCACCCAAATAGAACATCAGGGTCACAGGATTTGGCCAATATTCTTGGGACATCTGAGGCTTTGATGCAGGTTTGCCTTTCTGGAGTTTGGCTTTCACTTTATCTGGGGGTTTCAATTCATTTTAGATTTCTTATTTTGTCATCAGTTTAGAGATTGCTTCTAAAATACATGTGTTTTAAATTATTACATTTTATTTTTTAGAAGATTTTAATGGAAAGTTGTTGAGAAAATTCACTTTCAGAAATAGGAAGCCCTTTCTAAGTTGTCTTTTTCTGTAGTGCCTGTTGGAACAAGGATATGATTTAAAATTATTTTGAGTTTTACATTTGTTAGAAGTACAGCTTGTTATTATAATCAGAAACCAATGGGTTTCAGTACCCTGAGATGTTAAATAAAGGCAGAAACATGCTCAATGTATAAGCACAAATGCATATGAGAGATTGTTGCTAATGAGGAAATAAAGGTCTTCAGAAATAGATAGTAATCAAGTGAGCTGAAAAGGGGCTGGTGATATTTCAGGGAGACACCTTGGTTTCAAGTGCAGGGTTGGCATACACAAAACAGTTCATCTTTTCCCAAGGACTTCTCAGCCTTTCAGAGTGATTTTATTCTATCATGGTTTACACAGTCTTCCTCCACTTCCTCCAATGGATCTTGATATTGTCTATCAGTTCTCTTCTGTTTCTAAAACTAAATATTTAACAGCCTATGGCCCTGTGGAGATCAAAGAGCATAGGAATTATAAATATTTTTATCATGAAATTTCAGCCATGAATGGTGTAAATTTTGTTCTCAAAAGATTGTTAACAGAAGACACTGACTTTGTCCAGCAGTTTTCAAATTTAATCAGGTAAACAAGAATTTTTTAAGAACAAACAATGTACTTTGTGTGGAAAACTAAATAGCTACTCATTTTATTTATTTATTTTTTGTTATCTGTACCAATCCTTATGACCAGTTATTCTCTATGAAGATTCCATTATCATTAAGGACTGATTCTCAGCCCCAGTCTCTATGTTCTCACAGTTATCTGCTGAGATCCTAGACATGCTGAAAAACTCCGAAAGTGCAATTAACTTAAGTATATTTTGGCTGTATGTCATATTTCTTAAATATCAACTCAAGGTTTTCTCCAAACAATATTGCAAAATTCTCAAAATCCCAATTAATTTCAATTCGCTTTGGTAGGGATGTCACATATTCCTTAAGCATTTCCAGTAATGAGAGGTTGTCAGAATCAGTACTGTGAGGTTTGTGAAAACTGCCTTGAAATCAAAATAAGAGACTCAATGCCAAAGCAGAGTGGGAAGAGCTGCCATTTGGCAAGCCTGATGCAGATGTGTCTGGAAATCTATGCAAGGGTGATTGGGCTGTTTCAGTGATTGGACTTGCTATGATATGAATGTCAGTGTCTCATACAAAATTCATGTTGAAACTTGGTGCCCAGTGTATCAATATTAAGAGGTGAGGCCTTTAGGAAGCAATCAGGCCACGAGAGATCTACCCTCATGGATGAGATTAATGCCTTATAAAAGGGCTTGGGGAGTGACTTTGCTGCTTCCATCTCTTCTGCCCTGTGAGAATGCAGCATTCATCCATTTTGACCCTTCTGTCCATGTTTCCACTATGTGAGGATGCAGCAAGAAGGACCTTGTGAGACATTAAATGCTGGTGCCTCAAGCTGTCACTTTCTACCTCCAGAACTGTCAGAAATCAATTTCCGTTTTTTATAAATTGCCCAGTCCTAGGGTATTTTGTTACAGCAGCGGGAGCCAACTAAGATAGGACCTAATGGAGAGTTCTTTTGATTCAAGAATATCAACTGGTGAACAGTTGTTTGGGGGGCTCCTGGATATCAGGTAATATACCTTGATTTCTAGTTATCAAAAACATTATTTGCTTTCTGCAGTTCAATCTTTTTAAATATTGTTGCAAAGAAGTTCCAAAGCAGCAACCCTTGGATATACAGGGAATTTAAGCTATGATTAAGAGTTTAAATGTATGCTCTCAGTGAAGGAAGATGGGATCACTGGTTTTGGCATTTAGCTATGGCCTGGTGAGCTCTGAGAACAGTATATAACGTAATCAGGATTCCAGACTTTAGCAACTTCATATTAAAAGTGAGTCACTGTTTTGCAGCAATACCATTTCTTTTTATTGTTAGCATTGGCAATGGAACTTTGATAGATCAGACTACACACAGCACTCATGATTAAGGAAAACATTACCTCTGTCCATATGGGGCATCATCTAAATACACCAGGCAAGATATTAGTAGATGTAAAAATCTGGGAATACATGACTGAGATGGGCATGTTAACAGTGAAATCGCTAAGGTCATTTGTTTGTGTTTCTCCTCTCACTGTGCTGAAAGCCACACTTGTAATCAGAACCTCTTCTAATTCTTTTTCTGTTCTTTCATCTTGCTCTCCTGTCACTCTTCTAACACTGGAACTAGCAGAATTGGCAGTGTGCCTCATCCCTGCAGTGGGCGAAAACATGGAGGAGCGATGCCAGTTCCATTCCAGAAATCAGCACAGGTTTGCACGTCAGCAGGGACGGTGTTCCTTAGACTTCCACATGGAAAGGCAGGAACATAAAGGGGAGGCATATGCACAAACATAGTGGGGAAAGAGAAATAAAGAGCAACTGCAGAAAGCAAAAAGAAGTCTCAGCTTGTTTCAGGAACACACAACACACAGTTCTGCCTGTGAAAGAATAAAATTTTTCATCACAGAAAGATGAGCTGGGGACTGTGATCTTTCTTGAGCACTGATTAAGTGAATGCAGTATGCTCCAAAGGCATTAGAGAGAAGACTCTAGAGAAACTTTTAAGTGGAGGAAAAGTTAGAAGTTTGTTAGTCTATTACTTCAATTCTAAGATAAGAGAATTGAGACTCACAGAAATAATGGACTCCGCAGTAGGCACTGAGCACAGTGAAGGAGTTGGTGCTGAAACTCTGACCTTGCAGAGTTTTAGTAATTAGTCTTGATGTTTTCAGTGTTAGTCAATATTCTTGTTGGCCACCTGTGACCCAAAATATATGTGTAAATGTTGAAGTGGGTGTTATGGATTGAATGTTTGTGTTCATCACTCCCCCCAGATTCATATGTTGATGTCTGATTCCCAATGTGGCAACATTTGGAGGAGCGACTTTTTCAAAGTGATTAGGTCTTGAGGATGAAGTTCTCATGAATGGGATTAGTGCTCTTCTTAAACAGACTGCAGAGAGCTCTCTAACTCTCTTTCTGCTATGTGCAGATATGAGGAGGCAGCCATCTGCCTTGCTGCCTCCCTGAGCTGGGACTTCCACCCTCAAGAACTATGAGAACTAGTTCAACCATTGTGGAAGACAGTGTGGTGATTCCTCAAGGACCTAGAAATAGAAATTCCATTTGACCCAGCAATCCCATTACTGGGTATATATCCCGATGATTATAAATGGTTCTATTATAAAGACACATGCACACGTATGTTCACTGCAGCACTGTTTACAATCGCAAAGACCTGGAGCTAACCCAAATGCCCATCAATGATAGACTAGACAAGGAAAATGTGTCACATATGCACCATGGAATACTATGCAACCATCAAAAATGATGAGTTCATGTCCTTTGTAGGGATATGGATGAATCTGGAAACCATCAATCTCAGCAAACTAACACAAGAACAGAAAATCAAACACCACATATTCTCACTCATAGGTAGGTGTTGAACAATGAGAACACATGGACACAGGGAGGGGAGCATCAGGCACTGGGGTCTGTTGAGGAAGGGCAAGGAAGAGACAGTGGGGGTGGGGGGTGGAGAGGTTGGGGAGGGATAACATGGGGAGAAATGCCAGATGTAGGTTATAGGGGTGTGGACGCAGCAAACCACTTTGCCATGTGTATACCTATGCAGCAATCCTGCGTGATCTGCACATGTACCCCAGAACATAAAGTCCAAAAGAAAAAACTGTGAGAAACAGATATCTGTTGTTTTTAAGTCATCCCATCTATGATCTTTTGCTATAGCAGCTGAACTGAGCAATGGGTCCTACTTGCAGCAAGTGAGAAGGGAGTATGTCCCTGGCTTCTGCATTTGCACCTCAGCACTTGCCCCATCTGTGATGGCTGGTATGCACAGCAAGGAAGTGTGGAGAAGTTAGTAAGAAAAGGCCCACGTTGGAAAGGCTTGTTTTGTGTCACCAGTACTAAATAAGGATTTGTATGTTTCGAGTTTTGGGTTCCTTTGAAACTCAACCTTTGTCCAACAAATAAAGCCTCACTCTTCACATCCTAAGGTGACAGGGTTGGTGAAGACTTAGTCTCTTTCATTCATTCATATATTTAGTAAACACTCAGTATGAGTGTCTTTGCTGCTAGAGAAGTATTTGAAGACTTGCTTATTGCCAAAAAGATTAGATATTACTCTACATTGGCTTCACTGTACCTCAATGTGGCATTAACAGTTTCCTGCCTTTTCTGTGAAAATCTTTGCTACTGAACCTTCAGAAACTCTCATTCTGTCACACATGTATGTCTCTGAAATGTCTTCTCATCATTTCCAGAGGTGCCTGCTTCCCAGATCACCGGCTAAGTGGTGTCTGTTCCCAGAGATTCTCAACTACTACCTCTCTATTTTAACGAGTTCTTCATGGAAAGCTTCATCTACTCCCAAGGATTGTTTCTGCTCCTATTAAGTTTGAGTCATGAGATTTAATCTTAATCTGACTCTTCACTGAGTTTCAGATTCACATAACCCAAGGCCCAGTGAGCACTTCAAACCACTCACTTTCCATGTCTAACCAAGCACAATGTCTTTTCCATTCTGCCTGTTCTGCCTGGTATCAACGTGCATTTCTCGTATCACCTTATTCTCAGTCCTAATAACACTGCCCTAATAGAGGCTCCTGTGGTCTCTCATCAAGATTATTAAAATTGCTTCTCAGTTGGGTTCCCTGTTTTCAGTCTTGCACAAATAAAGCTCACTTCCTTTCATATGTTCCCAGTTAAAACTATTAAAAAACACAGATGGGCCGGGCGCGGTGGCTCAAGCCTGTAATCCCAGCACTTTGGGAGGCCGAGGCGGGTGGATCACGAGGTCGGCAGATCGAGACCAACCTGGTCAACATGGTGAAACCCCGTCTCTACTTAAAATTACAAAAAAATTAGCTGGGCATGGTGGCGCGTGCCTGTAATCCCAGCTACTCAGGAGGCTGAGGCAGGAGAATTGCCTGAACCCAGGGGGCGGAGGTTGCGGTGAGCCGAGATCGCGCCATTGCACTCCAGCCTGGGTAACAAGAGCGAAACTCCGTCTCAAAAAAAAAAAAAAAAAAAAAAAAAAAACACAGATATGAGTCTGTTTCCCTTAGGAGTAAACTCTTTCAATGTCCATCTTTCTCATAAGAGATAGGTTTCTGTTTTTAAGTGCTTATTTGCCTGGACACTGCCTACCTCTTAACTCCTAATGTCCTCCTGTTCCCAGCCTAGCCCTTGAAATTTGCAGGGTAAACTGCTTCTAAGTTCCTGCCCATCCTGCTATTTGATGCCCTTCTTTCTGCCTTAGCTTATGCTGCTGCCCCTTCCTGGAACCTACTCCCCTCTTCATTAACACTTGACTTAATGCCTATTTACTTTTCAGGACTTTGTTCTAACAGTCTTCTCCCATTAGTCTTCCTAACTGCACCACTAGGGTTTCATACCCATCTATGTTCCCTGTAGCACTCTGGACATAGTTCTATGTAACCTCCAATCACATTGTACACAAATATTATGCTTATGAATCTGTGTTCTGACTAGTGTCTGTGTTTGTCAAAGGAAAGACATATGCAACCTCATCTTCTCCATGAAATATGCAACCTCGTTTTCTCCATGAAGGAGTTGCAGTGCTCCATACAGAATAGGTAGACAGCAAATGTTTTTTTGACCTGAACTGCTAGACCCCTTGCTACATGCCAGAAATAGAGTGGTAAACATGGTATTGGCTCTGCCTCTGGGAACCCACACTAGATGTAGACATATGTACCTGCTAACTTTCAACCCTATATGAATATGATATATGATAGTACACACGAGGTATAGAAACCACCAAATCATCCTGTGGGAAGAAAGCAGAGGAAAGAATCAGAAAATTTGACTCCTCAAATAATGTAAACCTTCAGCTCTTTTCTTCACTTATCCTCTTCTGTACTTTACTTCGTCAATTAAAGAAACACAATCCCTTAGAAACCTGACTGCAGAGGCACAGACTACTTACTTCATCGACAATTTGATGAAATTCAAAGCTTTCCCTGGGAGCCATTTCTTTCATCTGGCTTCTGCAAGTGTTTAAGCCGAGAAGAGAGGGTACATTTGTGTTTGCCAGGGACTTGCAAAATGTGCTCCTGACTGGCAAAACACAAAAAGCTTTAAAAAGTGAGGAAATTGTATACCAAGCACTGCCATCTGATAATAGCAAACAGGCTCACATTTGTACAGAAACTGGTAGAAAGGCATTTACTAAATTCTAAGTATGTGGCTAAGAGAACTAAATAGTGCTATTGCCAAACATCATTTTTAGATCTTCACTTCATACCTACTGACTTTGGTTGAAATTGCCCACACAGACCTGAGAGGAGAATTTGGCTCCCAAGTGTGCAATTTGGCCATGGCTGTAACTCTGACTGTAGAGAAAAGAGCATGCCATTGGACGTGGTCTCTGGGCAAATCAACTGATTTCTCATCCTATCTCACAGGTTCCCCTGGGTCCAGAGCACAACATGAGTCATTTTCTTTACTCTTGGTGCTTTGTGGAGCCAGAGTTAACAGCAGCCCAGCTCTGAAAGGAAGCTTGACATATTTTTCCAAGAGTCCCTATTGCTAGAAACTCAGAATGGAATTGACTTAAATCTAATGAAATAGGAGCACTCTCTTCCCCTCCCTAGAATCACAGAAAGCAGTGACATTTGGAAAATTGTGTTTTAAATGGTTTGACGAGGGCAGGAGTTCAGTAGAAGCTAGTTATGAATTTATATATATTTGTAGATTTCTGCTCTATTCCTTTCCATTCTGCTGTTTGAAGATAAATTATATTCAGCTTTAGGGAGTTTAGTTTAAATATCATGAATGTACACCTGAGGATTCCTTTTAAAGGAAGAAAAGAGAGAGAGGTTTTAGAATCACCTTGGTTATGGACAAAAATAAAATTTAAACAGTTAATTAATATAAAAATAATGTTTTTATATTTAATAATATAAATAATAAATTTTAAAAAGAATAATTTCTTTAATTGCCTCCTATGAATTATTAATAGAAGAAGAAGAAATTTAGGGAAGTTATTATATATTATTTATGCACTTGAAATTTGCTGGTGTTTGATGAGTTCAAAGTTTATTATATAACTGTGTTAATTTGAACTTTATTAGTTGGAGAGAGGCCCAGCTGAGACTACCTTTATGCAAGATAGGAAACAGATTTACCTTACCAGATTGGTATGATAAACAATATTGGGAGCAGGAGTGTAAAAGTGTCTATGTAAGGAGCATTTGTACAGAAAGATTTCATGTGATCAGGATGTTAGAGTTGAAAAAAATATAGCACAGATATGTGGCTTACAAATTAATTTTGAGGTCTTGACAAAGTTATTTGATCTCTCTTATCTTTAGTTTTTTCATCTGGAAAATGGAAATACTTACCTCAAAAGCTTGTTCTGCTGATGAATTGAGATGCCATCATGACTGAGATATAACAAGTAGTTCATTCTACTAGCTTGTATTAATGTTAAGGCAAGAGATGAACAAGACAGGGATAGATGATAATTAAGAGTAAGACTTTAGAAGTTCAATGTCAATTGGCTCAGCAAATATTTAGTGAATACTCTTCAGGTACCAGGAATTTATTAAATGCTGTGTATTCAGTGATGAAAAAGCAGAGGAAACAGAGTAAACAAGCAAAGAAACAATAATACATTCTTTCTTCCTCTCTAAATGGTAATGCCTTCTTGCAGAGGCATTCTTTTTATTTAAAGCCAAGGTTAAAATTTTGTCTTTGTTTTGCTTCCACATGGTGTTTCCATGGTGCCTGAGAAGGGTTACTTGTAATGGGTTGACACAGAGACACTCCTCTTGTTTAGAAGCCACTTAGGTTTGTTGAGGGAGACGGTCAGCTATAGCATTCTTATCTTTTGGGTGACAGCTCTTACCATTTCTGGAGAAAACACCTAGGCATCTGTGAAGAAGCACTTGTAGCTTGTTTATTCCTTAGAATGACCAACCACCTTGGTTTTCCCCGGACTGAGAGGATTCACGGTACTTAGAAATTTTAGTGTCAACCTGGGAAAGTCTCAGGTAAACCAGAATGAGTTGCTCACACTATTTATCTTACCCACTTATGTATCTTCAGTATCAAAAATATATAATTTCATGCTGTAAAAAGTCTTATGAAGTAAGATAATAGGATGCTATGAGATAGAATTACATTACAGTCATTTTCTATATTGGGTGGAAAATATTTCAGATGAGGTATCATTTAAATTGAGAACTCAAACATTAAAAGGAATGTAAGTTTTGCCTACACATTTGTTTCTGATTAATCTTAGGCAAGTTATATACCCTCTCTATTGCAATTTCTTTATCTGTAGTAAGTGGATTGATATGGTTTGGCTGTGTCCCCACCCAAATCTCATCTTGAATTGTAGTTTCCATAATCTCCACATCCTGGGAGGGACCAGGTGGAGGTAATTGAATCGTGAGGGCAGTTACTTCCATGTTGCTGTTCTAGTGATAGTGAGTTCTCATGAGATATAATGGTTTTAATAAGGTACTTTTCTCCCCTTTTGCTTGGCACTTCTCCTCCCTGCCATTATATGAAGAAGGACATATTTGTTTCTCCTTCCACCATGATTGTAAGTTTCCTGAGGCCTCCCCAGCCCCATGGAACTGTGAGTCAATTAAATCTCTTTTAAAAATAAATTATCCACCTGTGGTATATCCTTATAGCAGTGTGAGAACATGGATAATCATCCTCTGTAATCATACTATACTTTATAGAGTATCTCGGAGAATTTTAAAAAATAAAGTACACTAAGAACTTAAAAGATTTCCTAGCCATTGAGTTTTAATTCATTGCATTTTACCAATATGCATTTAAAATCATGAGACTTGCTTTATGGTCTAACATATGGTCTATGTGGAGAATGTGTTATGTGTCCTTGAGAAGAACATGTATTCTTCTGTTGAGGGGAGTCTTCAACAGATTTCTGTTAGGTCTAATTGGTTTGTAGAGTTGTTCAAGATTACTGTTTTATCCATTATTAAAAGTAGGTTATTAAAGTTCCCAATTATTTTTAGAATTTCTCTTTCTGCCTTAAATTCTGAGTTTCGGTTGCATGTATTTTGAGACTCTGTTGTTAGGTCCATGTATGTTTAAATTTATTATAATTTCTAATGAATTGGACACTTCTATCAGTATAAAATGTCCTTACTTATTTTTAGTAATGATTTTTCTTCTGTAGTTCATTTTGTCTGATATTAGTATAACCACTAAGGTTCTATTTTTGTTACTGTTTGCATGATACATCTCATTGTGTTCTTTTACTTCCAACTTCTTTGAATCTTTGAAAGTGTGTCTCTTTTAAAAGCATGTAATGGGATTATATTTTTAAATCCATTCTGCTAATCTCTTCCACTTAAAAAATAATAATACATCTATTATACTTTTAAATGTAAACTCACAAGAGATCTTCTTAAAAAATAATTTCAACTTTTATTTTAGATTCAAGGGATATGTGTGTAAGTTTGTTACTTGGATATATTGTGTAATACTGAGGTTTGGAGTATGATTGATCCTGTCACCCAGGTCCTGAGTATAGTGCTCAATAGTTACTTTATCAACCCTCCCTCCCCTTCCACCCTCCTCCAATAATGGTCCTCAGTTTCTATTGTAGCCATCTTTATGTCCTTGAATACCCATTGTTTCACTCTATTATAAGTGAGAGCATGTGGTATTTGGTATTTGGTTTCATGTTCCTGTGTTAATTTGCATAGGATAATGACCACTAGTTGCATTCATGTTGCTGCAAAAGACATTATTTCATTCATTTCTTATGGCTGTGTAATATTAGTATTCCATGATTTAAATATCCACATTTTCTTTATCTATCCCATTGTTGATGGGCATCTAGGTTGATTGCATGTCTTTACTGTTTTGAATAGTGTTGCAGTGAACATACACATGCATGTGTTCTTTTGGTAGAATAATTTATTTTGGCATGGCGGGAGGGGTATGTACTCAGTAATGGGATTGCTGGGTGAAATGGTAGTTGTATTTTAAGTTCTTTGAGAAATTTCCAAACTGCTTTCCACAGTGGCTGAACTAATTTATATTCCCATCAACTGTTCCCTTTACTCTGTAGCCTCACCATAATGTTATTTTTTGAGTTTTTAATGATAGCCATTCTGATTGGTGTGACATAGTATCTTCTTGTTGTTTTGGTTTGCATTTATCTGATGATTAATGATGATGAGCATTTTTTCATGTTTGTTGGCTGCTTGCATGTCTTCTTTTGAGCAGTGTTTGTGCATGTCTTTTGTTCATTTGTAATGGAATTAATTGGTTTTTGCTTAATTAATTGTTTTAGTTCCTTAGGGATTCTGGATATTAGATCTCTGTCAGATGGATAGTTGGTGAATATTTTTTCCAATTCTGTAGCATGTCTGTTTACTCCATTATAATTTATTTTGCTATGCAGCTCTTTAGTTTAATTAGACCCTACTGTCAATTTTTGGTTTTGTTGCAATTGCTTTTGAGGACTTAGTCATAAATTATTTCCCAAGGCCTGTGGCGAGAATGGTGTTTCCTAATTTTTCTTCTAGTATTCTTATAGTTTGAGGTCTTACATGAAAATATTTTTTTCATCTTGAGTTAACTTTTGTATATGATTATAGGCAGGGGTCTAGTTTTATTCTTCTGCATATAGCTATCCAGCTATCCCAGCATCATATATTGAATACAGAGTCCTTTCTTTGTTGCTTATTTTTATTGACTTTCTTGAAGATTTAGATGGGTATAGGTCTGCAACTTTACTTCTAGATTCTCTATCCTATTCCAGAGATCTGTGTGTCTGTTTTTATACTGGTACCATAATGTTTTGTTACAGAAGGCTTACTGTATAGTTTGAAGTCAGGTAATGTGATGCCTCTTGCTTTGTTTGCTTTGCTTGGGATTTCTTTGGCCATTAAGGCTCCTTTTTGGTTCTATGAATTTTTGAGTATTTTTTTTCTAGTTATATTTGAAATGATGTGGGTAGCTTGATATGATAACATTGATTCTGTATAATGCTTTGGGCCGTATGACAAGTGGATTTTCATTTGTTTGTATCATTTATGATTTTATTTCATCAGTGTTTTAAATTTCTCCTTGCAGAAATCTTTCACCTCTTTGGTTAGATGTATTCCTAGGTACCTTTTTTGTTCTTGTTGCTTTTGTAATTAGGATAGTCTTCTTGGTTTGACTCTCAGCTTGAACTGTCTTCCTGTATAGAAATGCTACTGATTTTTTGGACATTGATTTTTTATAATACTGATTTTTTTAATACTGGGTTTATTTATCAGTTCCAGGAGCCTTTTGGTGGAGTCTTTAGGATTTTATAGATATAGGATTATATCATCCATGGAGAAATCTCTGCCTTTTAATGGAAACATTCACTCCATTTATATTTAATGTAATTACCGATAAGATGGGATTTACATCTTCCATTTGCATTTTTTTCTATATGTCTTATGTCACTAATGTCATGTCCACCACAGTCTTTTCTTATGATAAATAGATATTTTCTAGTGTACCAGTTTAGTTCCCTTGACATTTTTTTAGTTATATTTTTTGAGTTACTTTCTTAGTTCTTGCCCTGAGGATTACAATTAACATCTTAATTTATAACAATGTAGTTTGGATTTCTATCAACATAATTTTACTACTATTCAAATATTTGCTCCTAAATAGCTCATTTCTTTCTCCCTCCTTTGTACTGTTATTATCATAGAAATTATATATTTACTCAATTTTGCCCATGAACACAGGTTTATAGGTATTTCTTTATGGAATTTCCTTTTCAGCTGGGAGACAAATGGGTTAGCAACAAACAATAACGTTTATAATATCTTTTATAATGTACCTATGTAGTTAAATTTACTAGTTCTCTTCATGTGAATTTGAATTGCCGTCTATTGTTCTTTTATTTTAACCTAAAGGACTCCCTTTAATATTTCTTTTAGGTCATGAAAGAAAACAAATTTTCTCAGTTTTGGGGGGAATATCTTAAATTCTACTTCATTTGGAAGAATAATTTTGCTGTATATAAAGTTTTTGGTTGCTAGGTTTTTTTATTAGCACTTTAATTATATAATTTCACTGTTTTCAGGTCTTTATAACTTAGTATGAGAAATCAGCTGTTAATCTTATCAAAGATCCTTCTGCATAATGAGTCGTTTCTCCCGGGCCTCTTTCATTATTCTCTCTTCGTCTTCATTCTTGACTTTTACCCATTTGATTATAATGTGGCTAGTTATATATCATTTTGAATTTATCATACATGGACTTTTTGAGCTTACTGGTTGTGTAGATTTATATTTCCCATCAAATTTGGAAGTTTCTGCCATTACTTCTTTGAAAATTTTTTCTGTTCCTTTTTGCTGCCCTTTCCTCCTTTATTTCAGGGCTCCTGGTATGCATGCGTTGATTCACTTCATGGTGTCCACAGGTCTCTGAGGCTCTGCTAGTTTTCTTTTATTCTTTCTGTTTCCTACCTAGATAATTTTAATTGACTTATCTTCAAACTCACTAATTTTTATTCTTCTTGCTTAAATCTGCAGTTGTGCCATGAGCCATGTAGTTGTGTTTTCTACTTCAATTATTCTTTTTGCCTCCAGATATTCTATTTTATTCTTTTAAAAATAATTTCAACATTTATATTATATTCGTATTTGGTGGGGCATCAGTTTCACATTCTCCTTTAGTTCTACAACATGGTTTTCTTAAATTCTTTAAATATATTTAAAATAACTGATTTAAAGTCTTTGTAGTAAGTCCAACATTTGGCCTTCCTCAGGGACAATTTCTATTGATTGCTTTTTTCTCCTGTTTAGGCTATAGTTTCTTGTTTCTTCACATGTTTTGTAATTTCAGGTTGAAAACCAAACATTTTAACTAATATAATGTGGCAACACTGGCAACTAGATTCTACTCACTCCCCAAGATTTGTTGCTATTTATTATTTGTTTGCTGAGTGACTTTTCTGAGCAAATTATATAAAGTCTGTATTCTTTTAGTGTGTGCCCACTGAAGTTCCTGCTAGGTAACCTCAGTGGTTAGCTAATGATTGCAAAGAGACTTTTTTATATGCCTGAAACTAATAAGTCTCCCAATCTTTGTTGATCTCTATGTGTATAAGGGGGAACACTTTTAATACTCATCTACACTGCTCATTCTTAGCCTTCATTTTTTACTCATACAGAACCCAAGTGTAACCAGAAGTTAGACTTTGTTAGATATTCCTGAGCATACACAGCCTTAGCCAAATACACATCCCTACACATGCACAAGGGCTTCCAGGCGCCCAGGAAATTTTTGGTTTCTCAAAGCCTCCTATGGACATCTCATTACCCATATTTTTCTTTTAAGCTTTTTGTTTAGTGTTTTGTTTCAACTGTTATCCATTTTTTAAAGCCATTTTGTGAAAGCTCATTGGGTGAGCTTTTTGTGAAGTTTACTGGCTGAGCGTCACGTCAGGTCAAGTACCAACAGCCCTGTGAGTGGAATCTCCAGGGAAACATTAGTCGGGCCAAATAATGAATAATTATCTGGAAATAGGACTTTGAAGGGGTTCTTACCCTATTTTGCCCCCTCCAAATGTCTTTCCAGGCTGCTGGTGTTAATTATTATTGCGGCCTATTGGTTTTTAAGGTTACCTCAGAAATGAGGGAGGAGGTGGATGGGAATGGGGCAACTTAAAATAACATACAATGTACTTTTCTTAATACAATTTAGCTTTTTTAGAAAAAATAAATGCTCCCTGAATTGCTGCAAGCCTTTGGGTTAATGGCTGGAGTTATAAAAATGTTGATTCTAACATTTTTTTTGCAAATATTCTCATTGCTTTTATGAAAGAGAATCTTTTTGGATATCCTTACCAGCATTTCCCACTGATGCTACTCCTGGCTATTGAAAGACCCAATAAATGATGCTTGTTTATTTTTATCAATTAGCTAGCCAACTCCATGAGATAACCATTGTTATCATCATATTGCATGTGATAATGAAGCACGAAAGAAGAAAAACGCTTCCTATCTTTCACCTCCTTTTACTGTATTTTTCCTGTTTTAGATGCCAGTGAATCTTCTTATTAGTATCCATTCTCAGGAAAACGTTTGAAATTCATCAATTATGTCATATAGATTTGCGGTCCTATGTTACTTCTCCCAGAAAAATGTGTATTGAGTCAAAACATGTTTCTCTTCTCTTAAATGTATGTGATGCCTCAATGAGAAAAGTGAAATTATGGTTTAAGGCAAGGAAGCCCTTGAAATGTCTGAAATAGCATTATATGAGCAGTAAACCTTAGTCTTGTTAGTGGGTTTACTTTGGAGTCCACCGTTGCCAAGAGATCTGCCACAGCTCATGTGAGATGATTAGGGCACTGCCTCAGGAGTGCAGAGTGAAGAGAGGAGAAGCAGCCGAACTGATTAATATACTCGGTGAATGTGGTGAGGACTGGCTTCATAACATGCAGTCAGAGACTCAAGATAGGATATGGAAATTACTATAAGAAACCCATGGCTGTACCTTAAGATCAGAATTGTCACAGGAGCATCTTACTCAGGAAAACAAAATTGTCAGACCCTCTTGTTGGCTTCTCGATATGGCAAATAGACAAACCGTGCTTCAGAAAAGCTCTGGAATTGGTTTTCCCTCTATGGGTCTTTCTGCAGGAATGACGTTTCCATAAATAACAATTATTTTAAGGATGATCTCAAAAGTTTTTCTTAGGTGGGAGAAATATTCTGCCTTATAAACTAGATCAGTCCGTTACTAGAAATACTAATTGTTTGAATTCAAATATGTGTGCTCAGGTCACTAGATACACATCATGAAGAGATTCAGAGACCTAAGGATTTTTTTTAAATAAATGTATTTCTTAATAGGGTTACTGGCATCAGAACATGGTTTAACTCTGTAGTGCTTCTCACTTCTGGTAAGTATTCTCACGATTCTTGTGAGAGAAAGATTGCAAAGATAGAAAATTCAGCACAGGCCGGGCGCGGTGGCTCAAGCCTGTAATCCCAGCACTTTGGGAGGCTGAGACGGGTGGATCACGAGGTCAAGAGATCGAGACCATCCTGGTCAACATGGTGAAACCCCGTCTCTACTAAAAATACAAAAAATTAGCTGGGCATGGTGGCGTGTGCCTGTCATCCCAGCTACTCGGGAGGCTGAGGCAGGAGAATTGCCTGAACCCAGGAGGCGGAGGTTGTGGTGAGCCGTGATCACGCCATTGCACTCCAGCCTAGGTAACAAGAGCGAAACTCCGTCTCAAAAAAAAAAAAAAAAGAAAATTCAGCACAATCTTGGGTATATACTGAAGCCAGTTGTGTTCTTGGTGTCTTCTGTTTTTGCTTGTTTGTTTTGTTTTTGTTTTTGCTTTGTTTTAGGCAGAGCAAAAACAAAAGCCTGATGTTACTCTAGTATTTACTTTTAGCCACATAGACCCATAGGATCACATGACTTCAGAAATAGTTTTATAATGAATACATTAAAGCCCAGAGAGTCTGGGTAACTGTCTAATGGGATTTATGAGTCCTAGCACTGGACTTTAACCACATACCTATGATTCCTTTTGTCTAGTATCTGTTTCGTGTCACTGTTCTAATTCATGTATTCCAAGGTAAAAATATAATATTGATTTTAGAGAGCATGAACATGCATGGAAATCTCCCCAAGTGTGTTTTACCTTATTATAAAATATTTGGCTAGAGGATTCTTACTCTCTAAAAAAAAAACAGCAAGCATATGTAATAGAGAGTATCACGTAGTATGAACATTGTCTTGAGATTGATATAGCTTGCATTGAACTATACCATTTTAGTCTATAAATAAACTTAGGAATGATGGTTCATCTTAAATGGTTGTGTTGAAGTTAGCTCTAATTCAGGCAAGGGAATTTGGACTCCATTTATGAGCTTAAAGGAGAGGAAATGCCATGAAACTTGCTAAGGGAAGTTCTGGGTTCATTCTACTGAAAATAGTTTATAAACAATTTGGTAGTGTATTTCCCCTCTAGTTCTGTTTACACAATGGTCTACTTGGAACTAGGAGATCTTTTAGATTTCTGAATCTGTAATTTTCAATTGGATGCTATTACAAAAAAGAGTTGCTACCAATAGCCAAGATGAAGCTCAATAGACTCAGAAAGGCAATGTCCGAACAGATAAAACTGAGAATTTTCAGAAGAAAAAAGAAGATTCAGAACAAAGAAAAAACAGAGGGACCAGTAATAAAAGCCTCCATTTACAGGGTTAAAAAATAAGTAATGTCGCCATGTTATGCATTGTGATTATGAACTGCTGAATTGGCGTTTACAGTGACAAGAGTATCCAATTTATTGGATGCATGTCATTGGAATTTGCCCTTTCTTTTTATGTGTCTTTCCATGATGAATGCTAGTGCTGGGAAATGAAGAGCTCTTACCCTTTTCATACTTTGCTGGATGCTGGTGAACTTGCCAATTGATGCTTCTATAATTTTTGCTTCAAGGTCACCTGAGTGAACAGAGTCATCCAAACAAGGTCACTGACTATGTTGAAAGTGAATCATTGTTTCTTGTAAGGAAAAGTCACAGAAAAATTAGGACACCAGGATATAATTACTATAAGATGGGAAATGGATTGAGAATATTTTGTTATAAAATGTAATTCATTTAAAATAAAAAGTGATAAATAGTGCTTGGACAACTAAGGTCATTTGGTCTGCTCTCAGTAATTCAATTAGGGGAATCTGAAAGTGATAAGCGCATGGTAGGTGGGAGCTGTAAAAGCACTGGACTGTTAATAATTTGAGACTTTCTCATCCCTTTATGCCGATGGAAGTGGATCAATTATGTGAACGTGCAGATCTCCGTATTGTTCTCATTTCACATATGGGCCCTGAGGGAGATTGCACAAGGACCCCAAACTGTGAGACAGAGCTGTGTCTTTTGAAAGAGGTTCACTCTCTTTAACTGGATTTTCAGTCGGGGAAAAATTTAATAACTGACTTTCCCCCTCACTTTTCAAGCCACAAATTCAATGTACTGGGAACAGAGAACTCCTTAGATTCAGAGCCTCTTCTAAGATCTAGGGTGAACATTCAGCTGCAGTTTGAGAAAAACGTTTAGTATTTATTATAGTAAGCTAGTACTAGCTGAGCTTCCCTAGGATTGCAGACCCAATGAACATGTGTGTTAGATGTTTGCCGAGTTTTCCACAAGCATTCTTAGATTTAGGTGGGCTTCTCTGCACCATCAAGCAGACACTGGGGGTGGAATCTAAATTTAATTCAGCCCAAAGCAAGTCTGCTATGAGTATTAATACTTTTCAAATGAAAAAAAAAATCAGAATACTTAATTTGACAATTACAAATACACTTATGAGAACAATGAGACTGTTCTGGAAGATTCTAGAAATATGATTACCATATGTATGCTGTAACTTAAATCTAAATAGAACTTTTAAAGTGGTATCACATGTCTGGTTATCTACAATGTGAGTTGCATGTAAACAAGTGAGGATTAATTGTACTCCTTTATTCTGTTCTTCATCAACAAAGTTGCACAAAGAAAAAGCGAATTGTCTAGATGCACTCATCCTTTCCTAATGCCCTTTTTTTCAGTATTAGTCAGTGTAACAGTCTGTTTAACTGTTTAAGTGCAATGCCTTGTACTAGCTTAAACAAAAAAAAAATTGTTTTAGTAAGTCTGGGAAACCACTTACATTGACCATTCAGAAAACCACACGGTGTACGTGTTGGAGTATGCAGATGGTCATAATAAATTTTGTTAATGGAAAGCTGAAAGTGCATAAAAATTATTCTTAAAAAGTTGAAACTGACATCGTTACATAGATATGATGAAGAATTTGTACCCATTCTCTGAAAGGCTATTTTTTTTTCTGAATCTGGTATACTTTCATTTCACAGGAAAAAAGTAGAAAAAAGAAAAGAAGAGATACTTTGCAACGGTAGCAAAATGATCATAGCTTGAAAAACCATTCTGGAATATAGCTTCTTACCTGTTTTTTCTTTATTTGGAAATCGTCTGAGCTCCTTAATATGGACATTTACCTACATCCTGCCTTTAGTTTTCTTTTTATTATCATGTATCCTTTGGAGATTTTATCCCTTTCTTTGGCTTTAATTACCCCTCCTTAGAAATGATTTCTCAAAATATATTTCATAACTTTAATGTTGATCTTTGTATACTATGTATCCAGTAGTGACTAAATGCAGGGACCTCAAGTTGGTAGCTCAGAATTGGCCATTATAGAGTAATTATGCCAGAGAAACTGGCAAATGCTACAAATTATACTCCCCTCCCCTGCAGTTGGTTGTTCAGTATTCCCTAGCACAGCACTAGCTGTCACCTGAATTTTGCACTTACACCTCAGAAATAGCAGCCCTAAAATAGAACTCATTTGTTTAACCAACCATCTCTCACCACAATCAGATTTTCTATATTCCCCTAGGGATGTTAGTGTTATTCTACCCACTCTCTTGAGATCCTCTGGACCCAGTCCTTGGTTCTATGCTTTTCTCTGCCAGATCTATACCAACTTATTTGGTAATTTCATCTTTTCTCATGAATTAACCTTCAGTTCATATGCTGAGCACTTTCCACTTTCTTTTTTTATTATTTAACTTCATTTAATTTTAAGTTCTGGGACACATGTGCAGGACATGCAAGTTTGTTACGTAGGTAAATGTGTGCCATGGTGGTTTGCTGTACCTATCAACCTATCACCTACGTATTAAGCACTGCGTGCATTAGCTATTTATCCTGATGCTCTCCCTTCCCCATGACCCTACAACAGGCCCCAATGTGTGCTGTTCCCTTCCCTGTGTCCATCTGTTCTCATTGTTCAGCTCCCACTTATGAGTGAGACCATGTGGTGTTCGGTTTTCAGTTCCTGTGTTAGTTAGCTAAGGGTAATGACTTCCAGCTCCATCCATGTCTCTGCAAAGAACATAATCTCATTCCTTTTTATGGCTGCATAGTACTCCATGGTGTATATGTACCACATTTTCCTTATCCAGTCTATCATTTGTGGACATTTGGGTTGATTCCATGTCTTCACTATTATGAACTGGAACACTTTCCACTATCTATATTGTTCTCAGACCTCTCTGCAGACCCCTATATTTGATTGTTTATTTAATATTGCCACTTGAATATCTACTAGATATCTTGAGCTCAACACGTGATGATCTGGACTTCTGATTTTCCCCACAGATTTGCCCCACCCACAGTCTTTTCTGTCTCACTTTATGGCAATTCCATCTGTACTCGTCTGCTCTCATGGACCTAATAAGGAAATATCTGAGACTGGGTAATTTATAAAGGAAAGAGGTTTAACTGACTCACAGTTCACCATGTCTTGGGAGGCCTCAGGGAACTCATAATTATGATGGAGGGGAGGCAAACACGTCCTTTCTTCATGTGGTGGCAGCAAGAGGAAGCCCCTTATAAAACCATCAGATCTCTGAAAACTAACTTACTATCATGAGAACACGATGAGGAAATCAACACTATAATTCAGCTATCTCCACCTGGTCCCTCCCATGACACATGGGAATTATGGGAACTACAGTTCAAGATGATATTTGGGTGGGGACATAGCCAAACCATATCACCATCTCTCTAGTTTTTCAGAAACAAACAAACAAAAAAAAACCCTTTGAATTTTCCTTGAATTATTTCTCTCTTTCATGCTTCACATCCAATTTGTCAGGAGAAAATCCTGTTGCTTCTACCATCATTCACCCTGCTCTCCAGGTGCATGAATCAAGTGGCCATCCTTGAGCATGCTGTACCCTCCTCATCACGTGCCATCACTTATATTTCCCTATTGGCTTATAGAACTCTGATTCCTACTCCAGCTGTTAACATGAGCTAAGAAAACATCTCCTTCAAGTAACATTTTCCTATGTGCTTCCCACCTTGGACCATATCATAAAACTCCTTCCTTTCTCTAGTTCCCCTCTGCATCTGGTCATAACTAACCAGGGCACTTGCCTCATATTTCTTCGTTCATTATTTACATGCCTTTTCTCATTGAAACAAAGTTCATTAGGACTCAAGAACCATGTTCTAACCTTGGCTCTTTATCCCCACAGTACATGGTCCAATTCTTTATTAATAGAAAAGTCTTCAGTTAGTGTATGTGTAATGAATGGATGTATTCAGATTTGGCTCCATATGTTACAGTCATGATACATATCAGACATACAGAGTATTAACACCTGGTAAATAGTCTCAGGTATATATAGATAACATATGTGTGTATATGTGTGTGTGTGTGTGTGTATACTTGTATTAAACTTCTATTATATGTAATACAGTCATGTGATACAATTTTTGTATGTACACATCTATATGTGTACAAAATATACTGTATTGTTTCTGCTACATATCTGAGATGTATGTATCACACATATATGTGTACATATATAATACTGTATTAAAACTCTACCATTAAATATAATTTCTATAACTATATATATACATACACACATACATAAACACATCTGTGTGCATACTAGTATATATATACACAGATATGAATGTTTGTGTATGTGTACACACACACACACACACACACATATTTGCTATGCAGTCCCTCCCCGTTCTTCTCCTTTTTTCTTTTCCTTTCTTTCCTCCCTCCCTTACTTCCTCACTACTTCCATTCCTTCTTTTTTTCCCTCATGCCCTTCCCTCCACTCCTTCTTTCTGTTTGTCTGCCTCTTGCTTTCTCATTTGTAATCTTTAAGATATGACTGTGCTTTGATGTACTTGGTATGCACAATAAAAGGTGTTGGTATTTAAAATAACCATTGTCACCTTGTACTGAATTGTTGATATACAGCCCTATGATTTGAAAGCACCTCACCTGTTTGTTCTTGATTGTACAGTGCACATCAGAACAAATTGTTTCGTATGTCTCTTTGAAAGGAAGACTGGATTCAGCAACCCAGGTGTTTGGCAATCTGTGATGTGAGTTATGCTTCCAGTCTTTCAGGACCTCTCTAGGGAAAGCGTTCTGAAAACATTGCTGCAGTTAGCAATAGGATTTATAATTACTCTCAAAGTGTACATTTGAAAAAGTGGTGCTGGGTCTTCAGCCTCGTGTTTGGTAGCTCTTTAGATGTACTATAAAAACAAGCAGCACTTACAGAGAAAGTGGGGAGATTCTTTTATTTTGTCACAAAATTCAAATCATATTATAACAGTCATCAGTACATTAGTGACCAAACTCTAATGGTTGATTGTTTGTTTTCCAGTATAATAGAAACCATGTTTTTAAAAAATGTTTTGTTTAATGTCACTGTTGTTTGGGGTCTCATTTTTGCTAAACTCTTTTCTGAGATGGATTCAGAAAAGGGGAACTTTTCTGTGGTAGGGGAACTTCACTGTGTTATTCAGCCCAGTCTTGAACCCAGAGGGACTTTTTGAAGATTGGGAAACTTCAACTGTTGGTTCACAGCATGCCTTTGATTCTTATCTTCTCTTTTGGCTCCCTTATGCACCCTGCTCTCCAGGTGCATTCATAAAGTGGCCATCCATGAGCATGCTGTACTGTCCTCATCACATGCCATCACTCATATTCTGTGCCAAGGAAACACAGGCTGAATATGAGATGATGTGTGAAATATTTTTAAATTTTTTAAAACCACTGGTTGTGAAGATTAAATATCCTAATTGAAACAAAAGAAGTCTATAGTGAAGCAGACTGTCTGGTTCATTTTTAATTATCAATTTAAGAATGCACACCCTATCCTTATCACCTTTACACATTCTAGATGTGCCTGCTCCTTAAGTCATCACTATTAGAAAAAAGCCCGGAGTTAACGTGTCTGAGCTGGTTATTTATCTCGACAAGGCCAGGACCAATTTTTTCCCTGAAGAGTTTACATTATGAGATGTTGAATAAGGAACTTCTTGGCTGTCTTGGCTGGCTCAGCAGCGATTTTCCTTATTTTTAAGCTGTTTATAAGTGAAGGAAAAAGATCACCTGAGCCCTTAGGGCATTGTTAAGTTTCTATTTTCTCTCTGCCAATATCTGTCAGGGGAGAGCAAAATGAGCATCTTAGTTCCTTATTTTATGCTTTTCAGCTCAACCAAACTTCTCAATCTAACACACTCATGATGACAAGGACTAGAGAGATGGTGAATCCCTGATAGTCGCCTGTCAACTTTCCTTAAGGAGGATAAAGCAGGGGACATTTCTGATGTGTTAGAAAATGTGCTTTAGCGTTTAGTTCAGTGGGGACTACCAAAGTGTTAGAAAGCAAAAGATTACTGCATATTTTCAGGAAGGTGAATGCAAAAAAAGTCATCATCCTTTTGCAGTTTTACTCCAAACTTGTGAATGGAGTTGTCAAATGGAGGATTGATTATTATTGTTTAGGTCTTTTCATTTAAAATTGTTACAGTCTTCTTGGATGCCTGTGTAAAAGAACTCATTCTTCTCTTTGTAAGATTTTTTTTGAAACCTCTGATGTATCTATAATGAGCAATCTCTAGGAAAAAAATTCTGATTTTTTTTGTTGACAAAAATCACTACTGTTAGTGCTGAGGAAAAGCATACTGTGGATAAAGAATGAAATGAAGTCACCAAATTCCTACTGATTTTGTCCCTTTCATGCTAACCAGTTACATATTTTGTTCCTGGGAATTGGGGGAAGTTGGCTGGGAAAGGAGACACAAGTAATGGGGATTGCAGAGAAAAGAGCTGTTTCTCCTAATCTTGTTTACTTGTCAATCTTCTATCAGGCTTCTCAGGGTTCCACTTCTTTCTGAAAAGAGATTCTGCATCTCAAGAACAAAGGCAGGATGTACTTCATGGTAGTAAAAGATGTCACTCATTTTCATTGTTATTATGATTACCACAATTATAATTCAGAATCTGTGCTTGCCAAGAGGAAATTAGATAATGTATAAAACATAGCAATAGATATAATGCCCTCAAGAGCTTTCAATTTAGACCAATATTTCTGTGCCTTTGTTTATCACCTAAGAGAATTACAAAGATTATCTTTGGCCTACCTTTGAAGAAACATTATTAAAAATAACTAATGTGGTATTTATAAAACTCAAGGAAAATAAATTAGAGTAATGAGTCTAGATTCCAGGTCTAAAGTTATATGATGAATTGAGCAGAGCAGACCATTAAAGCAATTTGTTCTCCAGTAACGCTGTCCATCTATGATTTCTCAGATGCTTTACAAGTTACGTATCTTTACAAGATTCCAGTTATGTCACATACCCTTTTGTTCATTAAGGGAAACCTCATTTTATCTCTGTCACAAATCAAAAGTTCAGATCTAGAAGTTATTAGATAGTAAACTCATGTTCCAAAGATATGACAGAAATTCATTGTTGGAACTAATTCTTAACCGTATTTCAAACTTCTGCTCACGTTGAGAGTAGAATAAAGGCCACAAAACTAAAAAGATGGTGTAAAAAAATATGTTGATGTAGAAGAAATATGTTTAGGGCCAAGGCTTTGTGCTCAAAGACAGGGTCACAATGAACTTTTCTGCCTCTGGACAGTGTGCTGCTCTGAGCTCTTCTGTAGTGGGATGGAGGGAGGAAAAGCAGTGGCAAAAACAATGGCATAGGAATACTGGTGGAATCCTTCAATGAATTGGCTTTTCCAAGAAACAAAGGCTGATCCTGAGCTCCAAGCTTTAGGCAAGTTCTAAACCTTATATTTTGTAGGAAACTGACTGAATTAACAAAATTATACATAAAACAATCTTATGCTTGCTCTAAAGCCATGTTTGGAATGTGTCACTGCTAAATGCAGTTTGTCAAAACCTGGATGTGTTATGGCCAGATGGATTACTCTGGGTTTTCATGTGTGTGTCTGTGTGTGTGTCCGTGTGTGTATGCATGTGTTAAAGAATGTACATGTGCACATGTGCCTTACCCCACCACACCTGGGATGTGCCTCAAATGGCAAAGCAGGAAATAATCAAAGGCAGAACACAAACACCCCTAATATTTATTCAGCACAAACAGAGATGTATCCTTTCCTGATTTTTATTTATTGCAAAGCAAAATTATCAAAATAAGGAGGAGAAATTTTTAAAAGAAAAACGACATTGTCTTACCAACCTAGAACTCATTCACCTTTGAAATGCTTTAAGGCCTGGCACAGTGCTTCATACCTATAATCTCAGCACTTTACAAGGCTGTGGTGGGAAGATCACTTGAGCCCAAGAGTTTGAGACCAGGCTGGACAACTTAGGAAGATCCTGCCTCTACAAAAAGTAAAAAACTTAGCTGATCATGACAGCACATGCCTATGGTCCCAGCTACTTGGGAGGCTGAAGCGGTACGATCACTTGAGCCAGAAAGGTCAAAGATGCAGTGAGCTGAGATCATTTCACTGCACTCCAGCCTGAGTAACAGAGCAAGACCTTGTCTCCAAAAACAAAAACAAAACGAACAAACAAACAAAAATGCCCTAAGATCAGAACACAATGTCTTGTCAATTATTGATTCAAATGAAAGGTTTTAGGTTTAAGATGCTTTGCTGTGAGTGCTTGTGGTTTACACATGCCATTGGTGGCCTGAATGCTTGGCTGTGGACATGCTAATAATACCAGAAATACCCAGTGGAATCTTACAATATCTTACATGGCAGCAGACATGGAAAAATAGATGAAGGGAGAGAGGATGGAAGATGGTTCCAAAACTTGTTTTATCCCATGGATATCCAGTGTTTGAAATTACCACCCAGACAGTTGTGAAGAACAAGGCAGAACACCATAGCTAGCAGCTGAAGTCAAGCTTCAATCCTCCCAAAACAGTTACGAGATGCTCTTCATGCAGAAGCACAATGAAACTGAAGCAACACTTAACTTGACAGTTACATGTAACTGTAACATCAAAATAGCATTCCAGAAAGTTCTGTTGTACCCTTTCCCCATAGAGATGATTTTTTTATTTCTGCCATCACTTGTTAATTTTGACTGTTCTTAATGTTGACATAAATGGAATCATATCATCTGAACTTTTGTGTGTCTGGATTCTCAACATAATGTCTGTGAGATTTATTCACATTGTTACATATATTATTAGCTTGTTAATTTTTTTTATTGCTATATACTCTTCTGTAGTATGCTACAATTTATCCTTCTTCTTCTTCCTTTTTCTTTCTTTTTTTTTTTTTGAGATGGAGTCTTGCTCTGTCACCCAAGCTGTAGTGCAGTGGCATGATCTTGTCTAACTTCAACCTCCACCTCTCCGGTTCAGGCAATTCTCTGTCTCAGCCTCCCTAGTAGCTGGGATTACAGGCACCTGCCACCATGCCTGGCTAATTTTTTTGTATTTTTATTAGAGACAGGGTTTCACCGTCTTGGCTAGGCTGGTGTTGAATTCCTGACCTCAAATGATCCACCTGCCTTGGCCTCCCAAAGTGCTGGGATTACAGGTGTGAGCCACCATGCCTAGCCTTTCTTCTACTGATCATTATTTGGGTTGTTTCTAGTATTTGGATGTTATGAATAAGGTTGTTATGAACGTTTTTATACATGTCTTTTGGTGGTTATATGAACTCTTGTTGTTGTTGTTTTGAGACGGAGTTTCACTCTTGTTGCCGAGGCTGGAGTGCAATGGCATGATCTTGGCTCACTGCAACCTCTGCCTCCCAGATTCAAGCAATCCTGCTGTCAGTCTCCAAAGTAGCTAAGATCACATGTGTGCACCCCTATACCCCGCTAACTTTTTTTATACTTTTAGTAGAGATGAAGTTTCACCCATGTTGGTCAGACTGGTCTTGAACTCCTGACCTCAAGTGATCCACCCACCTCTGCCTCCCAAAGTGCTGGGATTACAGGTGTGAGCCACTGCACCCAACCTATATGAACTCTTTTACCTTGGATTTTTGCTTAGCACTGTGGATTTCTGTGTCATAGAGGAAAAATATATATAGCTTAAGGAGAAAATGGCAGTTTTCTGAAGTTGATGCAACACTTTATTCTTCCTTTAGCAAGACATGAATGGTCCACTTACTCTGCATTATTGCCAACAAGTAGCATTGTCAGCTTTTTGGATTAGCTATTCTATAGAGGATGTACTGGTATTGGGTGGTTGTTTTAATTTGCATTTCACTTGCTATTTGCTAATTTGTCCTTTGGATATTTTCTGTTGCAGTGTCTTTAAATCTTTTGTTCAATTTAAAAAATAGTTTCTTATTAGGTTACAAGAATTCTTGAGATATTTTATACATACACTCTGTTAGATACATGCACTATTATATGGATATCTTCTCTCTGGATTAGTTTTCCAGTCTCTTCCTGGCATATTTTAATAAATTACTTCTTAAAATTAAAATTTATCACTTTTTGTTATTGCATATTGTTTATTGGTGCTTTAATGAAGAAGTAGCTTTGTGTCCTAAGGTATGAAGATATGTTTTCTACTATAATAGTTTTCATTGTTTTTCTTCAAATTTTGATTCATCATCCACTCACATTAATTTTTAAAATATGGTATGAAATAATGGGGCAAGCATCATTTTTCCCTCATATAGCTATCTAATTGCTCCAGAACCATTTACAAAAAAGTTAATTCATTTTCTACTAAATTTTAGTGGCATGTTTGTCACAAATCAACTGAATACATGTGTGTACATCTATTTCTTAACTGTCTCTTCTGTTGATAGATAAACAGAAAAGCTCATATGTTGGTTAAAAGTTACAAAAGATGTGTTTTGTAACTTTTTCCCACTTATTACATTATGGTTATATTTTCATGACAATAAACATTCAACATAATGCCACTTTTAATTGATAGATAGGATTTAATTTATAGATGCACCAATATTTACTTAATCCCTTAAGGCTTGTGAACTCAATGATTAAATTTGTTTTTCTATTAAGTACACTGAATCATAATGCACCCTTGTTTCAAAACAAAGCTGTAAGAATAAGACAATTAAATTTTTAATGAAGAAAACCTCTATTGTATAGTGTGAAATGCATTAATATAGTATCATTAGAACTGAATTTCTATCAAGATTCTACTGCTTATGAACTGTACAGAATAATTCTCAGCTATAATTCATTACAGCAACACCTGCCTCCCAGAATTATTTTAAAAATAAAATGTATAAAAGGGCACAGCAGCACTTTGAAAATTATAAATTGTTTATATATATGTATACACATACACACACACACACATATATAATTGCATTTTAGTTTCTGGGGTACATGTAAAGAACATGCAGGATTGTTGCATAGGTACCTACATGGCAATGTGGTTTGCTGCCTCCATCTCCATCACTTGTATCTGGCATTTCTCCCCATGTTATCCCTCCCCAACTCCCTACTCCCCACTGTCCCTCCCCTAGTCCCCTCCCCAGACTTCAGTATGTGATGCTCCCCTCCCTGTGTCCATGTGTTCTCATTGTTCAACACCCACCTATAAGTGAGAATGTGCCGTGTTTGATTTTCTGTTCTTGTGTCAGTTTGCTAAGAATAATGGTTTCCAGGTTCATCCATGTCCCTACAAAGGACACGAACACATCGTTTTTTATCACTGCATAGTATTCTGTGGTGTATATGTGCCACATTTTCCCTGTCCAGTCTATCATCGATTGACATTTGGGTTGGTTCCAGGTCTTTGCTATTGTAAACAGTGCTGCAGTGAACATACGTGTGCATGTGTCCTTATAATAGAACAATTTATAATCCTTTGGATATATACCCAGTAATGGGATTGCTGGGTCAAATGGAATTTCTATTTCTAGGTCCTTGAGAAAGTGCCACATTTTCTGTTACAAATAAATCGTAGAAGTTTGACAAATATAAAATCATATTAGGCAATATTTGTTCATACACAATGAGGAAAGGATAGTCTTTTCGATAAATGGTGTTGGGAAAACTGGATATCCATGTGCAAAAGAGTGGAATTTGACCCTTATCTTATACCATACATAAAAATCAACTCAAAATATGCTAAGAACTTAAACGTAAGATCTAAATCTGTGAAACTCCTAAAAGAAAAGATAGAGTGTATCTATCACATTGTATCTATCACATTGTATCTATCACATTGGATTTGGCAATGATTTTTGCTTAATGAAACAATTGATATATTAATAGAACTCAAAGAATTCTATTATCAAACAAGAACCATAAGATAATAAATATTAGAAACTGTGATGGTTAATATTAAGTGTCAACTTGATTGGATTGAAGGATGTGAAGTATTGTTTCTGGGTGTATTTTGGTGTTTCTGGTTGTTTCCAGAAGAGGTTAACATTTGAGTTAGCAGACTCGGAGAGGAAGACCAACCCTCAGGAAGGCACCCATAATGTGGCTGCTAGCATGGCTAGAATAAGGAGGCAGAGGAGCGGGGAAAACGGTGGAAGAAGCAGAGTTGCTGAGTTTTGCTGTCTTCATCTTTCTCTTGTGTTGGATACTTCCTGCCCTCGAACAGCAGACAACAAGTTCTTCAGCTTCTGGACTTGTGGACTTATACTAATGGTTTGCCAGGGGCTCTCTGGCCTTTGGCTACAGACTGAAGGCTATGCTGTTGGCTTCCCTACTGTTAAGGTTTCAGGACTCAGACTGAGTCACTACTGGTTTCCTTACTCTTCAATTTGCAGACGGCCTATGGTGGGATTTTGATGTTAATTATCTGCCTCGAAGATCTATCAAGTGCTGTCACTGGTGTGTTGAAGTCTCCCACGATTACTTTATTTTGGTTTATCTCCTTTCTAGGTCTAGTAGTATATTTTATGAATGTGGGTGCTCCAGTATTGGGTACATATATTTTGATGACTGTTACATCTTCTTGTTGAATTGATTCCTTTATTACCTTTTTTTTTTTACCATTGATTTAAAGTTTGTCTTATCTGATATAAGTATAACTACTCCTGATCGGTTTTGTTTTTTCAACATTTTACCTTGAGTCTGTGAATGCCTTTTACTTTGAGTCTGTATATGGTTGAATATTAGTTTTTAAAATGTATTCTGACAGTCTACATCTTTTAAGTAGAGCATTAATTCATTTACCTTCAGGGTTAATGTTGACATGTGAGGTTTTGTCTCTGTCATGATATTAATTGTTACATTACATTAATTGGCTTCAGAGTCATAAGTGTGTGTTTGCTTTATAAGATCTGTGAGATTTTACTTTCATGTGTTTTTATGATGGTGAGTTTTGCCCATTCTTGCCCATGTTTAGAATTCCTTTGGCATTCCTTGTAGGTCCAGTCTATTGGTAATGAATTCTCTTAGTATTTGCTTGTCTGAGAAAGGCTTTATTTCTCTTTTATTTTTGAAACTTAGTTTAACAGGATACAAAATTTTTGTCTGGCAATTATTTTCTTTAGGAATATTGAAAATAGGATGCCAGTTTCATCTGGTTTGTAACTTTTCTGCTAAGATGTCTATTTTTATGACTGGTGGTATCGCCTTTATAGATCATATGATGCTTCTCTCTTGCTGACTTTAGGGTTTTTTCCTTTACATTGACTTTGAATAGGCTGATGACTATATGCCTTGCTGATGTTCATCACACAAACTATCTTTCTGGTGCTCTGAGTCTCTTGTGTCCGGATGTCTACATCTCTAGCAAGCCTAAGGACATTTTCCCGAATTATTTCCTCAAATAGACTTTCCAAACTTTTAATGTTTTCTTCTTCTGTCTAAGGAATGCCTATGACTCATACGTTTCATCACATTACATATTCCCGAATTTCTTGAAATTTTGTTCATTTTTTTATGTAGTTCTTTCTTTTTTTTCCATTTCTGTCTGACTGGGTTAATTCAAAAGACCAGTCTTCAAGCTTGAAATTTCTTTTTCTGCTTGGTCTAGTCTATTGTTGAAGCTTTAAATTCGGTTTTGTAACTTCTTCAGTGCATTTTTCCTTTCCAGTTCTGTTTGGTATTTTTTTTAACCTATCTCTTCTTTCATAGTGTGTGTGTGTGTGTGTGTGTGTGTGTGTGTGTGTGTGTGTTGGTTTTCATCTTTCTCTTGGATCTCATTGAACTTCCTTAAAAATCTATATTTTGAATTTTTAGTCATTTCAACATTCTCATTTCAGTTAGGGTCCATTGCTAGAGAGCTAGTGTGATATAACAGGGGTGTCATAACATGGTGCCAGAGTTCTTTTGCTGGTTCTTTCTCATCTGGAGAAGTTATCACTTCTTAATTTTGAATGTTCTTTGTTTTGGATGGGATATTTTCTCTCCCCTTGAGGGTGTGACTTTATGTTGGTTAGGGTCTTTGCTCTTCTGTCAGCAAGTTTTGTATTGGGTTATACAGTTCAACCTCCAGGCCATTAGTTGGTGCTTATAGATAATAGCCAGCAGTGGTAGAAGCAGATGGGTATGTGCTTGATTTTTGTTTGTTGGGAGGTACTCTCTTCTTTCAGGTAATGGGCTGATCTGTGGGATGCCTGCTGCCCTCAGTTCCCTGTTTAGCTGGAGGAGGGGACAAAGCTGGGAAGAGCTGGACCACCAAGCTCACCCACAAATACTCCAATGATGAGTACAGGTACCAGCCCTGACAGGGGTGGCTGGGGGAACTCCTGGTGAAATGAACTGAGGCCACTGCAGAGGTTGAGGAGGCTGCATCAGCTTCATGCTCTGGGCAGGTGGGGATGTGATTTGTTTCCTTATCATAGCCCTGTCCCAGAGCTCCTGACTCTCAGTTTAGACTGTTATTTATCTCCAGGCCACAATGTAGCTGAAAGTTGTGCAAAATATCTGTCCCACAGTTCTCCATGGGAGATTTGAGTAAGAATACTTTACCAAGGAAATCATGCAACTGGGCAAATAAGTGCATAATAACATACCAAACATCATTAGTCATTAGGGAATAAAAATTAAAACCACAATTAGATGCCATTATATAAGCATAAGAATGGCTAAAATCAAATAAATGGAAGACACAGATTATAGATGATAACATGAAGAAGCTGAAATTATCATCCATCTTTAATATGATTATACAGTGCTGAATCTACTTTGGAAAACATTTTGGCAGCTTCCTAACAAGTTAAATATAACTGTACCACACAGCCCTGTTCCCACTTCTAGGAATCAGCACAAGAGAATAGAAATATATGTTTGCATAAAGCATTGCATATGGATTTTCACAGCAGCATTTTTAATATAATAGTCCAATTCAAATGTCCATCAATTTTAAAATGTGATATATCCATTTAATTAAGTGCTCTGTGATGATAAAAATAAGAAAATAGTGATCTATAATACAGAATGGGTAAACCACAAAACATTATTCTAAGTGAAAGAAGCCATACAAAATGAACAAATCTCTATATTGTATGATTCCATTTATATAAGATATTCACAAAAGGCATATTCATAGAGATAGCAGATTAGTGATTGCCTTGGCTTGGAGGTTGAAGCAGAATGGAGTGCAGCAGGTTCAAGGGAATTTTTTTTTTGAGTACTGAAAATGGTCCAAAACTGCTTTGTGGTGACGGTTGCCAACTCTATAAATTTATTAAGAATCATGTAGTTCTACATGTGCAAAGGTAAATTTTATGTTGTGATATATAAATTATACACTAATCAAGTTGTATAAAAAGGAAATCTCAGCTTTTTCATCTGTAAAGAAGGGATATATATATATACATAGTGTGTGTGTGTGTGTGTGTGTGTGCACATGTGCACATTGTATGAATGTAGGAAATAAGGTAATTCATAGAAAGAGCTTTGCACAGTGCTTTACATAATAACAGTGAGTCAGTATTCAGTGTTTGTCATTGTTGTCATTATCATTAATATCATCATCATCATCACTGTAATCTTTATATTGAACTTAACCATGTGTCATTTCATCTTTCAGACCCCAGTTGCTGTGCTTTGCAACAGAAAATATTATCCAAGCCATTATGGATCAAAATATCAAAACCTCATAGTCTCTAACTTTAGCTGAACATTAATGCTTCCTGGGAGCCCTGTGTCTCTCATTTCTACCTTCTCCCATCCTCTACACTCAGGTCTTCTAAACCCATCTTCCTCCTGTCACTCATTCTGACATGTGAATTCCATCTCCTACCTTAGAGAGAATGTAATATATGTGAGGGGATCTATTTTGAAAATATTTCTGCATCTACAACTATGCTTTCATCATCTTTCCTAACACAGTATCAGAATTGTTTCTCCTTTTCTTGAGCAGTTCTTATATCCATGGCCTGATCAAGTTCTCTGACTTTCTCAGGGACTTTACTCCATCTCTTATAATAACTCTACTGTATCTTAAATTTGTCAATTTTTTTCTTTTTCTTCCTCCACATTCTCTTATTAATAAACAAAGCCAGGGGAAGGGGGAAGATGGTGCTATAGGAGGAACTCAGGATTGCAGCTCTCAGCGAAAGTGCAGAGGGTGAGTGGATGTTGCATTTCCAGACAGATCTTTATTGCCCACAGACCAGGAAATTCCCAGGTGTAGGAGCCCCATGGGACGCCAGCACAGCTGTTTTGGCTGGCACGGCCATTTTGGCAGGCACTACAGCGCAGCAGCACTCTGTACAAAATACACTGGTCTGGTTGCCCTGTTAAACCAGCAATTTGAGATTTGGGAAGGCAGTTTAGCACATTCATCTGATTAAATAAGACTTAAACAGCAAGCCAGGCCAGGAGATTCCTGGGCAGTGATGTTTGAGCCGGCGCAGTGGGTCGCTGCATGGGAAATCACACAGATCCCGGTTCCCTTTCAGCCTGTGACTGAAACACCTGGGGGAGAGTCAACTGTTCAACTTAAGAAAAACAAAAGGACTCTAAGGCAGGGAGCCAGGTGATCAGGCTCAGTGGTTCCCACCCCCACAAAAACAAACTAAACAGCAATTGGAAATGCTCGGGGTTGAGAGTTTCATGGCAAGCACAGCTGAACCCAGGATGATGCAGCTTGGTGGGGGAGGGGCATCCGCCATTAACAGGGCATTCCACCCCTATGGAGGTACTCTCCCATTGCTGATGCAGCCTGCTGTTGCTGAGGCAACCTGCCATAACAGAGAGAGTCCACCAATACAGAGGCGGGCCACCATTGCCATGGCAGTTCTAACCACACCCATATAAACAGGACTACAGGGAATTACACTTGGCAGCAGGGCAGAGCCCACGGAAACAGGACAGAGCCCAGCACAGCAGGGCAGAGCCCACAGCAACAGGACGGAGCCCATGGCAGCAGGGTGGAGCCCACGGCAGCAGGGCAGAGCCCACAGCAACAGGGCAGAGACTCAGCAGGCAGGTAGACTAGACTGCCTCCTTGCTGGGCAGGACAGTGCAATGGATACTTATAAATAAAGCCGTAACTCCCCGAGACAGAGCACCTGAGGAAAAAAAGGGGCTTTATGAGTTCTGCTGCAGCAGACTTAAAAGTACCTGCCTAGCGGCCCTGAATGAACAACAGAGCTCACAGCTCAGCACTTGAGCTCCTATAAAGTACAGACTGTTTCCTCAAGCAGCTCCCTGACCCCCATATATTGAAAGAGTCACCTGACAAAGGACTGATCAGACTGACATTTGGTGGGCATCATTCTGGGACAAAGATAGCAGAAGAAGAAACTGGTAGCATCCCTCACTGTTCTGCAGCTGCTACAGGTGTACCCCGGGCAAACAGGGCCTGGAGTGGACCTCAGCAGTCCTACAGCAGAGGCGCTAGACTGTTAGAAGGAAAACTAAGAAACAGAAATACTTTATCATCAACAATCTGGGCATCCACTCAGAGACCCAGTCGAAAAGTCAGCAACTACTCAGACGACAGGTGGATAAATCCACAAAGATGAGAAGAAACCAGCACAAAAATGACAAAAACACCTGAAACCGGAGCACCTCGCCTCCTACAAGGGACCACAATCCCTCACCAGCAAGGGAACAAAGCTGGACGGAGAATGAGTGTGATGAAATGACAGAATCAGACTTCAGAAGGTGGGTAATGAGAAACTTCCGTGAGCTAAAAGAACATGTTCTAACTCAATGCAAAGAAATTAAGAACCTTGAAAAAAGATTTGAGGAAATTATAACAAGAATGGACAACTTAGAGAGGAATATGAGTGAATTGATGGAGCTAAAAAACACAACAGAAGAAATTCATGAAGCATGCACAAGTCACAACAGCCGAATTGACCAAGCAGAAGAAAGGATATCAGAGGTTAAATATCAACTCAATAATATAAAACGAGAAGCCAAGATTAGAGAAAAAAGCATAAAAAGGAATGAAAAGTCCCCAAGAAATGTGGGACTATGTGAAGAGACCTAACCTATGTTTGATAGGTGTACCTAAATGTGATGAAGAGAATGAATCAAAGCTGGAAAATACTCTTCAGGATATTATCCAGGAAAATTTCCCCAACCTAGCAAGGCAGGCCAATATTCAAGTCCAGGAAATACAGAGAACACCACAAAGATATTCCACAAGAAGAGCAACCCCAAGGTACATAATTGTCAGATTCACCAGGGTTGAAATGAAGGAGAAAATGCTAAGGGCAGCCAGAGAGAAAGGTCAGGTCACCCACAAAGGGAAGCCCATCAGACTCACAGCAGATCTCTCAGCAGAAACCCTACAAGCCAGAAGAGAGTGGGGGCCAATATTCAACATCCTTAAAGAAAAGAACTTTCAACCCAGAATTTTATATCCAGCCAAACTAAGCTTCATAAGTGAAGGAAAAATAAAATCCTTTGTGAGCAAGCAAGTACTCAGAGATTTTGTCACCACCAGGCCTGCTTTACAAGAGCTCCAGAACGAGTCACTACACATAGAAAGGAACAACCAGTACCAGCCACTCCAAAAACATACCAAATGGTTAAGAGCGTCAACAAAATGAAGAATCTGCATCAACTAATGGGCAAAACAGCCAGTTAGCATCAAAATGGTGGTATCAAATTCACATATAACAATATTAACCCTAAATGTAAATGGGCTAAATGCACCAATCAAAAGACACAGACTGGCAAATTGGATAAAAAGCCAAAACCCATCGGTGTGCTGTATCCCGGAAACCCATCTCACATGCATAGATATACAAAGGCTCAAAATAAAGGGATAGAGGACGATTTACCAAGCAAATGGAGAACAAAAAAAAGCAGGAGTTGCAATTCTCATCTCTGATAAAATAGATTTTAAAGCAACAAAGATCAAAAGAGACAAAGAAGGTTATTACATAATGGTCAAAGGATCGATACAACAAGAAGAGCTAACGATCCTAAATATATATGGACCCAATACAGGAGCACCCAGATATATAAGGCAAGTTCTTAATGACTTACAAAGAGACTTAGACTCCCACACAATACAAGTGGGAGACATTAACACTCTACTGTCAATATTAGACAGATCAACCAGACAGAAAATTAACAAGGATATCCAGGACTTGAACTCAGACCTGGAACAAGCAAACCTGATAGAAATTTACAGAACTCTCCACCCCACATCCACAGAATATACACTCTTCTCAGCACCATATCACACCTACTCTAAAATTGACCACATAGTTGGAAGTAAATCACTCCTCAGCAAATGCAAAACAACTGAAATCATAACAAACAGTCTCTCAGACCATAATGCAATCAAGTTAGAACTCAGAATTCAGAAACTAACTCAGAACCGCACAGCTTCATGGAAACTGAACAACTGGCTCTTGAATGTTGACTGGATAAACAATGAAATAAAGGTAGAAATAAAGAAGTTCTTCGAAACCAATGAGAACGAAGACACAACATACCAGAATCTCTGGGACACATTTAAAGCAGTCTCTAGAGGAAAATATATAGCAATAAGTGCCCACATGAGAAGAGTGGAGAGATCCAAAATTGACACTGTATCATCAAAATTGAAAGAGCTGGAGGAGCAAGATTAAAAAAAACTCAAAATGTAGCAGAAGACAAGAAATAACTAAGATGAGAGCAGAACTGAAGGAGAGAGAGAGACACGAAAAACCCTTCAAAAAATCAATAAATCCAAGAGCTGTTTTTTGGAAAATATCAATAAAATAGACAGACCACTAGCCAGACTGATAAAGAAGAAAAGAGAGAATAACCAAATAGTTGCAATAAAAAACGATAAAGGGGAAATTACCACAGATTCCACAGAAATTCAAACCATCATCAGAGAATATTACAAAGAACTCTATGCACATAAACTAGTAAACCTGGAAGAAATGGATAAATTCCTGGACACTTGTGTCCTCCCAAGCCTAAACCAGGAGGAAGCCAAAACTATGAATAGACCAATAACAAGTTCTGAAGTTGAGGCAGCAATTAAGAGCATACCACACACAAAAAGCCCAGGTCCAGATGGGTTCACAGCCGAATTCTACCAGACACACAAAGAGGAACTGTTACCATTCCCTCTGAAACTATTCCAAATAATTCAAAAAGAGGGAATTGTTCCCAAATCATTTTATGAGACCAACATTATCCTGATACCAAAACCTAGTGGAGACTAACAAGAAAAGAAAACTTCAGGCCAATATCCATGATGAACATAGATGCAAAAATCTTCAATAAAATACTGGCAAGCCAATTGCAACAGCACATCAAAAAGCTTATCCACCATGATGAAGTAGGATTCATCCCAGGGATGCAAGGCTGGTTCAATATACGCAAGTCTATAAACATAATTCACTACATAAACAGAACCAAAAACAAAAACCACATGATTATCTCAATTGATGCAGAGAAGGCCTTTGACAAAATTCAACAGCCCTTTATGGTAAAAACCCTCAATAAACTCGGTATTGTTGGAATGTATCTCAAAGTAATAAAAGCTATTTATGACAAACCAACAGCCAATATCATACTTAATGGGCAAAAACTGGAAGCATTCCCTTTGAAATCTGGCACTAGACAAGGATGCTTCTCTCACCACTCCTACTCAATATAGTACTGGAAGTTCTAGCCAAAGCAATCAGACAAGAAAAAGAAACAAAGGGTATTCAAATAGGAAAGGAAGAAGTCAAATTGTCTCTATTTGCAGACGACATGATTGTATATCTAGAAGACCCCATCGTCTCAGCCCAAAATCTCCTGAAACTGATAAGCAACTTCAGCAAAGTCTCAAGATACAAAATCAATGTGCAAAAATCACAAGCATTCCTATATACCAATAACAGACTGAAAGAGAGCCAAATCAAGAATGAACTGCCATTCACAATTGCTACAAAGAGAATAAAATACCTGGGAATACAACTAACAAGGAATATAAAGGACCTCTTCAAGGAGAACTATAAACCACTGCTCAACGAAATAAGAGAGGACACAAACAGATGGAGAAACATTCCATGTTCATGGTTAGGAATAATCAATATCGTGAAAATGGCCATACTGCCCAAAGTTATTTACAGAATCAATGCTGTCCCCATCAAGCTACCAATGACCTTCTTCACAGAACTGGAAAAAACCACCATGAACTTCATATGGAACCAAAAGAGAGCCCGCATAGCCAAGTCAATTCTAAACAAAAAGAACACAGCAGGAGGCATCACACTACCGGACTTCAAACTATACTACAAGGCTGCAGTAATCAAAACAGCATGGTACTTGTACCAAAACAGAGATATGGACCAATGGAACAGAACAGAGGCATTGGAGGCAACGCAACATACCTACTACCATACAATCTTTGATAAACCTGACAAAAACAAGCAATGGGGAAAGGATTCCCTGTTTAATAAATGGTTTTGGGAAAACTGGCTAGCCATGTGCAGAAAGCAGAAACTGGACCCCTTCCTGACACCTTACACTAAAATTAACTCCAGATGGATTAAAGACTTAAACATAAGACGTGGAACCATAAAAACCCTAGAAGAAAATCTAGGCAAAACCATTCAGGACATAGGAGTAGGCAAGGACTTCATGAACAAAACACTAAAAGCATTGGCAACAAAAGCCAAAATAGACAAATGGGACCTAATCAAACTCCACAGCTTCTACATGGTGAAAGAAACAGTCATTAGGGTTAATCAACAACCAGCAGAATAGGAAGAAATTTTTGCAGTTTACCTATCTGACAAAGGGCTGATATCCAGAATTTACAAAGAACTCAAACAGATTTACATGAAAAAAACAAACAAGCCCATTCAAAAACGGACAAAGGATATGAACAGACACTTTACAAAAGAAGACATACATGAGGCCAACAAACATGAAAAAATGCTCATCATCACTGGTCATTAGAGAAATGCAAATCAAAACTACATTGAGATACCATCTCACACCATTAGAATGGTGATCATTAAAAAATCTGGAGACAACAGATGCTGGAGAGGATGTGGAGAAATAGGAACACTTTTACACTGCTGGTGGGAGTGTAAATTAGTTCAACCATTGTGGAAGACAGTGTAGCAATTCCTCGAGGACCTAGAAATAGAAATTCCATTTGACTCAGCAATCCCATTACTGGGTATATATCCAAAGGACTATAAATTGTTGCACACGAATGTTCATTGCAGCACTGTTTACAATAGCAAAAACCTGGAACCAACCCAAATGCCCATTGATGATAGACTGGACTGGGAAAATGTGGCACATATACACCATGGAATATTATGAAGCAATCAAAAACGATGAGTTTGTGTCCTTTGTAGGGACATGAATGAATCTGGAGAACATCATTCTCAGGAAACTGACACAAGAACAGAAAATGCAATATCGCATGTTCTCACTCATAGGTGGGTGATGAACAGTGAGAACACATGGACACAGGGAGGGGAGCACTACACACTGGGGTCTATTGGGGGGAATAGGGGAGGGATAGCAGGTGGGGGGAGCTGGGATAGCACGGGGAGAAATGCCAGATGTGGGTGAAGGGGAGGAAGACAGCAAATCACATTGCCATGTGTGTACCTATGCAACTATCTTGCATGTTCTGCACATGTACCCCAAAACTTAAAATGCAATAAAAAGGGAAAAATAAATAAATAAATAAACAAACAAACAAACAAAGCCAGGCCAGGCATGGTGGCTCATGCCTATAATCCCAGAACTTTGGGAGGCCAAGGCAGGAGGATTGCTTGAGTCCAAGAGTCCAAGGCCAGCCTGGGCAATATGGCAAAACCCCATCTCTCCAAAAAATACAAAAATTAGCTGGGCATGGTGGTGTGTGCCTGTGGTCCAAACTATTCTGGAGGCTGAGCTGGGAGGATGGCTTTGAGCCTGGGAGGTCAAGGATGCAGTGAGCTATGATCACGCCACTGCACTCCAGCCTGGGCAATAGACACCCTGTCTCAAAAAAAATAAAAATAAATAAATAAATCCAAAAAAAGCATTTGCCAACCCAAATCTCCTTCATTCTTCATTTAGTCATTCATGCATTCATTCAAGTATAAGATACATTTCAATTGAATGCCTATGTTGTGCCACATACCTCTCTATGGAGCCTGAGACATCATGGTTAGCAAGAGAGAAATGACCCTTGTTCCCATGGTGCTTATAGTCTCGTAGAAAAAGAGTCCTTAAAATAATTAGGAAAGTAACTAAAAGTTTAATTATGTGTAAGTACATCAAAGAAAAAATGTCAGAATGCGAAGAGAACATATAATAGAAGCATCAGGGACAGTTGGCTGAAAACAATATATTTAAACATATTTTGAAGGATGAATAGGATTTAGAAGACAATTGGAAATTTAGGGTAGAAGAGTGGGAAAGGAATTTCTAGCACGGGGCAAAAATGTATGAATGTCTTGAGGCTAAACATATGAGAATAGCTTGGGTTTTGGAATAAGCAGGCTTGATTTGAATCGCAGCTCTACCACTGGCTTTGTGGCATGGTGTGATCATGAGCATTAAGTAATAGAACCCATCTGATCATCCAAGAGTACAACAGCCTCTTATTATAGTACAGGAATAATTTAATCCTTTAAGTCTTATTATTACTCATCATAGCTCTAGTTATTATTACATCAAGTTTTAAATGTGAAGTCAGAAACTCACAGGACTTGACTGGCCCAAGGACACAGACTAGTAAGTGTTGAGACAGATTTTACACTAAGCCTTTTTGAGTAAACTGTGTTACCATGATTTGAGTACATAGTAGGTGATGTATTGGTCCATTCTCATGCTACAAATAAAGACATACCCGGACTGGGTAATTCATAAAGGAAGGAGGTTTAATTGAGTCACAGCATGGCTGGAGAAGCTCAGGAAACTTACAATCATGGAGGAAGGGAAAGCAAACATGTCCTTCTTCACTTGGTGACAGGAAGGAGAGTGCCGAGTCAATGGAGAAAAAGCCCCTTTAAAACCATCAGATCTCATGAGAACTCACTCACTATCACAAGAACAACAGCATAGGAGTAAGCCCCTCCATGATTCAATGACCTTCCACCAGATTCCTCTGATGACATGCAGCGATTATGGGGCCTACAATTCAGGATGAGATTTGGGTATAGTCGCAGACAAACCATATCAGTGCTGAATATTATTTTTTTTTCTTCTATCCTTTATTATTCTCCTCCCTTTGATCTGATAAGTCCATCATCAATTCATTAAAATGCATCACATTCATGCTGTTTTTTCTTGTATAACTTTCTTTTCAAAATTATTAGGTTACGATTATTATACCATTAAAATATCATTATGGTTCATTTTTCAATGGCTGAAGATATTTTAATTTTCTCTGTACAGTTGCTCTCACTTGATACCACGTTTAGCATATTACAGCAACATGTTGAACTTCAGTTTCCTTTTTTCTAGCATAAATGATTTCAACCATGTAAGTATCATCATTTCCATCTCTAACAGGTTGTGAATGTACATTTCTGGATTTTCTGTGTGATCTCATTTTCAAAATTTTACTTCTTTATAAAGTAGTTACATTTTATGACTTCATGAAATTAACTAAATGAAAATGACTCATACAGGTATTACATCTTATTTTCAAGATATGCAATTTATATAAAGGAGAGTAAGTCTAGTTTGGTTACTTTTTGATGTAACATTTTATATTAATACATTTTAATTGTATAATGTCATCCATGATGAACTACACCAGTAAATTTGCCCATTTTTTATTATGTAGGATGTCATTTAGTCATGGAATCGAAAATGTCTTTCTCATGCTAAGATAGTCTCTCAAGCCAAGATAAACACCAAATGTCCCACTGGTGTTTGTTTTATTTATGATACTCACAAAATAGTAGGACTACAGATTGTACATAGAGTAATTTTTATTTTGCTAATGTAAAATTCTATAAACGATATTGAATATGAATTAAGACTACATTTTAAAGGCAATATTTAAACAGAGAAATAGATAGCAGAAGTAGCAGACAATTTCAGGTAGATTTTCTATTATCTTAATTTCTAAGTTGTAATGAAATCTTCTGAAAGGGTCAGTATCCAATTAAACTCTTGCACTAAACGTTGAATACAGAATCAGTTGCTTCTTTACAGAAAATATGCCTTCTGGAAACTTCTATAATGCATGTCAAGTTATAGGATAAAAAAGCCCATTTGTTATCCTAGTTCAGAAATAATTGCTTGCCATTAGGTTGGTGAGAACGTAAATTTTACTCATTTCTGTCAGCTAGCTTGTCAACTTCCTAAACTCCATCTCCATCTGCCCCTCCAGTGACAAGCTGAATATCATTTAGCCTTCCACCAAAATGATAATGACTCATAAATGTAAATTTCATTGAAATCACACGTGTGGAAACATTTATTAACTTTTTTCTTAGAAATAGAGAAATCTGATGGGTTGATCTTTGTTCAGCAATTTTATATATAAAAAAACTTCCCAAATTCATTTGCTGTTCTTGTTAAAATGGTGTAAACATTATTGACTTTTTCCTTTTTTGCAAGAATTATACATGCACTTGGCTGTCAGGGGCTAGACATAACAGTGTCACAGAAAAGGTACTTACTGTGCCTTCCTCTAGGACCGGGGAAAGGGAGGCGGAAAAAGCCACCTGCCTGTGCCCTTGTGCCAGAATTCTTGTCTCTAAGTCCAGGAGCCACATTTTAGCACTATAATCTATGAGTCCAGGGAAGATCTTTAATAAAAATAGCTATTTCCAAAGAACCTACTGTTTTTGTTTTTCTCCCTCTAACGTTCAGCAAGACCTTACTATCTGCCAAGCTCAGTTTTAAGTAATATACAGGGGTTACGTCATTTTAATCTTCACAATAGCTCTTTGCGATAGATACTGTTATAATGCCTATTTTGCAGATGAGAAAAATTGAGACCCAGAGAGGACACACACACACACACACACACACACACACACACACAGCTGGTGAAGACTGAAGCCAGGATTTGAACCTTGGCAATCTGGTCTGGTGGAGCTACTCTCTTACACGCAACATCTTTTATCTTTTAATGGATTATCTTATTCAGTCCTGAGAAAGACCTAAACAGGCAGGATGAAAAAACTGGTGCTGAAATAGGTTAGACAATGTTCACAAGGGCACACAACTAATGCAACTAGTAAGTGGTAAAGTAATGCCTGGCTGATGCTAAAGCACATGCTCAAATGCTTCCTGACATACTAAGACCTGCTGGCTTACCTGCCCGTACCCTGTGAGGCAGCTCCCTTCTGCAGCGGGAGAAGGCAGGAAAACCTCACAGAGCTGCTGCTGCTGCATTCTCTCCCATTCCTGGCAAAATCTTATCAGAGACAGAAGAAATGGCCAGTGTACGTTCACTGCTGTATCACCCCAGTTCTGGGGAAAGAGGAAGATAAGAGAGGGAGCTGAGCGCAGTAGTGCCAACCTTTTTTTTTTTTTTGGTATCAGGTACATTTGTTATTATGTACATTCAACCTATTCATCTAGCTATTTCCAAAAACAGGCAATGTAGTTTTTCTATAAAGATAGGAGATCCTTCCACATTAGTCTTACATTTATCCTTGAGGATAAGAATTCTTGCAGATAAGAAGTGAGCTATAAAATATGGATACCATGTCTCAAGTATTTAAGGATAAAGTGATAAACATGCAGATGGAGCCATTAATGAACATTAATTGCTTTAAATTAGGTTTTATTGTGCAGTGGGTAAATTGGAAAGTACACATTTGCATTGGTAATAGAAAATTAATTTAAATGCTTCAGGAAGCAAAATATCACCTGATGTGCTAAAACCTGTTATTTGTAGTAGACCTAAAAGGAAACTTGAAGGGCACTGTGTGTTCAAATAAAATAAAATAAACTATGTGGAGGCACACAAATGTATGAGAATCTTCATAGGTATAAACCCTGTATGGCTACTGAGTTTGCCTAGGCCAAAAAAGGCCCAGATGGTGACTGGTTTAATGTTACATGTTTACTGCACTGTGTCGCCAGAGAGTGGTGGTACTGTAGTGCGCTGTAAAACTGTAAATCTTGGAGTTATATGGGCCCTCGGGAGGTCATTGGATCCCTCCTTCTCTCTCCAGGAAAGATGTCTTCAAGTCTCCTGGGACCAGTTGTTGCCTACCCAAGTGCTGGAAGCACTTGAAGGGAAAATGTTGCTGCACCTTTCTCAGTGGCCCATTTTTTTAGCCAGAATCCATCTGAGCTCACATTGAGGAAGCCTTCCTTTTAGTCTCTTCAACAATGGTTTAAACCCACATCTTCTTATTTAATTTTTAAAGAGTTGGTAACCAGGGCATATGCATGATTTGGTGATCCTTCAACTTTCCTACTCCTGGATAGAGGTAAACTTTTTTCTTCTCTTTAGTACTTTTTTCTTTTAATTTAATATTCTTAGCATTGTTTTGCTCTGGATCCTGTTGTAAAAGAGATAGTGTTTAAAAATAGTAAAAATTCTCTAGTAAAAGAAGTATGTAATAAAGACCCTCTGTCCTAAGGCTAAAGTGGTAGAAAATTGTCATTATAGTTGTTATATTGACCTAGTTGTGCAGCTGTTTCTTAAGACAGAGGAGACAAGAGTGGGGTTGGAGGAAGAAGAGGAAATTGAGGCTTAAGTAGCCTAAAATACACTTGTGTGGAGTTCAGGAGACAAACAGGTAGAAATTTAAATTTGAGAACCACTAGTTTATAGATTATTTTGAAAGCCATGAAATTGGATGAGATGATCTACAGAGTAACTGCAAAAAAGTGAAGTTAATATAAAAAGTCCCTTGGGGCACTTTGGCATTTAAAAGTCTGAAAGGAGGGACAATTCAGTAAAGAAGACTCAGAAGAAGCAAGATCAGAGATAAAAGAGAAGAATTAGGAGAATGTGGTGTCCTGGAAACCAAATAAAAGAAATGCTTTAAGAAGATGGGAGTGGCTAGCTGTGTTTAATGCTGCTTAGAAGTTGAGACTGAGTGGGAGAAGGTTCTCACTGGCCTTGGCAAAAGCATTTTTAGTGGGTAATAGGGACAGACTTCTGTTTGAGGTAGATTCAAGAGAGAATGGCAGATGAAAAGGAGAGCTAGTGAATATAGACATCTTTTTCAGGAAGTTTAAAGAGGAAAAAAGAACAGGATGAGAGCAGAGGGTAATGTGAGATCAAGAGTAAATTTTTTTAACGGCATGAGATCTTATAGCAACAATGTATACTAGTGGGAATAATTCAGTAGAAAAGAGAAGTGGTGATGCTAGAGAGAAAGGAAGTTCCAGGGAGAGGACGGAATACAAAACACAAGAGTCGTGTTGATCCTAGATTCATCCAGGGAGAGATCGTCCATGGTTTCTGGATAGAAGTCTGATTGTGTGGGTGTAGATGAAGGTAAGCTTGGAGATTTAATCAAATAAAATATTGAACTGTTCTTTTTATATTTTTGAATTAAATTTTGATTTCCCGGAAGGAAATTTTTCTTATACTTTAAAACACTGGTCCTTGGAAGAGGCCTTGTCCTACTAAATGGACAATGACTGGCCAACAGATGGAAAATGTTTTGCATCTGTGCAGCCAGAGGTCTGGCAAGTGCTTTCTGCTGGGCAAACATAGTTGTGCTTCTTGGGGGTCCACCACTGACATTCCCCTCTGGCTGCTCCTTGACCATGCCTTCCATGCCTCCAGTGCAACCAAGGGCAGGCTATGAACTTCAGCAACCTTAGGGATAGGCTTTACTTTACTGAACACTTAGGGATAATGAAAGTACACCACTGGAGAGTAACTTACAACTGTGACTAGAAGGGACACTCTCAGCCTAAACATGACCTCAAGAGAATTTTTGCTGCAGCAGCTGCCTTCATGCTTCCACACAGGTTGGGGCAGCCAGCTCTCCTCATTGTTGGGAATGTTCCAAGTGGTATCAGAGCTTTGTGTACAAGCTCAGATGCCTTTACACTTCCTCCCAAACTCTTTGGAACCCAAATCAGAAGTAAGTTTCTTCTCCCTTTCATATTTCAAACACGGCTCATTTCCTGTGCCAGTATTTGCCCTCTTCCCAATGTGATTGAGAGTGGCAAACCCTTCAACTGCAGCTATGCCCAACTAATGACAAGGATGTATCCTGATCCATGTCCAGGATTGGCCTATGGTAGGACAGTTACCATAAATCATTCGCCAAGTGTGTTAGTGTGCTAGGGCTGCTGTAACCAAGTACCACAGACTGGGAGACTTAAATAACAGGTATTTATTTTATCATAGCTTGGGAGGTTAGAAGCTCAAGATCAGGGTATTAGCAAGGTTGGTTCCTTCTGGGCGCTGGGAGGAGGATCTGTTCCAGGCCCCTCTCCTTGACTTGCAGATGGCCTTCACGTTCTGTTGGTGTTCTCCCTGCATGCGTGCCTATGTCCAAATTTCCCCCTTTTATGAAGGCATCAGTTATATTGAATTAGGGCCTACCCTCATCACCTCATTTTAATTTAATCATCTCTTTAAATAAGGTCACATTCTGAGGTTCAATGGGTTAAGACCTTAGCACATGAATTTTGGAAGGGCATGATTCGGTTCCTAACACCAAGTTATGATTTATTCAATCTTAAAAAATGTTTTAACACACAAATACCTAAAAATAAAATCATAGTTTTAAAAGTTAGACTATAATATGATATGATGAAATCAATACTCTTCCTGACACACCAGCTCCATCTGCAATATTTGCTCCCTAAGGGTAGTGACATTCAAATATTTATTCTTCTGTCATTTATTCCCATATTTCTAAATACCATGCTCACACTGCTATTACTTTTCACAATAAATACTCTGCATTGGCTCCATAGTATGGAATATGAAGGATTTTGCTCTCTTGTGTCCTCTTATACACAATTCCTGTCCACCCCCAATACAGATGTATTACCAAATGGTTAGTCAGTATTTCCTTTATTATTCCTATGTATTGTTCACAGTTGATCCACATGGACATTATATTTCCTTTCTTATACTATATTTTGTTGTATATAGAGAGCTTAAAGTTGCTTTGTTATTTTGCTTCGTTTTTGTGCCTGTCACTAATTCATCCCCAAACTTTCTACCAGTATTGCAAACTCCCATCAGTAAGGTCAAACATAGCAGGTCATCTCAATAGTTTGCTTGTTTCCTTGGCAACCCTGTCCTGCAGCCCTCCATGTCCAACCTCAGCTGTCGACTCTGAGACTATTTTATAGTGATGTCCTGGAGCTTTCCTTCAGGTTCATCCTGTGAATTTGTTCATTGCTCTCCTATGTTGGATCCTCCACTTCCTGGATCCCAATCCTTCTTTCTTGGCTGACTCCTTTGTTTTGATAGGGGCCCATACTCCAATAGCTTCCTGAGAAAGAGTGCATGGGGGATAACTGTTTGAAGACTTTGAATATCTGAATAGGACTTCAGTTTGCCTTTGGACGTAACTGATAATTCACTTACCTGGTCATTCACAATTATGGATGGTAAATCATATTCCCTGAGAATATGACTCTTCCATCGTCCTCCGTATTTTCGTGTTTCTAATGAGAATCTTGGTCCAGTTTTGACTTTTGATCTTATGAAGGTGTATGCATTTCCTCTGGTTGTTGTAACAAATGACCACATACTGGGTGGTTTAAAGCAAGAGAAATTTGTTGTCTCATCATTCTGGAGGCCAGAGCCTGAAATTGGTAACACTGGGCTGAAATCAAGATGTCAGCAGGGCCGAGCTCCTTCCAGAGTCTTGAGGCGAGAACCCTCCCCTTCCTTTTGCAGCTTCAGGTAACTACCAGCCTTCCTCTGCTGGTGGCCGTATCATGTCAGTCTTCCAGGCCAGCATCTTCAAGTCTCTCTGCTAACCCTTCACATCACTTTCTCCTCTGTGTATGTTAAATCTTTCTTGGCCTCTCTCATGAGGAGGCTTATGGTGGCTCTCAGGGTCTGTCTGATAATCCAGGATAATCTCCTCATTTTGTGATTCTTAACTTAATCACATTGGCAAAGATCCTTCTCCCAGCTAAGATAATTACAGGTTCTAGAAGTTAGGAACCAATATCTTTGAGTAGCCCTTATTCCGTCATATACAGGAAGTAAACTATTATTTTATGCTCTAAGCTGTTAGAATCTTTCCTCTCTCAAATTTCAAAATGTGTTTAGTCTTTGTCAGTCATTTTGTTTGGTAGGCAATTAGAGGGCAGTTTAATCTAGAAATTTATGTTATTTCAGGGGTATTTTCTTTATTGATTTTTGAACTTCATTCTCTTATATTTTCCTGTTCTTGTTATAAAGAATTCTGCTAGTCATTTGGTATTTTTCCTGTGTTATTCTAGGTAGATTCCCTAATTCACTTAAATCTCCTGTTGTGTTTTCCGTTTCTTGAACTTTTTGTTGCAGTTCCTGAGATATTTCTTCAGTTTATCTCTTCTAACCCTTCTGCTGGTTATTTTACATTTCTGATATTAAAATGTTTTTATCTAATTTAGTGTTCTTCCTTCTTATAGCATCCAATTCTTGTTTCATGACCACAGTATTTTTTCATTTCTTAGGAATGATTATGTTAATTAGATTGTGAACTTTCTGTATCGTCTCTTTTTTTCCCAAGTGCTTTAATTTTTTTCCTCTCTCTCTCTCATTTGAGAAGATTGCTTCAAATGTCTGGATATTTGCTCATTTCATGGTGAGATGATAAAATCCTAAAAGGTGATCACAACTTGTGTCAGCTTTTTTGCTGGGTGATATGGGTTGGATTTGTATCCCTACCGAATCTCATGTTGAATTGTAATTCCCAATGTTGAAGGAGAATAGGAGGTGACTAGATCATGGGGGTGGCTTCCCCTTGCTGTTCTCATGATAGTGAGTGAGTTCTCATGAGATCTAGTTGTTGGTATGTGGCACCTTCTCCTTCCCTCTCTTTCCCCTGCTCCCACCACGTAAGACGTGCTTGCTTCTGCTTCACCTTCTGCCACGGTTGTGTGTTTCCCAAGACATGCTTGCTGTACAGCCTGTGGAACCGTGAGCCAATTAAACCTCTTTTCTTTATAAATTACCCAGTACCAGGTGGTTCTTTATAGCATGCAAGAACAGACTAATACTGCGTAACCTCCAAAGGTCAACTTCTCTAGTCTTTTTTTGTTGCACGTAGGTGGTCCTTCTCAGAAAGGAATCCTCCAGGCTTCTCTGGGGGTGTGAGCCAGGCTGCCAGCACTCTGAGAGCAGAGTGAAATTAAGGGGCTAGGCTTATCCTTCATGACCAGAGTGTCACATTGTCTCTCTATTAGACGTTTTCCTCATGGCCCTCACATGACTCATTTTTGTTGAGTTCATCTCTCTGTGATTCATTCTCAGCAGAAAGTAAGTATCTCTTCTTCAGCTGGTGGATACTGGAGGCACATGGAACTTTTCTGAGCCTTTCTGTGGTTCTGTGGTGCTTTGCTGCTCACTTCTTGGTCTGGCCCTATCTCTATTCCTCCTCCCATGCATCATACACTTGTATTTCAGCTCTGTTTTAAAGAATTATGTTGATGTCTGTCACTTGCTCTGGCTCCTCTCTCATTCTCAAGAGAAAGATTTTTGTGAGTTTATGTCCTTTTCATTCCTTTACTGTTCTCTGTCATGCTTCAGGAGAAGGAGAGATAAATGCATGGATTTAATTTGCCATGTTTAACATTAGTAGAATATAACAGTAATGCAGCAGATCATGCATTCCAGCTTTTGCTGCACTGTGCTCAGTCTAAGTTCAGGCCTGCATACCTTTATTGCAGGAGTCCAGACTTCACTCCTGATCCTTGAAGAGCTAATGTTTGGACAAAAATGTTAACAAAAACAAAACATAACATACATGCACAAATATACATACTCTCCCAGTATAAATTGTAATTTTAAGTATAGACTTAATTCTAAAATTTAGATCGCCCTAAATCTCTATCTAAACCCAGATTTAGAGAAAACCAAGAAGTACATTTTCTAATTTTGAGAGGAATATATATGTGACAAATATATTTATATATGTCACATTTATTTATATGTGTGTGGGGGTCACTCAATATCCAGTACAAAAAGATATATTTATTTTTATTTCATTCAGAAGAACGAGGATTTGGGTTATTTCATTGAGCATAAGGCTTCTTCAAAATAAAATGGGTGAGAATATTCTCATATCTGTGGAATAAAAATGTCCCACTAGAGGTAGAGGGTTCTCTCCCAAAGGCAAATTGAATTTTACCTTTGTCATCTTCTATCATTTGGAATAACTGGTTTTCCAGTTTCAAAACAATGTAAGACCCTCTGCATATTGAGTTTCATGGCAGTGTTTTAAGAAAAAGTGTGAGGCAGGAGAGATTATTGTAAGGAGAAAATGAGGATTTGAGTTGGATCTGGAAATCAGCCTGAAGCAGCTTGGAGCACTCACCTCTCTAGGTTTCACATGGTCTCTCCCTGTGCTGTTACTTATTTCTGTGTGCACCTGCATCCCCCTTTTGATTTTGACTGTCAGTCCTCTGTGTCCAATAGTGGGATTCCTGAAGTGAACCAGTCTGATTGGGTAGCTCTCGATCATTGTGTGATTGGGCAGTGATCTGTGCTCCTGGCCACGCTATAGGGTCAGTCAGCCTAGGGATGAGTTCCCCTCAGGTCGCTTGCTCATCCCTGGTCCAGTAAGATCCACCTGTGCACAGGCATCCCAGAAATGCTTCTTGGAACAGGGTCCCTATTAGTTTGCTAGGGCTGTCATAACAAACCTCCGCAAACCAGGTGGCTTAAGCAACAGAAATGCATTTTCTCACAATTCTGGAGGCTGAGAGTTTGAGATTGATGTGTCAACGGGGTTGATTTCTTATGAGGCCTCTGTCCTTGGTGTGTAGATGGCCATCTTTTCCTTATATCTTCACTGGGGGTCTTCTCTCTATGAGTCTAGGTCTGAATTTCTTCTTCTTATAATGAGATACTGGAGGTGAGGACTTCATTATATGAATTTTGGAAAGACACTGAGTAATCCCTAAGAGACTCTGTATCGGCAGAGCCACTTGAACCAGCAGTTGAATCTCAGGGTGCAAACACCATCATTGTCACATCCAGTGCAATGTTCACCTCTATTACTGACCCAATACAGAAACATATATTTAATGAATTAAATGAAATTGAATTACTTAAGATATGAGCCACTTATATCAATTGTAGGTAGGACCAGGCTCAGTAAATTTCCCAAATTGCTTAATGATTCACATTCCATCCCAAAAGAAACAGATAACATTTTTTTCTTGAAGTGCTTACTCCTGGGTTGTGGTAATCTACCTCAAGGTTTTTGAGGTCTAAGTCATAATTTTCTAAATTATTTATGAACATGTTCCTCAAAAACAACCAGGAAAAGTTGACAAGTCTTATGAAGTCAAGATAAATGACACCTTCTTCTCTTTTTCATCTGCAAGATCCATTACTCTGTCAGCGGAGTAATTTAGATGGCTGTGATTTGTTCCTCAAAAAGTTATTTTGCTTCTTCTAGCACCCTTTTCTTGGGTGTGGGAATCAGTAGGTTTGAAGCTTAGTTGGAAAAATCTCACCAAGTGAACTAAAAACAGGAGGAGAGCCAAGGTCGTAGTAAGTCAAGTTGGCTTTTTAATTTGCCTTTATAAAAAATACTGCATCAAGATGTGTGCAGCAAATCTTTGGGGTAGAGCAAGGGTCATCTCAATGAGCGGTTGGGGAAATTTTCAGATTAAGAAAAATTAATTGCTTTATCAGTCGCAACTTAGGTTACATTATATGGGGGTAAAGTACAAGAATGTGTATAATGTCTTTTAAGAGTCAAAGTTTTCTGTATTTAAGTGGGTTGTTTGGGTTTGTTGGCATTTTGATAGGGTAGTTTTTCTACCAGTCAAGATAAAATATAAAATGTAAGATAAAAAATACCATTAAAAGAGGAGGTACACTAGACAGATTTCTGACAATTACATTCTAATTGACTTTGTATCCCTCCACTTTTTCCCAACAGATGTGGTATCTGGCTAGATTGAAAGCCTTTCTATTAATAGGATATGAGTAGGCTGATCTTCCTACAGTGGTCATGTGTATTTCTTGGCATTTTAGATTTCATTTAGGGATGTATATATGTATACACTCTGTCTCTCACACACACACATATAGCAACATATGTATATTGTATATGCATATGTGTGTGTATAGATGTTTATAAACACACATCTTACACATTTTTTATTCAAGAAAATTAAAGTGAAAGAAAAGATTACATATAATTTTTCCTTCCTTAAGCTATATTTCCTGCTTGAAAGATTGACTTTCAGGATATTATTAGCAATGCCATATCCATGTTGCTCTGCACTCAATTCTCATATTGTTTTATGACATTGTCTAGTAAATATTTGATTACATCTCTTTCTCTCCTCTAGGATTTGCGTCATCCTAGACTCAAATAAATCTTATTCAAGATTTAGGTGAATATTGTACTTGGCTAAAATGTTTACTTATTTATTGTTTCATACTGAGTTGTTTAATTTAGAGAAATATTTTTAGAGCTTGGGCCTGTAATATTTGTCAGTACCATTTTTAATACATATGTGTAACAGAATACTACAGGCTGGGTAATTTATAATCAACAGAAATGTATTGCCTCATGATTCTGGAGTCTGGGAAGTCCAAGATCAGGAGGCTGGCACCTGGTGAGGGGCTTTTTGTTGTATTATTCCCTGGCAGAAGGTGGAAAGGCAAAGAGAGGCTAAGCAAGAAAGCAAGAGGGGCGTGAATTGTCTTTTAAAATATAAATATAATAAACTCAGTTTTGTGATAACAAACATACTACCTCAGTAGCAGCATTAATCCATTCATGAAGATGGAGTCCTCACAGTCTGTCCACCTCTCATTAGGCCACACCTGCCAACAATATTGTTTTGGGGATTAAGTTTCCAGCATATGCTTTTTAGAGGACATATTCAAATGAAGGCGATTCGTATAACATGATAGCTAGTATTTAAAACAGAATAAAGGCTAGGTGCTGTGGCTCACGCCTGTTATCCCAGAACTTTGGGAGACTGAAGCAAGTGGATCTCGAGGTCAGGAGTTCAAGACAAGCCTGGCCAAGATGATGAAACCCCATCTCTACTAAAATAATAATAATAAAAAAAATTTAGCCAGGGGCCTGTAACCCCAGCAACTTAGGAAGCTGAGGCAGAGAATTGATTGAACCTGGGAAGTGGAGGTTGCAGTGAGCCAATATCATGCCACTGTACTCCAGCCTAGGTGACAGAGAGAGACTCCATTTAAAACAAAACAAAACAAACAAGAAAAAAAAACAGTAAAAGCAGGATTGGCCTTCTTGACTCAAAAGCAATGTGAAGAATTAACAATAAGATAGAGTTGCTTAGATTGAGATTCTGATTCACCTCGTTATTGTACAACAACTAATTACCACCCTACCCATTTTACTATTTATTTATTTTTCTTATTAATCCAACTGTTTACGCAGCCCTTAAAGTAAGAGGAAGATCTCACAGAGAACAAAGACAGCAGAATTTCAGAGACAGATACTTTCATTATTTACAAAACAGTGCATTAAAGTGTCAACCCTGACCTCACCCTGGGTGTGGAGCTGATAGGAAAATTACATGTATTTCCTGGGTGGGTCATAGAACAAAGAAGTCCCTTTTGTAGGAACTGGGGGAATTAGTGCCTTGGCTCTGCTCACTGAGTCACTATACCCTCACCTGTCTGGCTTTCCTCTGTAAAATTCGGCTATGCTTCTTATTTCAGTTCCACATGGCAATATAATCTTCAGGTACCAACATGTTCCCTTATAAGGTGGTTGGGTATGGCTTAAGGTCTGGGTTTCAAGCATCAGTAGCATTTATAGAATGCTACTATCCTAGTATCCTAATATAACAGCCAAAGTGGACTGATGTCTGAGCTAGTTAATTAATTAACAATATGAGACTTGAGCATCTCCTCTAAAATCTCCGGGAAGGCTTATTTAAAGCTCACTGCCATGTTCCTGTTTGCCTCATCCCAAGAGAGTGAGACAAGGCATTCCTAACCACCCCAGCCCCCAGCAGCTATACAGCTTCTTCATGTAAAATGGTAACATGGACACATTCACACACACACATATTTGGATTCTTTCATTTACTCTCCCTTTTCTCGCCACTACCCAAGCTTTAAACCTCAGCCCTTAAGTAATTGCCTAAGGCAGAGCCAAAGACAGTTTATCCTTAGCAAGCCCCTGCAGCTGCTTTCTGGTCTTTTTGATGTGCTTCCCTTTTGTTTTAGTAGGAGGAACTCACTTGAATGCTGCTCTTCCCTAGCTGCCTGCCCCCTGTAGTCACCTTCTTTCCCAGAAATTGCCTGCCAGTTACTGTGGCAACGGTGTTGCACACAGCAGATTGTTCTTTGAGGTATATATCACACATTCATTCATCAAACATTTAAGGATCTGGTAGGTGCTGGGATCCAACAATGGGATCAAAAGGTTCAAGAGACTTGGCTCTGATCTGAAGAGCATTCATCTGGCAATGGACCTTGGACATCATAAGAAATAGGGGTACCAAGACCACAAAAATCCTCTTCCAAGCCTAAAAGCAGAGGTGTAGAAACATGGGGAAGGAAGGCAAAGGGGAGAAGTGGAAGTCCACTCTGGGCTGTAAGGAAAGCGACCCTGAGCCCTCTCTCATCCCATCTGTCCAAGACAGGTTTGCTGCCTGCATGATGCTAATGCTTGTAGATGACAGCAGACTGCTATGAAAGACCTTGAGCCCATCCCAGCACCTCTCTCTGGGGGACAACTCACATAAACAGGCTGTCACACAGTCCTTGGCCTCTCAATCATTTTCTGCACTCCTTGATGGCATCTAGGAGCCTTGTCACACCACCATGTCATCACTACCTGGTCAGCAACCCCTTTCCCCAAGCCAGAAAGATGTATGCAGCCCAGTCTTGCAATATGGATATGTGGAACCTGGCAATCCCCCTGCATTTTTATTTTTTTGAGACAGAGTCTCATTCTGTCACCAGGCTGGAGTGCAGTGGGTGTGATCTTGGTTCACTGTAACCTCTGCCTCCCAGTCCCAAGTGATTCTCATGCCTCAGCCTCCTGAGTAGCTGGGACTACAGGCATGCGCCACTATGCCCAGCTAATTTTTGTATTTTTAGTAGATGTAGGGTTTCACCATGTTGGCCAGGATGGTCTCGATCTCTTGACCTTGTGATCCACCCACCTTGGCCTCCCAGAGTGCTGGGATTACAGGTGTGAACTACCGCACCTGACCCCTCGACTCTGCATATTTGTAAGCCCTGTGAGATCCCCAGACTGCTCTGAGGAAGGGTAAAGAGGATGAATTTAAACTAAGTGTCATTCGAGGTTGGGTGGTCAGGCACTCATGTACGTGTACCCTGGGATGAACTAGGACCCTTTAGTGCACTCCAATCTGGGGATAGAGGAAAGAAGACACTTCCATTACACAAGTATAGTAAACTAGGTTTCAACAGAGGTGTAAACAGTGAAGTAGCACAGCTGAGGGTAGTTTTGACACCATCATACTCCTGAGAGGTTAGATTGCAGTTCTTGGTTATATCTGCGTGGGCTGCCATGGACCAACTTGTAAAGAGGACTGGCATGAGGGCTGACCCACCATCTTGATGTAAACTTCTTTTCTTCCAGTCATTTTTCTTCCTAATTCAAGGATATTTAAATTTCTAGGAAATTCTATGCTTCATAAAACATCATTTCTAGAATCCAGGCTTGATGAAAAATAATGGGACGGCCTTAGGAGCATGTGAATGAGATGGGAGAAAGAGCATGAAGGCTTTGGAGCCACATAAACGTACAGGAATGCTGGCTTCGCCACTGACTAGTTATGCGACATTGGACAAATTGTAAGTTTTCAGGTCTTCAGTTTAAAAATCTGTAGAGTGGGGCAAAACTACTTAACATCCTAAGTTATTTTTTCCTAATATCCTCAACGTGTGCCATATAGGTATTTGGTTTCTTTGTCGAGTTGAAACGGTGGACTGTGCTTATAGGGGTTCTCCACAGTTTTTGCTCGAAGAAGAATTAACACTTGATCACGTTAATTTTGTTTGCATTGGTTTGATACGTAAATACCGGAAATAACTAACTAAAAAACCATACTTTGTGCTGATCATGATAGGAATGCTTTGTTAGATAAGTCATTATGAAGCTTGTTTGCAACCAATCACCTTTGTCAAATCTGGGAAATGGGTTCAGACTGTTCTTTCTCTCCCATCTGCTACTTTCAAATACTTGTCAGTACCTTCTCTCCATTCCAGTTTCCTCGGTTGCAGGCTCTCCTAATCTCTTAGCTTACATCTTTCCATTCCCACTGCAAACCATTTGCCACCCTCCTGCTACTGGACTTACCTTCCCAAAAAGCAAACTGATCCTCACTCACCTCATTACACCTTTCATTGGACTTTGTGTCATAGAGTGACAATGATGGGCATGCAAGGTCCTTAATTAACCTAGATTATTTTTTAATGAAATAATTTTAAAATGTATTTTCTTAGCAACAGATTATTTCTTCAAAAGAAATCTCATTTAAAGCCTGATATGGAAAATGAGTAAAACTGGGCTGCTCCGCTTAAGCTCTGGAGTGGAAATCTGGAGCTCAACACAATCTCTTCCATCACTCCCACCTCCCTCTTTTTCCTGAAGCAAGTCTGTGTAGCCCGATTTTTAAACCACTAAGTCTGGATTTGCTGAACATGTGGCCGTTTATCGAACAGTCCTTGTTCTCTCATGCCTCATCTAGAAGTCTTGCTTTCTCTTTTCTTTTTTATAGCATCTATGTGAAAAATACTTCCTCATCCTTTAGTATTCTGTTCAAGCATGACCCCCAGTGCAAAGTCTGTGCTGACTACCTGGGCAAAGTCATGGGTCTATTTCATGTGATTGCTTGGATATATTGTTATCTATTCTACAGACTGAGCTGCTGGAAGCCAAGGAAGATGTATTATTTATCTTGGTGCCTGGACCATAGTGGGTACATTATAGATATGGAGGGAGCTAATAAAACACAATTCATAAACTTACTAATTATTTTTCTTATCTCAAATATTAACTAGTACTCAAGTCTCAGCCTGGATATTGAGGATATCTGTCCGTATTCAGACCTATATATATTTATATGAATATATGCTTTTATGGCCACAAATACATACTGAACTCACTGAAATTGTGTTTGTGCATAAATATTTAGGGGGCATAATAACTATTTAAGGCATACAATCTTGATTTCTTTTAATTTTTGTTTATATTCACCAAGCTCAGTAAAATCTTGCCTCCTGAAGCTAAATGTTTTATTCCTCATCTATGTTTAGTTCATCTTTTGTTCTCATGTGGTTATGTTTAAAGATTTGTAGAAACACAATGATTCCTTGATACATGTGGAATTATCAGAGGGGCTCCGGCTGTAAATCAGGCAAACTTAAGGGAATGATTTTGACTCTAAAGCCCACTAGTGAGTCGTAGGAAACTGAATGCAGTGGACTATGCCACAGATCCCAGAGTTGCAGTACCTGGATTAGAGACCTGATACAAAAGAGACTTCATAATAGCAAATTTTTTTCATTAAGCTAAAGTGCTTAAGGTGAATTCATGGTGGAAACCTCATTAAAGGCCAATAAAGAAAGAAGCCCTCGTATTGATATTTTTAAATAAATGATGGGTTTATTTCTTTTGTCTTGATCATGATGCAACCTTGTATCACTTGATGTGTTTTTCCCATGTCTTTTGTTAGTACCAAGTGAAAATAATTCCAGAAAAGCATCTTATTAGTGTGACCTGAAAAGGAAAATCGTTGATACATTTTTCAGAAGCAACTTTATACACCCCCATTCATTTTTATGAACAATAAATTTATTACCTTTAGGTATTTTACAGGAGACTTTTCCTTTTTCTATATAACACCCTACGTGCATTGAATGGAAGCTGTTTAATGAAGGTTTGTTTGATGCAACAAAGTTGTTATAAGGATTATTTGCATTACTTGTGCCAGTCTTTGTGCCTTGTATATTCAAAGTATCTGCTTATCCTTCTTAATATTGACAGTATGTTAGAAATGGGAGTGTATAACATATCGTTTACGATATTTAAATGTCAAACACTCCTTCATCTAGCTAGAGTCCAGCTATATATAACTGCTCCCATTAAATCTGTCTTATCTGTGCCTCAGTTAGAAATGTCAATTAAAGGAGGAATCTAATCTCATTAGAAAAGCTCAGTGACAGTGCCATGATATTCACATTTATCTGTCAAATTGTGTCTCTTCCCACATTTTGATGTTTTAATTAAACCTTGATGTGCCTTGGAGGAATTTTTACTGATTGAGACAATTCTCTATAGCAGTCTCTCCTTTTTATTGCATGTTTAAGACATTGTAAGAGCGTGCTTACTAGCAGGTATTATTTAATTATTGGTTTAAAACATTTGTAACTTATTTATTTTTGACATTTTTGTCTCAGACACGTGCTGGCCAAAGAACTGTGGAAACAGCACTGGTAGCCATTCATACCAAGAGATTTTAGTTTATTTGGCTAAGTAATTGCATTGTTGTAAAATGATCATCAGTTCTGGGAGAATAGTGTCTCCTTGTATGTTTACTTTCTATTGATGTTAATAAACTTATTTGCTTACATTTTTCTGCAGGAGGCAAAAACATTTTTATTAGTAATCATAATAACAAAACTAAACAAATCTTTAGTTGCATAGCATAATAGAAGATAATTATTTCTATCTTCAGTTTAAAAAACTTGGTGTTAAGAAAATTACAAACCACAGAGTTGGAATCTGAAAACAATAAATGTGAGTAGATGGATGTGGAGGGTAAAGTTTGTTTGTAACGGAAGTAGGCATTTCTATGCCAGATTACTCTGCATACCTTTCTCACTGAAATGATCTTTGCATATGGGGAAATCTGAAAGGGTAAGAGCTAAGTCACTTTCTACAAGTCCTTTAATATTTACTTACCTAGAAATAGTTCAGAAGTTGTAGTTTAGGGGAAAGAAGTTTTGGATAGCACAGACAAACGCTGATTTCACACATATATGCATTTCCCCATAACGAAACTATTTTGCTCAAAACATTCTGTATTTTCTACCATATATAATATCTAGGAGTCTGAGTAAAATAATGTATCTTTTCTCTTAATCCCTCTTTATTTTATTTTTTTCTTAATGTATCTTTTCATTGGTTTTTCGACATGCAGGCTCCAAAAGTTGGTCCGTTTTAAACTATATTTCTGCATCTGGAGACATCCTGTTCTAGGGCAATGGGAGATGTCTAATTTTTGAACAGCTTTAAATAGCTAACTTCAACATTAGCATTAATATTTGACACCACCCAACACTTTTGAAATGACGTCTTCACTTGTAGTCGGAGTTATAAGTGGAATCAGGGCTAGGCGACCTGTGTGTATAATTTTAGAGGCTTCTCCAAAACTCAAACCTAAGAATGAATTTCTCAGTATGCACTTATTGGTAAGGGGTGAAAAGAGGGCCAGCTGATCCTAGAAATAGATTCCATGGCAAAGATAGCCTGTTGCTTGATAGAGGGCCAAACTTTGAATGACTCTGGAATCTGAAGTATTCCCATTGTGTTGTCATCCTTTCACTTAATATCCTTTTACACTCTTGCTACTTGAACTGACAGCCCTAACCTGTTATCACTGGCTTGTGCAGCTCTGTGACATGAAATGTACAGCTAATTACAATGCACTTCACAGTGGCATATGACAGCAAGGATGCTAGAAGAAGACCCATCCAAGCAAGAAGTTGCTATATGTATTTAAGAGCTGCTTCCCAGGACGGTGATACTAGAGAAATGTTCCGTGTTTATGTGTATATATGTATACTCACATAACACAAACATATTTGTACAGCATTGGTAATTTTGTTCTTTAGCTTGCAGCAAAGATATATTAGGAAAAAAAGTCAATACATAAATTGAATATTCAGCACACAGCAAACAGAAGTGACCTATTTGGCAGGGGCTGGTTCTCTTAATCTGACAGTCTTCTATTTATAACTGATAAGTATCATTTAGCTATTATTCTCTCTGCTGTGATTTTAAAACAAACCAGTGAAAAGTGATATTTCAGGTTAAAGTAATCATTTTGGCATTACATAGACCAGATATTGATTATTTTGCTTAAGTCAAAAGGATGTATGTGCAGATAGCTTATTCATCTCATTGCCTTCTTTGGGGTTTCTTGACATATAAAATATAGAAATAAGACTACTGGTTGTGGAAGGAGTATTAACTTTTATTTGACATAGATATATGACATATCAAAGTCTATTATATTTTGTTGCTTTATTGAAGTTTATATCATAGGCACATATTTATGTTTATGATAAGCCATCTGTATGGTGGATTTCATGACACCAGGATGTAGTATTTCTGTTAGATACTGCATAGAAAGTGAAGATGATATTAATACATTCACACGGTTATCACATGTTGACCATGCATACATCTGAGGCATCATGCAATTAGGTGTGTAATGTATATGCACAGTGCTCACTCATCTGATAGTACACCTCTTCCTTGAGGGGACAAATGGAAAAAGAGGCAAAATTATACCTCAAGAAGGCAAAATATTCTCTCAAACACAGACGAACAATGGGAAAGGTAACAGTTACTGCATCTCATTCCCATTTTCCTTTATTGACCCAGAGTGGTTTCCCAAAACTTCCAAGGAGCCAAGAAATGTGATCCACATGCCTGTCATGCCACTTGCATCGCCTGACAAATCATAAGCGCCAGAAAGTAATTCAGAGAATGAGATGTTCAAAGTGCATTTTAGGTGCTCACTTAATGACAGTGACAGACAAAATCACAGGTATATAGCTTTGGGGTTATCTTTTAAAACAGAAAATAATTTCATTTTTGGAGTGTACAACTTTACTCACCTAAGTTATTACTTTCCCACTGGAAACGTAACCCGTCATTAAATTTTCATCCAAGGAGGAAGGCATTTGCCTGCAGTTACACACAACTCATCATCACACTTTCTCATTACCATACACGTCTCCTCCAATTCAGGGTCTCATTTTCCTTAGAAACACGACTTGAAAAGCTTCCTCTTCCCCTATTTATTCAAGCAAATGATGACCTTTCAAGCCAAGAAAATAACTATCACAAGTGAAAAGGTATTTTGATTGATGTGGAGACCAGATTGTAGCTTATTCCACTGCAATGTATTTATTCCCCCCACTCGATAATTGTAGTTTATTACCTGTGAAAACAGTACTGAAATGGTATTTAGTACAATTCAGAGGTCAAAGCCATCTAAAAAGTGTCTTAAGTTATTATTTCCATTGAATGCAAGGAAACTGGACCTATTCCATGGCTTCAGTATTCTAGCTTGTGCTGGCTAAGCACATCTGAGAAGCTTTGATCATTTTTTTTTATTGTTGTTGTTGTTTGATTTTAATGCATCTAATATTTTTATTCCTAAGACACTGAAGGCACAAGATAGCTACCCTGTCAAGAAGTTTATGACAGAGGGGCTATCTGTCATGCAACCGAATATTAAAATAGAAAGGTTTACTGGCAAAACAAGCACTCTTTTTTTGAGACCGTTTCACTCTTGTTGCCCAGGGTGGAGTGCAATGGTGTGATCTTGGATCTCAGCTCACTGCAACCTCCGCCTCCTGGGTTCAAGCCATTCTCCTGCCTCAGCCTTCTGAGTAGCTGGGATTACAGGCATGCTCCATCACACCTGGCCAATTTTGTATTTTTAGTAGAGACAGGCTTTCTCCATGTTGGTCAGGCTGGTCTCCAACTCCTCACCTCAGGTGATTCTCCCACCTCAGCCTCCCAAAGTGCTGGGATTACAGGTGTGAGCCACCATGCCCAGCTCAAAGCAAGCACTCTTAAGGTCAGGATAAGTTAAAATGTCATACGTTTGTATCAGGCCCCTAATCTAGTATGTAACATTCTCACTATGGGGCTTCATTTTCCTATGGTGGAAGGAGACTTAGAAGATAACACTACATAACATTGGTGTGATGGATGGGATTCATAGCCATAGGTTACAGATACACTTTATTACACATCTGTTATCTATAGTTACTTTTCATGCTGTTCCCCATTGCGTAGTCTAATATATTTGATAATCAGATATACTAAAATGTGGGTTTTAGTATTTAATAGTCACTGGAGATAAAAGTGCAATTTAATTTATGCATGCTTGCTACTCTCTTTCCTCAGGGACTCTCTTCTCCTTTTTGTTAAACACTGAGCAAATACCAAATATATATGGAAAAAGCCAGAAGTGCATTTATTTTTTTAATAAATATGGTGGCAAAATGTTCATTTTGCGAATATTTTCATTATAACAAATATACCAAATAATTCTGTTAAAAAATAATCTGTCCCGTGAGACAAATGTACACCTTCCAGCCCCAGTGAGCAAATTGTTTTATTCATAATGGAATATTTGTGTGGTTCCAAGGCAGGCTATTAAAAGTTTTTGTGGTGGAAACTTCTAGGTTTGGGATGAGTTTTTGTGCTATAACACATGGAGTGTTCTTTTTTGTGTGTGCGATTTGGTCACAGTTGGATGAAAGTCAATTACTTGAATTTGGGAAACTTATGTTTGTAACACATCTAGACAGGGTGAATTTAAAGAATGACTACAATATGCAGAATGTCTGTAAACATGCTCACAGTTGAGCTCACTTTGGTATTTTAGATTTGTAGAAAATGACGGGCAGAAATGGTTATATATTTCCAACTCACATATAAGCAAATCTCTGAAAAATATGAAGCATTTTCTATCTCTAAAATGATCTAGTAGTGTGCATGTCAATCTGAAGACAGTACACACTACAGGCTGTATGTATCTAACTATTATTGTGGCTAAGGGCATGTGTGGTGGTTGGCGGGAATAAAGCAGTAAAAGTTGAAGGGATTGTCAAGGATTGAGACTCTCCATCTTTCTTGGCATATGGACAATACATGGAGAAGAAAAAGCCAATGAGACAGGATGACCGACATTGTCATTTCTTACTAAACACTGGCTAAAACAATGAATGAGATAGTCAAACCCTGAGTTAGTCCTCATTTGCATAATCTTGTTAAATCTGAGAATGCATTTGACTATCTCTGGCTCCAAATTTGTCAACAAATGCCTTTCAAACCTCCCCCTGGTGGTAGTAAGCTAGTCCAAGGAGGGTTGACTTAATGCTGTGCTTTTATGAATTTGTTTTATATTTTAAATAGATTTTGATGTTTGTGATTCATCTGGCTTCATCAAGCTGAGCTGGTAGCACAAAGAGGCAGGATCCATTCTTTGGAAGAATGGAAGATGCAGGTTGCTTTCTTCCTTCTGCTTTTAATTGCTGCCCTCACCTTTGCAGGTCTTATGAAGGATAGTGCTGAAGGAATAATGGAGAAGAGATGCTTACTTGATATAGAGCTTTATTCTAACTCCATCAACTGTCAAATTAACAACCTCTAAATTTAAGAGTGTTTTCGTTAATGAGTTTTGCTTGAACTTATGAATCTGTCAGTTGTGTATGAACTCCCTCTCCTTTAAGGTGACCTATTTGGCATGATGAAACATAACCTTCATTAAATAAGCTGCCCATCATCATGCGGAGGTCCCCATTTGATACCCCTGGCATATGTCCTTCATTCACTCACTGTGGTCAGTTAGAGTACACTGTGCTTTGCCAGTCCTCATTTACCCAAGATCTCTCTCTGATCATTCTCCTCACTGCTGGGTGTTTGAATCCTGCTTGTGCTTCAAAATCTAGGTGAAATCCTGTCCTCCTAGAAGTCTTTTTGATCACCTCCATCCAAAAAGACACCATCTGTGGAGTACCTATTATTTGGGTTTGTGCTAGGTGCTTGCATTTGCCAGTGTAGTGGATATTGATTCACACTTTGTAGTCTGATTGTGTTCTGCTGTTTTATCAGTTGTGTGACTGGGGCAAGTTATTTAACTTCTCTTATTTTCCTCTTCTGTAAAATGAATGTAATCAAAGTACAGCCTTCAAAAGAGTGTTCTGAGGCTTACATAAAAATGACATATATAAGGGTTACCACTGTGCAGAGTCAGCACCTAGCAAGTTATTACTACTCCCAAGCCTTGTTAGGGCCCTGGAAGGCAGGTATCAGTAACCCCTTTACAGCTAGTCAATAAAGGAACTGGAATTTGAATCCAAATGATGGGGACAATAAAATCCAGGCTCTTTTCTATTTTCCATATCTTTCCCTCATCTAAATTTAAGATATTGATCTGTAGCAAATTTAACATTTATGATAAACTATATTCTGATATAGTTTATGCAGATGCCCTATAACTCCAACTACATTGCCAGTGGCAAAAAGGACAAGCATCATGGCTTACACTCAATAAGACGGTTCCCCAAAATGTGTTAATTGGTTGCTTAGTCATTCGAATCACCCACTGTTTTGTAGTTTTTGACTTTTGCTGTTATTGATGATTGTGTGGTGATTGACATATGGAAATAAGAATACCTGCTTTATAAACATCGAGATAATGCAGCACAAGTTGTGGTCCATTTTTAGAGATAGACAGATGTGAAGAAAAGAGAGCAGCTGCTCCATTGGCTATTCTTTTTTTTTTTATTCTCCAAAAGTTTGTCAATGGATGTTTGTCAAGAAATAGAATTTTAGCTTTGGGGGATGTGGACCACAGACACCTCTTTTTTTTGTCGTCTATGCAGGGTCCAGTTTTGATTTTGTATCAGCATTGATAACTTAGCTATATAATAGACTAGTTGAAGATTCACAGGAGACGGGGGTAAAACAAGTAGGAAAAATTGGCCTGTTTTGAAGAAGGCAATAGGTGTCCTTTAAATGATAAAACATAAAATGTCATAAAAACATAAAATGTCAATTTAAATTGCAGGGAAGAAAAAGCTGTGATGGATGCTGGAACGGAAATCACTTCTTAAGGACTGGACATGGCTCAGTGACAGATCTGACATGTTGGACTCAGTCCTCAACTCCTTATAAGGGGGTTTTAGAACATCCCATTCCTACATTAGATTTAGTAGTATGAATGAATCTTTTAATAAAACAAAATAGAAATTTAAAGGAAAATATTATCACTTAAAATATCCTGGAAACAAGAAATTGATGGACTTAGGCAAAGTACAAGAACACTAGAACATTTGGTTTTATTATCCAGGTTGTAATTTATAGGCAGACGTAGTACACCGTGTGTGAGTTACTATTCAAAATACAATCAAGTCATCTTTGATAGATTGGTATTTTGAGTTTTCATAACAAAACCTTTTCTAGACACTATTGCTTGACTCTCTTCTGACTTAATTGAAACCAGATAGCGGGACATCTTAGAAATACAACATATACTTCTCTAGTATGTGCCCAAGGACCTCCATGGATCATCTGAAATAAGATCATCTCCTGGGCATGGAGGGAATAAATGCTGAAGAAGTACTCTTGGCTCTGGCATCTTGTAATGTTTACCTCCATTTGCCTGGACAGAGATTACCCTTCAAAGTCTTTCAAAGACTTCTGAAATTGGTGAAATGACTTTTTTGGTCGCTTTTCAAAAATGCCTCTGTGCAACGATCATTACTCTGTATGGAAACTACCTTGGGGTAGGGAAATAAAATTCATTACAAACACATGGGAAGGTCTTATCACTTGTGAAAGGAACACACTTAGTAGATACAAGGAAATATTCTGAGTATGATTTTTATTCTCTCATTGACACTGCTCAGCTATGATTGTTGTAAAATTTTTCATCTCTAAGTTGAGAATCATTCCCTACTTAATAAACTATTTATAGAGAAACATAAAATGTCAAGTGTCTAGCACAGTCTTTGGCACACAACAGGCCCCTAGTACTTTCCAATTCCCTTCCCATACCATAGAGAATTCATCACACTGCTCAACTATAACTGTGTCTACACAATGGCAAATATTGTATCAGAAAGTAATACATCAAAACCCGTGACTAGTAGCCTTTAATGGATCGGCTTCATTTCACATCTCAGCAAAATGTTTACTTCAAATTAATGTGTCCTTACATAAGTAGGGGGTGTTTTCAGCCAAAATATTTAATTTGCAGCTGCTTCATGATTGATAAGTTGTCACAGGGCCATGTGTAAATGATTGCTCTAGTGACAGACTACTGAAGATAAGGGAGTTTAACTGGTATGTTAAATATAAGATGGCAGTCAGCTTCCATATGTCCCTAGCCTCATGCATTTGAACTCTATAGCCTTTAAAGGGTTGAGCACTCAAAGGAGCCCTGTTGTCCTTTTTCTTCTCGCTGGTAGTCATATATAAAGAACAGAAAGATGGGACAATCGATTGGAATTTAAATGAAGATTATAATTTAGATTTTTGATTTTGTAAGATGGCAATATTGGCCCAGCATATTTTGAGAGTTTCCTAGCAAGCTCAGAAATCTGACCAATTCTTTTTCTTTCTTTTAGTTTATTGAATTTTAATTTTCTCTTCCTCTTTCCTTTTCCTTTTCCTTTTCTTCCCTTCCCTTACTTTCTCACTTTTCTTTTCTTTCTTTACTCTTCCTTTGTCCTGTATCTTTGGAACAACCTGAACACTCACTCAGCAGGGAAAAGATGTCAGAGATAAGTAGAAAATTTAGTGGCTATGTAACCTAGAGAAATCAACCCTTATATGAGTTCTTACTCTTAGCTAGCTCTTAAGGCACTATGTAATCTCATTTAACTCTTATACCAGTTAATTACCGATAGGTAGGTGTTAATATTCCCACTCTACAGTAGAAGAAGACAATGGTAGAAATTAAACAATACAGGGTTCAAAGTGATACAACTTATAAGTGTGAGAAACAACATTCAAATTGGAGCCTAAGCCTAGCTAGAGTATATGGTATTTATATTAGAACTGCCATAACTAAATCATGTTTATTATGACTCAGAGAAAGACTAGTCTTAGAATATTGAAGATTGAACATTTGGTAATTAGGTAAGATTGGAATTTTTAGAGCCATTCAAACAAATATTTATAGGAAAGAAATAATTTCTTCATTTCTGCAAAATTATGTACCTTTGGGTATGGTGACAGTTTCATAGAACAGTTGTCCATCCGTATCTGTGGGGGATTGGTTTCAGGATCTTCCTCGGATACAAAAATCTGTGGTTGTTCAAGTCCCTAATACACATCCTCTCATGTATTTTAAATCATCTCTAGATTACTTATAGGAACTAATACAATGTAACACGATATAAATAATTGTTACAATGTATTATTTAGGGAATGACAATTAGAAAAAGTCTCTATATGTTCAATACAGAAATGTTTTTTCCAGATATTTTGTATCTGTGGTTGGTTGAATCCAAGATTGTGGATGGAACCAACAGATACTGAGAACCAACTGTATATTCAAGGACATTTGCCACTATTATATTCTAAAATCTGTTGGGAACTTTAATCACAGGTTGCTTTCAGGGGCCTTGTGCAAAGCCTAAAGATGAAAATAATTAAACTACATTAAGATTCCATACTTAACAATTCAGCAGCATTTACTTTTGTGTAAATATTAATGTTTCACAAAATAGCAGATGTTCATTTTTCATTTTTTTTTCTGGAATAGCTATTATTGTTCAAATTTGTAAACAAAAATTTCTATTTTCGCATCCACTTATTAATTTTGATCTATTAATTCTTCTGTGATTTATATTATGTCTTGCATTCAGAATTATGCATATTCAATTGCTACTGTCAAAACTTCCTATGTAGGAGAAAATACATTGTTAGATTGGTGCTTTTTCTAATCACTATTGAGGGACATTGTACAGTATATATTTTACCAAACCTATATTGTAATGCTTGAAAGGGACATTGTAATGCTTGAAAGGAACGTTTTTAGCTAACTGATGATTTCTATTTGAGAACTTAAGTTTCACATTCGGGTACAATAGCCTCCAAAGGTTGATGTTCATCTACAATCCCAATTCATACTTTCATTTTAGTTCTCTAAAATAATACTCACCTTTCTTCTATTACCTCACTTTTAGGTAGATAAGGCTACTTTCTCCACAGGTGATTGGTAAAAATCCTGATTGTCCTGTTTCACCTATTTTTTAAAAAAACATAGAAACACATCCCAAGCTCATTGAGTATGGAGCAACCTTCTCTAATATCTGATAGAAATACTTTGCTATGCCACTATTTTTTGATTTGGCCAGATTTTTTTTTTTTTTTTTTTTTTGAGGTGGCGTTTTACTTTTGTTCCCCAGGCTGGAGTGCAATGGCACAATCTTGGCTCACTCTGCCTCCTGGGTTCAAGTGATTCTCTTGCCTTGGCTTCCTGCGTAGCTGGGATTACTGGCATGTGCCACCACACCCAGCAATTTTTTTGTATTTTTAGTAGAGATGGGGTTTCACCATGTTGGTCAGGATGGTCTTGAACTCCGATCTCAAGTGATCCACCAGTCTCAGGCACTAAAAATGCTGGGATTACAGGCATGAATCACCATGAGCAGCCGGTCACACTCTTTAGAGTTGCATTATAGTTCCTGTGTAATCCAAATTCTTTTAGCTATTTATTCTCATGGTAAAATCATCATTGACTATAAGCAGATCCTAGGGGAAATTAGGCAGAGTTCATGTGATATCATCCTTTATAAAAGTTCAAGCCAGAATGGAACACTTTAATATTCACATTCTCAATCTCTGAACATCTTTCATTTGGGAAGTGAAGAGACAGAGACAGAGACTTTTCTTTAAACTAAAATTACATGGGCCCAGATTTTACCCTTAATTCATATTTGCTGCTGTTCTTAGCAATCGTTTATAACTTACAGACCTAAAACTCCAAAGGCAGCTGAGCTTGAGCAGTCATTTCCTTCACATATCTACAGGAAGTGATATCTTTTATTTCCTGTCCATAGTTTTAATTCTTTTTTTAACTTTTACTTCTAATTCAGGGGTACATGTGCAGATTCATTATATAGGTAAACTTGTGTCATGGGGGTTTGCCCACAGATTATTTCATCACCCAGCTATTAAGCCTAGTACCTATTAGTTATTTTTCCTGATCTTTTCCCTGCTACCACCCTCTATCCTCTGAAAGGCCCCAGTGTGTGTTGTTCCCCACTCTGTGTCCTTGTATTCTCATTATTTAGCTCCCACTTATAAGTGAGAACGTGTAGTATTTGGTTTTCTGTTCCTGCCTTAGTTTGCTAAGGATAATGGCCTCCAGCTGCATCCATGTTTCTGTAAAAGACATGATCTTGTTCTCTTTCATAGCGGCATAGTATCCCATGGTGTGTATGTACCATATTTGCTTTATCCAGTCTATCAATGATGGGCATTTAGGTTGGTTCCATGTCTTTGCTATTGTAAATAGTGCTGAAATGAATATATGCATGCATGTGTCTTTATGATAGAATGATTTATATTTCTGGGGGGTTTACACACAGTAATGGGATTGCTGGCTTAAATAGTAGTTCTGTTTTTAGGTCTTTGAAGAATTGCCACACTGTTTTCTGCAATGGTTGAACTAATTTATACTCCCACCAACAGTGTATAAGTGTTCCTATTTTTCCGCAAATTCACCAACACCTGTTATTTTTTGAGTTTTTAATAATAGCCATTCTGATTGGTTTGAAATGGTATATCATTGTGGCTTTGATTTGCATTTCTCTAATGATCAGTGATGTTGAACATTTTTCATATGCTTGTTGGCTGTGTGTATATCTTCTTTTGAAATAATAGCTTTAAATTGTATAGGGGAAAAAACAACACAAACTTGATGTATCAAAACAAAAGTGTATGCACGTGCATACAGACACCGATTTTTACAGTGACACAGACACCTAGAAACTAAGGGTCAAAACTGTTCTTAAAAATCTTTTGGTCAAAAGTTCCAGCTGTTTGATGCTTGCTAGCATACCAGCTATGTGCTTGAACATGTCTAGTGATGAGAAAGCCTATTTCATGTAGGAATACTTTTGTAGTTTTTTTTAAATTATTTTTTATTTAATGTCCTTCTTTATATTGGTCAGAAAAAAAAGCCAGCTATCTCTTTAGATTCTGCTCATTGGTCCTAGTTTACTTCTTTGAGGCAAAATATTGAAGGCAGCTTTCATGTAGCCCCTGAGTCTTCTCTAGTTCAAACATCCCCATTCTTCTGAACATAAGACATCTTCTAATTCTTTCCTTTGTGATGGACAGTCTCCTTTGAAGATGTTGCAGTTGCCATTGCCCTTCTGAATGTCTGATGGCCACTCTCATGCACTGCAGGTGGCCATGAGAAATAGGCATACAATTCCTGGAGAACACTTTGGCAATACATAACAAAAGATTTTAGAAAGTATTTATCCTCTTTATTGTTTTGGTCTCTTTCTTTCTCCCAGACTGGAATACAGTGGCACAATAATGATCATACCTCACTGCAGCCTCGAACTCCTGGGACCAAGTAATCCACCCACCTCAGGCTCCTGAGTAGCTGGGACTACAGGCACATACCACCACACTCAGCTGTTTTTTCTTTTTGAGATAGAGTCTCACTATGATCCCCAGGCTGGTCTTGAACTCCTGGCCTCAAGTGATCCTCCCACCTTAGCCTCAGAAAGAGCTGGGATTACAGGTATGAGCCACCATGCCCAGCCAGTATGTACCCTTTGATGTAGCAATTTCTCTGAAAAAAAAATTAGCATAAAATGTTGAGAGATGTAAGGTTCATATACAATGATGTTCAACCCAACATTAACCATATTAACAGTAGTAATGAAAACTTGGGGAAAAATATCCAACAATAATGGGTTAGTTAAAGAATCAGGCCTTCTGACTCCAAGTGTTAGACTAAGAATATATGTTCATATCTTCTTCCTTTGTAATAACTTATTAAAATGTAGTGGTATAAATCCACAAGCGGTAAAGAACACTATACAGGGATAAGAGTCTCTCAGTAGATGAAAAAATTCAATAAATTTGTAGATGTATGAATGAGGGTCCCACCAGATAAATCATAGGAGATATGTATTTAAAAATGTATTTTAAGGAATCAGCTTAATTAACTGTGAGGCTGGCTAGGCAGGTTTGAAATCCATAAGCCAGGCTGTCAGAAGGGCAGCTGGAACTTTCTGGGATGGGCTGCAGATGCAGACCCCAGGTAGATGTCTTCTTTCTCAGGGGTGCCTTGGCTCTGCTCTATGGTGTTGCAGCTGAGTGAGGCATACCCAGATTATCTCGGATAGTCTCCCTTACTTAAAGTCACTAATTACAGGTTTTAATCTTATCTACAAAATACCTTCATAGCAACTGCTAAATTACCATTTGATTGAATAACTGAGAACTGTAGCGTGGCCAAGTTGACACTTAAGACTGACCATCACACTACAAAATATAAAATGGATGGAAGTATGTGCTCTGATGAACTAGAGAGAAAGAAGTCCCAACATACATAATACACTCACCAGCAACAGCAAAGGAAGGGGCTGAGGGGCCTGAACCCCAGGAACTGTTTAGGCAGGACTGGGAAGTCAGACTGAAAAGCGTGTTTCCAGAAGGTGTTTTGGTCTCCTCACATACTCCTTTCTTGCATTCTTGCACAACAGCACACAAGCGACCTTCATACCTGAGCAAAAAAAAAATGGAGAATTTTTCTCTAAGAAAGCAGAAGTAACATCTGAAAAGAATTAGGACAGTCAGCATGGGTTTTGACCGACCAGAGTAAGGCCTACCTCATTTGGCATTTAGAAGGGGACCTGAACCTGACAGCGAACTCAATACCTGCTCTCACCAAACGAAAAAATAATGAATGAATATAGTCCACACATACAGATAGGCCTCTCAGGCAGCCTGTTTCTCATTCTTATATATAAATGGGAAGTCAGAATCTTCAGACATTTGAGGAAGAATGTAGCACTCAAGAAAAAGCCAGTGGAATAAATATCCCAGAATTTTCTGGAAACAGAGATTACTTATAATAACTATAACTATTATATTCAGGGAGATTTGAGAAGATAATACATTCATAATTAAAAAAGGATGCCATGAAAAAGAGATACAAAAATGTACCCATGGAAATTTTATATCTATATAATGTATATACTGTGTGTATGTGTGGGTGTATATATATATATATATATATATATATACACACACACACATATATACATATACATATATATGTTTGTATATAATATATATGTTTATATATAATATATATATTATATAATATATAACATATAAGTTTGTATATAATATACATAAATGTGTATGTGTAAAATTTTTTAAATGAATGGATTGGATGGACAAAGAGGAAGATATATTCCAAAAATAGTAAAAATCTAACAATTGGAAAATAGGAGATAAAATGTTAGACATTAGGACTAATCCATGCACTCTAACATATGGCAATTAAAAGTTTCACCAAAAGAAAATAGAAAATATCAAAGGATAAGAGACAATGCAATAAACTTTTTAGAACTGAAGAGGACAAGATCTTTCCAATTAAAAATTTATATGAAGTGCCGAGTAAAATCAATAAGAAAACATCTATAGCTAGATATAGCAAAACTTTCAGGCCACCAGAAATTTTTAGAAATCCTAAAAATTTCCAGATAGAAAATGTTAATGAAAGTGCAGCTAATCTTTGAAGGAGGTCATAACTAGTAAGCATACATACTTGAAGAGAGTAGTACAATGCTTTAAACTAAAAGTGTAAGGGAAAATTGTTTTGAACACAAAATTCTACTAGTTAATGGTTATCTTTGGATGGCAAAGTAGCCACTTATTTCCTTTTTTTTTGAAGTGTTTTTTATATCATACTCTAATATTTTCCAGGGACTGATGTAATATGTTTTTATACTTTCAAAGAGTGATATGCAGAAGCAAACACAATATACCACATATAGCCAAATAAGTGTTAAATAGTGCCACTTTATTACACAACACCCTTAAAATACTTTATTTCTATTGAGTGATGAAGTAGGATTGTATTAGCCTTCATGGTGACAACAGCTTTCCTGAAGCCTAATGAATTTATTGACAGTCTGGACCCCTAAACTGTCTTTCATCAGTGTATGCTTAGACATCTCTCCTGTATTAGTCCATTTTCATGCTGCCAATAAAGACATACCTGTGACTGGGCAGTTTACAAAGAAAAAGAGATGTAATGGACTCATAGTTCCATAAAGCTGGGAAGACCTCACAATGATAGCAGAAGGTGAAAGGTACATCTTACATGGTGTCAGGTGAGAGAGAATGAGAACCAAGTGAAAAGGGGCACCCCTTATAAAACTGTCAGATCTTGTGAGATTTATTCACTACCACGAGAACTGCATGGGGGAAACCTCTGCCATGATTCAGTTATCTCCCACTGTGTCCCTCCCACAGTTCATAAGAATTATGGGAGCTACAGTTCAAGATGAGATTTGGGTGGGGATACAGACAAACCCTATCATCTCCTTTGCTCAGGACCTGAGCATTTCTTTCCTGTCTGCTTGTTTGTAGTTATGTCAAAAACTACCTTATTCCTTTTATTTTTTTTAATTCAAACAACCATCATGTATATTGTTGAAGTTTTTGTGGATGACTTTTATCTCCTATATGATACCTAAACTAATACATCTGTGAACCTTCATGCTAAAATAAATAAGTGGAGTCCTTTGCTTGTCAAACTGTGTCTGGGTCTGTGTAGGATAGGAGAAAAAATTATCCACTGTAAGGAGAAATAGAATTTAATTCCTTCTGGCTCCAAAGGGACTCCTTGTCACACTGGAAAAGGTCATTTGCAAAATTGTTTCCTTCTGGCCTAAAATAGATGGCACACTTCCCCTAGAGTGAATGATTCACTCTTATCTCTTTGGATTTAATCCGTAGGCTGGATAATGACTTAATGAGTATAAACTCCTTACTCATGTCAGGCAAGGGCATTGGGACATCCGGGTCTCATTTACTTCACCGGAAGCAACATCCCAGCAAGCGAAGATTTACCTCCTAGAATAGCGGTCAGAATTTAAGGGTGAAGAATTTATTCACAGACTTGTTTCGAAGAGCATATTAAGCAGAACAATTTTTTTTTTTTTAGCTGCTTGAGAGAAAAAAACACGTTGGATAATCATCCGTGGTTTTAAATAGTTGGATTGATCTATCAATCAAAATTACCATCTAACAAAAGAAGTACTATACTTACCAAAGTCACAACATTTCTATCATAACGACTGGCACAGTGTATGATTAAAACCCGCCTTTCACATTGTTTTCATTTTATCTAAGACACTACGTGCAATTTGAGACAGGTGAAATGTTAATTACTGGTCTGATGATGTAGAGAATGACTAATCGAATACTGTAGTAGCTCACTGAGATTCTATGTTATGTATAGACATATCCTAATTATGGTATTTAAGAATAAAATTAGAAGAGGCTGGGTTTTAAATAACTATTGGAAGTGGGTAAATATACACACTTAACTTGCCTTCAATATTTTTTTTTCTCGGACATAGAAATAAAATTTAACACTGTGGAGTTCACAGAGCAGAGAAGGAAAGTCAGTCAACATTTAATACTTAGAGCACTTTTTCTGTGTACTGGGCTCTTTATGGTCCTAAAAAGGAATTTCCATGACAAAATTATTTATAATTTAATGAGGAAGATGAGAAAGATGCAAGAAATGACTTATAAACGTGACTGGGCATCATGACTCACGCTTGTAGTCCAGCACTTTAGGAGGCTAAGGTAAGCAGATTGCTTAAGCTCAGGAGTTTGAGACCAACCTGGGCAACATGACCAGACCCCATCTCTACCCCCCCGCAAAAAAAAATTTAGCCAGCCATGGAGACTCACATGAATCTGTGGACCCAGCTACTCAGGAGGCTGAAGTGGGAGGATCACTCAAACCCAGGATGTGAAGGCTATAGTGAGCTGAGATCACACCACTGCACTGCAGCCTAGATGACAGAGTGAGAACCGAAGTCACAAAGAAATGGCATATAAACAAAGGGAGCTGAGGAAAACATTATACAGCACATACAACGGATGTAAGGATAGAGGCCGTGTAAAGATAGGAACTGGAATCCACAGGCAGATGGGCTCAGAGATAATGTGAAAAGAGAGGTGATGAGATGGACCATATCAATGGAGTTGCATGTCTCGGTGAAGTCACTTAGAGGCAACACTGGTTTTTGGTTTCATTTTAGTTGTGGGAAAAAAATCATAGATGTAGAAGGAGAGGATTAAAGAGGATATAGTCCTCTACCCTCATATCAAAAGCTCTCTGCAGCCCTCCCAGTAGGACAATCAAAAAGGAACCTGATTTATCTGTAGGGATTTCCCTTCCTTTATTTTTAGTTTCTGGGGCCTTTCACACAAACCATACTAGCAGTTCCATGGGGTCCAGCCTGGCTGGCCCTTTGGAGACAATTTTTCTGTGTAGTACAGTTGGCATTTTTTTAAATAAAATACTCTCAGTTAGTGTGTAAATGAGCCAAATCTATAATATTAGCTGATGACACATATTCCTGCCATGCTTTCAAAGTCGAATCTTGAACCTGCCAGGGTCCAATAAGGATCACCCACTTTTTCCTTGTTGGCACTACCTTGGGTGTCAGCACAGCTGTATAAAGCCTGCTGACCATTTTTCTACTGCAGTCCTACCAAGTGAATTGCTTGATTACGTGTACAGAAAAAAATGAAACTTCGGAGGGTACACTCTTTTAATTTCAGAGAGCATCCAAGAAAAACCAAACTAAGCCCATTGGATTTAAACCTCTTTAAGGAGCTCTTTAATATCTCACATGAAATACTGTTAGTATTTAAGTTCACAAGGCATATTAGCTAAACATGAGTAAGAGGGGTGAGAGATGAAGAGGGTAGGTTACTTGGGAAAATAAATAAAGCCTCAATTTCCAAAGCAGGAATGAAATACTTGGAAGTGTTTATAAACTATAGAAGTTAAAAAGTGTACTACAGTATTGTTGTTGTTATTTCATGCTCTATAACTTTGGGCTAGCCCATTGAACTACCCAAAGACTTCTTTCTTTGCCTGATAAAGTGACAGAATTATAGAATCTCAAAGGCCAAGCTTATTGCAAGTCTAAAATATTCACGTATATTAGACACTGACTCCATGAATTCCTTACATTAACTTTAAAATCAAACCTTAATACTAGGCAGAAGAAACCTCTGTTATCAGTAAGAGCATTTGCTCCCAAATAGCAAACCCTGCGTATCTATGAGATAACTTCCACTAAAGACTAACTTTTCTAAATGATCTGTTGACATTGGCATTGCCCATTATTGATGCTTTCACTCAGCTTGCTTAAGAACTGTATTTAACAAATGGCACTGAAAATTTTTAGTTTTAACCTGAGAAGCAGCTCTGCTCGTTTGCATTTGTTAAGGTTGTGAGAAGAGGAAGCAACCTATAATTTAGTGGTGCATCCTAATTAAAAATGGAGAATGAAAATAATGTGGTGCTCTCAGCAGAGGCACTTAAATTGGGTGCTTGGTTTTTGTTCAGCATAAAGTTGCTGCAAATATTTTCATATCTAAACTGGGGATAACAAAGAAACTGCAGTAAACTCACGGGCATCAATGTTACCACTACTTACCGACAATTGTTCCATTCTGTTCTATTTGCTGAATTGGTCGGGATTACTTATTTCACTGCTGGGGCACTTTACAAAGGATGCGAGATATTTTCTGTTTTAAACGAGCTTGGCTTAAGCATGTTGATATTAGTCCTTGCCCTCAAAATAGTCTGATACAGTTTGGCTCTGTGTCATCATTCAAATCTCATCTCAAATTGTAGTCCCCATGTGTCAAGGGAGGGACCTGGTAGGAGTAATTGGATCAAGAGAGCAGTTTTCCCATGTGTTCTCATGATAGTGAGTGAGTTCTTACAAGTTCTGATGGTTTAAAAGTGTTTGGCTTTCCCCCGGCCGACCCCCAAAAGCTGCCATGTAAGACATGCTTTGCTTCCCCTTCCCCTTCCACCATGACTGTAAGTTTCCCGAGGCCTCCCCAGCCATGTAGAACTGTGAGTCAGTTAAACCTCTTTTTTTAATAAATTGCCCATACTCAGAAAGTTATTTATAGAAGTGTGAATATGAACTTACACATAGTCCCAAATAAGCACTTCCTAATTAACACCAAATATCTCAGATAGTTCCATAATTTGCCCCAAAGCAAATAGAGATCAATGGGTCACAATATCAGCAGAGAGTGGACTGTCTCTTTAGCTAACTTTAAAAAGATCAGATGGAATTCTGCACGTGATATTCCTATAGTGTCTGTCTCCTGTTTCTAGAATAAGTCCGAACGTGGAAGTTTTTGGTTCTCCACATACAATGTGGAACTGGTCTGGTTAACATACAGGTCTCATTTCCGAGCTATTCTGTCCTGAACACCCTTGCTAAGAGAAAATATTAGTAATAAGATCAGTCAAATTTATATGGATGCCTTGAGTAGGAAGGTAATTATAGATTAATAAGTTATAATTAGATGAGGAACAAAGATCAGAAATCAAGATGGTTGAATGTATATAGAAGCAGTATGTCTAAAATTATGTATTGGAATTAAGGTGTTGCTCTTGAGTTGGGTACCCTGAGGCATGGGCTGCAGAGAAGCCTGAGGAAGAAGCCAGATGCAGGCCCTCTGAAGAGTTGATCTCATGGGGCTTGGCAGAGAGGAAGCCAGGTTTGAAGGAACAGGACGAAAAAGCTGGAACACTGAGTCGCAGGGAGACTGAGTCAGAGGATTGAAAAAGAGAGAAATTCCCCCAAATTGCTTAATGTCGGAGCCCACAACTGTGATTCATAAATAACTTGCAGTTTCTATCAGGGATAGGGAGGGAGCTGTTGAGGGTTCAATTTGCCTTGATTTTATGGGAGAGCTATCTGGCCTCTTTTCAGAAAATATTTAAGCAATATTATTTTGTTAAAGATGCTATTGGGGTGTTTTCAAAAACAAACTTTATTCTTTAGTACAGTTTTAGGTTCCTAGAAAAACTGAACAGAAAGTGTAGAGAGTTTCCATACACTCCTGTCCTTCTGTATGTATATAGCCTCCCTGACTATTGAACTCTCGCATCAGGAGTACATTTGCTACAACTGATGAGCCTACATTGACACATTATTATTATCAAAAGTCCATCATTTACATTCAGGCTCCCTCTTGATGTTGCACATTCTATGGGTTTTGACAAATGTATAATAATCGGTATTTACCATTATTGTATCATACATAACAGTTGTATTACCCTAAAAATTCTCTTTGTTCTGCCTATTCATTTCTCCCTCCTCTCCAATCTCTTGAGACTTTTAAAACTGCATATGGACAAAAATAAGGAAAACTTTGAGAAGGGTAAAATAACAAGAGTCAGGTTAACTCTTCTGACAATGTGATTTTTACTCAGATTCTCCAGGTGATGTTAGTTATGGGATACTGTGCATTTCAGCATATTTCACTTCCTGGGAGCAATGGAAATCAGAAATTACATATGAGTGCTGCAAAAATTACTGAGCCTCAGGGTACCATCTCAGCCTCTATGTCCCTGTTCCTCCCTTGCACTCAGAGGTTGATGGTCCTTCTATAGGCTCATATGGGAAACTCGAAAGTGGGTGACTTCCAGCTCAAGCTTCACCATCATCTCCCTGCTTCTCATCTTCAAGGGGCTGCTTTGTGCCTTCCTTCTTAAAGCAAGGCCTTGCTCATGGGAGGAACTTCACAGGTGAGCAAAAGCATCCTCTCCCATCAGGCTTCCCAGAGCAGGCACTGGTGTCTCCATGGCAACGTGCTCAGGCTCCACCCACCTACCCTACTGGCCTCTGCACACAAGCATAGGTGACTCTGGTCTCATTGAATCTCCATCAGCCTGTTCCATCACTATGTTTAGATATTTCTCCTGAGAATTATCTAAATATTCTCCACTTTTAGTAGCAGGATTTGTCAAGTCTAGGCTCAACTGAGAATCTTTCCTTTTGGAGAAATCCATTTGTTTCTTTTCTCACCACACTTGCCACAAAATATAATCTTAAGTTGTCATTTTACTCTTTGTAAGAAAAGAAACCACTTACGACTGTTTCTCTCTTTTTTTAAATATATCTGTCCCCAAAGATCAGAAAGGATATGTGCATATTCCTCTTCCTGTGGGACTATATCCCCCAAAGAAATGAATGTCAGTTCCTGGAAGTTGTGTTTGGGATTCTGTGTTATACCCAGAGATAGACCGAGAAGGAGGCAGCGTTGTTAGTAGCCTGAGTCTCAACAAACAAACAAAAAAATCTAGAAACTAAAGCATCCCTGGAAATGTAACAGCAAGACAGCAAGAAAATATATCTGTATATATACACACACATACATATATATATTTACACACACACACACACACACACACACACACATATATATATATGAGAAAGTAACATTTGATTTAAGATGAATAAGTGATGAATTACTAGGTGTGATATTGAGGCTCCCAAGAGGTGGGCTTTTACAAAAACCAATGGTCAAGTACATCTCTTCTCAAGACAGTAGGTTCATTTAACTGCAGGGCTTTTGTTTTGCTGACGGGGTACCTATGAGTTTGAAAGAGCTGAGTTTCTCAAGACACGAAAAGTAAGAGTGACCATTGCCCCCAACAATCCATTGTTCCTGCCTTCCCTTCTCCAACATTCTCCCTCTTCCACGTAGAAATGTTTTTAAAAAACAACATTCAAAGACAGCTACATTAGAGGAGTAACAAGTTGTTAACCTCCTCAGGAGGCTCACATGACTGAGTCTAGCTCTGGTTGCACCAATAGTTAGGAATTGTTCTCATTCCTACCCTTGCCGTTGTTGAGCGTGGAGAGAGGTTAGAGCTTGCTTTTACAGCAGCACTCAAACCTGGCTTTGCATTAGAATAATCTGAGTAACTTTCAAAAAAAAGGAAATATATACATTCCTTTCCAGTGTGAAAACAGACTAATGCATCATGCAAACACACACGTCTGCAATTTCTTTGCGTTTAGGAAATGTGTCTTATTCATCTTTGTATCCTGGAGGCTTGCCCAATGGTAAGTGCTACAGATTGAATTTTTATGTCCTTCCAGAACTCTAACCCCTATTGTGTTTAAACTCTCACCCCTATTGTGATGATATTTGGAAGTGAGGGCTTTTGAAGGACTTAGGCTGGGAAAGTGGAGTCTTCAGGTATGGGATAAACGCCCTTATAAGAAGAGATAAAGAGATGATTTCTCTCTCCTCCATGTGAGGATATAGCAGGAAAGTGGCTGTCTATAAATTGGAAAGAGGACCTGCACCGAGAGCGCAACCATGATGGCACCCTGATCTCAGACTTGTAGCCTTCATAACTAGAGAAATAAATGTTGTTGCTTCAGCCACCCAGTCTGTGGTAGTTTGTTACAGCAGCCTAAGCTGACTACAACAGTGAGCAATTAGTAATCTGTCAGTATCTCTAGAGGTGAGGCCAATAAATCTGAATTTTAAAGCCTCCTGTTTCACTGTGATACATTTAGCCAGGCCTGACTCCAAAAGCCGACACGGGAGAACCACTGAGGCAGACTGTGTCAGTGTGCATATCAACTGTGCTTCCTTCTGGCTTCTGCATATGTGCACTGGGAGTCAGGCACCATCGACATTTTCTCCTGTGTGTTCAGCAGTCTGTGTGTTCAGCTCATATAAAGATGCCCTGACAATCCTAGGGCTCATGTACAGGTAGAAAGAATGGAAGATGAATCTGGGATTCGATTATTTCACTCTCCTGTTTCTTTTTCCATAGACAGCCAAGCTTAGCATGCAGTGTAAAACAAAGGAAAAGTATTCAATGCCAGTCCTCTGAGTGAAAAGTTAATAGTGAACCATTTCAGGCCCTCTATTGACCATTAATGATCTAAGTGAAGAACTGGTGTTAGTGAGGTTTGCTGATGGCATAATCAGCGTCAGTCAGTAAGAGTTGCAAAGGAATAAGGGCATTCCAGAGAGGCTTTAAAGTTAGGAAATCTAATAAAATAACTTCTGAGGATATTGGATTTGGGAACCTTTCAGCCATTCTGCAGAAAAGCACTAAGTGCTAGTGTCATGAGTTCAAGAAAACAGCTGCCAGAAATCGTTATGGGACTCTGGTTTACATGTTCTCACGTTCGTAGTATGTTTGTGGAAAAGGAATAAACAATGCACTTAGAAGCCACTTTACCATTTTTTTTCATAATTATTTGAGTGCAGTTAATGACTTTGGATTAGGATTCAGTCTCAGGCATTTCTTTATAGCAATGTGAGAACAGACTAATAAAACGTGCAAACACACACATACACATACACAACTATGTGTCTTATTCACTTTTGCATCCTGGAGGCTTGCCCAGTGGTAAGTGCTATGGATTGGATTTGTGTGTCCTCCCAGAACTCTTGTGTTTAAACTGTAACCCCTATTGTGATGGTATTTGGAGGTGAGGGCTTTCGGAGGACTTAGCCCATGAAAGTGGAGTCTCCATGAATGGGATAAGTGCCCTTATAGGAAGAGACAAGAGAGAGTTGATTTCTCTCTCCTCCACATGAGGTTATAGCAAGAAAGTGGTTGTCTATAAACTGGAAAGAGGGCTTGCACCAAAAAGGCGACCATGCTGGTGCCCTGATCTCAGACTTGTAGCCTTTGTAACTATGAGAAATAACTGTTGCTGCTTCAGCCACTCAGTCTATGGTACTTTGTTACAGCAGCCTATGCTGACTACAACAGTGAACAATCAGTAAATGTCAAAGAGCTTGCTCAAGGTCAAGCATTTTAAGATACCGTTTAATTTGAATGTCCACATGAAGTGTTAAACTCCATCTTTCTTATGATTACCTTTTGGTAGCTTAGAGAAGATGTAAAGAAAGCCATGCACAATTCAAACAAGGGCTCTAAGTGGCAGAGCTGTATTTGAATCTGCATCCTCAGCCCATGTCCTTAACTGCAACTCTGTGCTGCTTCTGTCACCTGTGAGGAAAGGTAGGTAAGGTAGATGAAAAACTTCTGCTGCACAGTAAATAATCACTTGGTTGTATTACGATTACAGTAACTATTATTCTAATTTCCCTGCTATATATCATTAGGCTACTAAATGTGTAACTCAGGATTTTGAAAATGGCCAAAAAAAAAAAAGAAGACAGCCAAAGAATATAGGATGAAGTAGTATGCAGTGTCATCTGAAAATAAATTTAGAAAGGAAAGATAAAGCAGGACCTAGGCTGCATTGGCCACATTCATTTGGGGGCCTGACTCAGCAGAGCTCTGCCTGCAGGCAGCTGATGCTGTATCACCCCTGTACCCTACACCCACCAGGAAGGCTTCCTGAGCACAGCCTATTCAGAGCTGACTGCTTCAGGGCCCAAAGACTAAAGTGAAAAAACTAGGCTACATCAGGCCTTGGCATTTCTCAGGTGAACACAAATAACAGTGAACACAAATAAGTAAATGCACATGTGAGACAAATAGTACATTCTTTTCATTATTCAATAAGCATCTGTTAAATACCTACCTCAACCATCTCTCAGCATGAAGAGAAGCACACTGTCATGGGTCCACCCAATGAACAGGCCTGAATACTGCGGGAGGATCCAAGTCATCACTTCTACTCTCTGACCAGCTGCCGCCTCCCAAACCACCTCCTGCCCCTCACAAATTCAAGCCAAAAAGCCCCTGCAGAGGCACACTGTTGCTCATGGCCTGGTCACCGGGAAGTTGTCTGTGAGCAGAGAGGTGAGGATTCTGGATGGGAGATTCATCTACCTCTGCCCTGGGTAACAGCCCTAAATTAACTGCCCTATTCCTTAAGAAGAAATGGGAGCTATCTCAGAATGGACATAGCAAGCTGGAACTGGATGAATCATGTTGGTATTAGAATAGCACATTTCTGTCAGACTTCGCGGTGATTCTGTGCCTCAATCGGTCTTCTAACAAAAAGCACCCTTTGTCCTACATCATTTTTTGTCCCTTTTTTACTACATCTGAACCTGCCTTATGTGTCACCTGCCTGGTCCAAAAAGAGGGGAGCAACCTGTGTTCCTTCCTCAGCGCTTGCATCCCTCTTAGCCCTGTACCTACACCAGGCAGTAACCTCAACCTGACTTGCTTCCCCCTTGGTTGGGCACACCGCAACCTATAACCTCTGACCTGCCCAAATTGAATAATCCAGCATCTCAATTTCTCAGAACCTGGCCATCCAGAACAACCCAGCCGTCATAGAACTCTTTGGGGGAAAATAAAGGAACTGAATGAAGTGCTCTAACGATGTGTAACGTATAACTTCCTAAATATATTCATAATTTATTTATAGAGTAATACTGTAGTCATAAAATAATAAGCAATAAGTAACATTTTAACATCTAGTGCATTTTAATTGGGAAATGGTAAATTTACTAAGCAATTCTCTGTGTGAAAATAGCATGTATGCGATTGTGATACAATGGTCCATGTCTTGCCTGTCTTCACTCCCTTTGGCTTTTGTCACTTCCTGTCCTTCTGTGAACCTCTTAGCTCCCTCTTTGCATACATACATTTTTTTCTCCTATCTTCTAAGGATGTCTCTTTATTATACCACCATCCAAAGCATCAATTAAGCACCTGTATATCCAGAGGACTTTTTCAGGGGCTGCCGTCCCACGTATTTTCTATTTATATCATTATGTGTCTCATTTCAGACCTTTTATGTGTTTACCGGTACATTTTGTGTCACACTCTCCCTGTTGGTTATTCTTTATGGGTCCATGTTTATTTATGTTTCTACATTGTGGTTTTATAATCCAGATTGTGACCAATCTGAATTATTTTATAATCTCTGATATGTTCTACATAAAGAATGACATTGGATATGGTTGCAATAAGTTGAGTAGATCAGTTAGTATTCTACTTGTGATGTTAGGATTTCCTATAATGATTCTCTGCCCCAATAGAATATAAAATATATATATCGTGTTGAACTCTATTTTCCTGGGATACCAGATGCTTTTCTCTAGTATGGTGTATTTGTCAGTGATTCATAAGCCAAGTGTGGTTTGATTTCATTTCTTATCTATTGAATGAACCAGTCCTGATCTTTCTTCACTTCACTCAGTGACCTGTGGATTAGGGATTATGTGGAAGCTGCCTAGGTTCAGGAAGAAAGGTTGAATCAAATGGAGGTGAATGGCAGAGGGAATTAGGACATGAACAGCAATGTAGGAGATACAGATTCATCTCTCTTGATGTCCACATCTCTGTAGATGCTTCCTAATGCTTGTAAGAAACTGGAATACCAATAAAGGAGAGAAGAGACATCAGTTGATGACTTGGAGCTATGGAATGAGTTTCATGGTGATAGAATGTGTTAGATTGGAATTTTATATACTGAACACAGTGAGATCTGAGGCTCACTGAAGCAAACGCACATGGTCTCTATTATTCCAGGGTAGGGATTCAGCGGTATTGTATGACCAAACAACAAGATAATAAACTCGTCACCAGCACTGTGCTTTAGTGCTTTGGAAATGCCAAATAACAGCTTCTTCTGGGCAAGAAGAGTTGGCCTACCACCCAAATCAATCAAGGTGTCTCCATTTCATATGGCAATAGGCAACCGTCACATGGCTTCTGAAGGTCCACTACAGTTTCCTGACCTTCTTCAGCCCAGAAAGGCTTTCCAAGAATCTGATACAAATTCTGGTCTATGACTCTGTCCCCGCACACCCAGTTCATTTAAAGGACTCGGTAGGTATGATTTTATTCTTTCATTCAAACAATGCAATGGAAATATAAGTGATTCTAAAGGGAGAAAAAGCAGAAATAGAAACCAAGATCTGTGTAAACTGAATCAAATGGGATTTTTAAAACCAGTAAAGCTTCAAAGCTTATTTTCAGAAGAAATTGTCTTCAAAATGACTCCTACTTAGTAACATAAAATGAAAATCCATTTGAGGATATAAAAAGGATGCACCAGCTTTCCTTGTTTGGTACCACAACTTTACTATTGTGAAATGTCATCTTTTTCTGTGCTAAATTTTCTTGGCCTTTTTTGGGTGTTGATGTTAATGGGATATTTTCAAAATTTCACATCTGTCCCAAGCTACAAAGAAGCATTTATAACCATAAGCTGTAGGACTGCTAGTTACAGGAGTTTTAAATATGGACTCAAATTTTCTACATCTTTCAAAACCATTGATTGCCATTGATCAAATAGAATTAAACTGCTTTTGAGGCTCTTTGGATCCATTGCATAAATACATATTGAGGGGCTGTTTTAAATGTCCATTAGATCTTAACGTTTCTCTTTGGAACCATTACCATTTATCATATGACTATAAATATAGATTCAGAGATGTTTAAAACACACATTATTTACCTGGCAAGGCTTAATGGCTCCAAAAGATGCATTAAAGCCCATTTTTAACTCTTCTTCAAGAATAGATTCTGAACACCTCCCATATATGAATTTTATTTTATACCAAGGGAGGAGATTATGCTACCAAGTAATTTACCCAATATTTTAAATAAAATATATTTTTCAAAGCATGTGCATTCAACAATTTTGTGACTATTTGTAAAAGTAATTTGCTTTGAGTAGGGCTTTGGTAGAAGCACCCAGACATGGTTTCATGGAAGCCCTTATTTTTTTTCCTCATAGAGCCCCAAAAGGGAAATAAAATGTTATTTACCCTTAGAGTGAGAAATTATGAGATTTTTCCATTTTTATTAACTTTTAACTAAATACACATATATGGTTAAAATCAATATTTCAGAAGACCTGATAATAAAAAGGAAATAATTACTGGCGCAGAACAAAGAGCCTAGCAATCTCCTTCACATTTATGGAAATTTGGCATAACAGGGGTAGCATATAAACTAGTAGAGGAGACATGGTCAGTTCCACAAACGTTGCTGAGATCATTGGTTATCCATAAGATTAAAATAAGACCCTTGCCTTATACTGTATCCAAAATAGCTACCATGTGGGTTAAACAATTAAATGTGAAAATGAAAAAGTTAAAGATTTTTAGAAGAAAATATTGGGATGTTTTATGACCTTAGGGTAGGGAGAGATATCTAAAGGTACAAAACCTCCAAACCTTAGAAGAAATCCTTGATAAATTTGAGTATATTAAAATGTATAACATCTATAAAAATATACACAAAGTAGAAGGATAACCTAGAAAACATTTGTAATGTATGTCACAGGAAAGGATTAGTGTGATATAGATAACTTCTACATATTTATTACAAAAAAACAACACAATTGAAAAATGGGCCAAGGGTAAAGAGGAGGACAATCATAAGGGCGGAAGCCCAAATGTCTGATAAACATATGAAAAGATTCTCTACCTTACTAATGATCAAATCAAGGCAGAATGAAGCAAAGCAATGCCATTTTTACCTTCTCAAGTGTGTACAGTTGAAGTTTTAGTATGCCAAGAGATGGAAATATTTGAAGCAACGGGAACACTCATGTGTTGCTGGTAGGAATTTTAATTGGTATCATTAGTTTAGACATTAATTTGGCATGATATACTAAAGTTGAAGGTGTGCATTCCCTACTCTCTAGCAATTCACTGCTAGCTACATAACTTAGAACAATGCTTGCATGTGTATACTGATTCATAAGAGGATGTATATTCTTTTTTAAATGAGGGTCTTGCTTTGTCATCTCGACTGGAGTGTAGTGGTGAGATCGTAGCTCACTGCAGCCCCAAACTCCTGGGCTCAAGTGAATTTCCTGCCCTAACCTTGTGAGTAGATAGGACGATAAATGCACACTACCATGTTCAGCTAATTAAAAAAAAATCTGTAGACACAGGGTCTTGCTATTTTCCCAGGCTGGTCTTAAACTCCTGGTCTCAAGCAGTCTTCCCACTGTGACCTCCTAAAAGCACTGGATAGGTATGAGCAACCACACCTGGCCTTAGGATACTTATGATTATTTATAATAGTGAAGATCTGGAAGCAGCCCAACTGTACATCAAAGGAGGGGTTAATAAATATATTGTAATCACAAAATGCTATATTAAATAACAAAAACAAAAATCCTGAATGAAGTAGGGCTGCATAATCAAGATGGAGAAATCTTAAAGAAATAACATTGAGGGAAAAATTGGCAAACTAGTTATTTAAAGTAAAAAAAAATACTGTATATTTTGTGGATTTATTCTTATGAAGAAAAAATAATTCAAATGAACGAAGAACCAACGCAAGCTCGTCATTCGCCCTAGGAAAGACGGGTAGACAATGGATTGGAGAAGAACATTTGGTTCTTTAATTGTGTTTTACCTTTTTTAGCTAAAAAAAAAGCTCTCAAAACTTTGTAAATTAGAAAAGCCAGGAAAAATATGACAAAATATCTAAATTTGATAAATTTGGGAGGTATCTGGATATTTATTATGTTATTATGTATACTTTTTGGAATTCTCAAAATATTTCTGATTTAAAATTAAAAAAACCCAAGAGTCTCCTTAGACTTTCTTTCATTTTTTGTACCACTTCCCAGAGGCAACCATTACTAGCCACTCTTAGGTTTCTTCTCCCAGCTATTGCTCTACCTCAAATTATGCTGAATATTCAAATAATTGAAACATTATCTATTTCCCATCATGAAAGTTGTTAATTGTGCCCAAATATACTACTTTCTACCTTCCCTCAACAATTTTTAAGCATAGTTATATCAAGATTTTTCATTCCTTTATTGGTTCATATGCAGTTTGAAGAAACATGTTATATCTAAATCTTAATTTCTAATTCCACGAATTATAGATAGTATTTCTTGCTGCTCCCCTGGAGACACTTTACTGTTTTCCTTCTCTTCCATTTCTGAGTCTTTTTCTTTTATACTTTTACATCATTGAGATTGATAATATCTACATTCTATTTCACAATCATCATACAATCTTCTGTGCCTTTTCTCTGTGGTACACTGAAAGATCAAAATTAATAAAGATTATTTATAGTATTGTGATTATTAAAGTGATTTAAAAGACATCCAAGCAGCAAATTATGTTTTATTCTTTCTTCTCATATTTGTTTTTGTGATTCCTGGAAATTTTAATAACCCTTATTTCTTGAATTACCTACCATTATTATTTTCTCAAAATTTTCAGATGTCCCATAACATCAAGCATTCCATTGAGGGGCTAAAATGATTAGGAAGGACTTTTGTTAAGTAGAAATTAATCCAAACAGATAACTGAAATCACTTACTACAAGTCTAAAGCCTAGAAGAAATAAACTACTGGAAAGCATAACCCATCATTGTTAAATGACAAATAATTTTTAAATCTTGGGCTTTATATGAAATGGTTACTTCTTGAAGGAATAGCAACCAAGAGCACAACTTAAATTCCATCTCTAGCAATAAGCAGGATGGTATATTTGATCTAGACTCACCATCAAATAATCCTATGATATGTCACTAAGTAATTGCAACTCTCTAATATGATAATTGATGAAAAAATGCTAACAGCAATATTTATCTATCAACATCTATTTACCTATCATTTTTGATCTATTATCTGTGATCTATCAATCATCTACCTATCATTTAATCAATCATCTATCTATCATTTCTGTATTATCTACTATCTATCTGTCATCTATCTATCTAATCTAGGTATCTATCTATATATCTATATCTATCATTGAAATACATGCCTATCTCTAGCTATTTTATTTCTGTTCGTGTTCCAGAAAGCACACAAAGTGGTTTTCAGACTTTTAAAAGATAGCATACAGTAACAGTAATGTGAGGGGGAAAACAAGAACAATAATAAACATAGCAAATGCTCTTGACTCCTCCATTAGTGTAGGTAAGTGGGCCAAGTGTAAGAGCAAGCATTAGCCAGGAAGGTAAGGAACTAACACCAGGCTGTAACGGAAGAACTCCTAGTATCACTTTCCTTCATTCAGGAGGGACTGACAGTCAGGTCCAGCAGCTAACGAGACCTGTGATGTGTGGAGCTCGGAGGGGAAATTGCACAGAAACAGGGCAGCACGAGAACATCTAGCCCTTTGTGTCTGGGATGTCAGTAAACATCCAAGATTAATTTGTGAGCAGAGAACACTGCTCAGTTTTTGAACCCGTAAATCTGAAAGGCAGGTAGTCAAGGAAGAGAAAGTATCATTTTATAGAGTAGGGACATTTGTGTGGCACATCATATGACTCTGCTGTCCACTTGCATGAAGTAAATCTCCTACAATGCATTGCAGTGGGCGAGTGTTTAGGTAGGCAGATGGGTAACCCATTGGCTCCTCTAGAATTGATAAATTATCCTCTTAGAGGGAATGGGTTCTGAGAAGAGTAGAAGTGTCTGGTCCCAAGCAAATGTGAAATGTCATAGTTACTGCTTTTTTCCCCAGTTCATTGTCTTTCTAATACTTTTTGAGAATATATCACACACTATGTACTTTCACATAAAAGAACTGCACTGAATTCTCATGCTAACCCTGCAAGTGTATTTTCTTATTTTTATTTCCAGAGGGTAAAGAAGAAAGAAATAAGTAAATTAAAATACAGCATAACTATTAGTTACTAAGTACTGTGCCACGTACCATTCCTATTTAGTTTTATTTATTCCTCACAACTCCGTGAGGTAGGTCTTATCTTCTTAATTTTACAATGAAGAAATCAAAACTCAGAAATGACACAGCACTCTCCTGTTCAGCTGGAAATGGTGAACATGAACTTAACCCTGGTGTGTGTCCCCAAGAACTTACCTAATGGAAGGGCAGCACAAGGATCCCACCAGGTGCTTTAACAGTTTTCGCACATGCATGGGGCAATTTCATTTTTAGTGCATCACTTGTCTACATATCTAAACTATACTTAGAGATGTGACATTCCAAATTTTAACACATTGGGGACCATTACATTTGACTTTCCCTGACTTGCAAAATAAAATAGTCACTAACCTGCTTTACCCCAGTCTCCCTGTCTCAGACTTCACTCCATAGTCCTTGACACATCCCTCTTCCCCAGCCTTCCACAGCCAACAGACCTCATAATCGTGGAGATGTCCTGAATGCCCCAGTCTGGGTCAGCATCCCACCTAACATTTGCAAAGCACTCTGTAGTGCTTACTGCAATGATTATTAAATAATCATCTGTGTAATTAATTTTGTTTAATGTCTATCTCCCCCACAAGATTTAAATTCTATGAGGGTGGCAAACAGTTCCTCACCACATATTTCTAGTGGTGACCTATTAAATCTATAAATAAATGCCAGGTTAAATCATTTTTGTGCAGACCTCAGATCACAGCTTTCCTTCCATCTCTTTTTAATTGAAGAGTATCTTGAGATTATAGGACATGCTGTCATGCTGTTAAGGAACTGTTACCAACTGTGACTCCTTTTCAGCATGAATCAAGGTATTTTTTCTACGGGATGGAACCAACAACAAAAAGGGCAAAAAATAAATCGGATACTGACCTCTATAACTACCAGTTTCTAATTTAGGGGTTCACCAAAATAGCCATATTGTTTGGTGATTGACTATAAAAAATAATGTTTACAAAATCGAACTTATGACATACACCTAACTTCATAAAATACCACTTTAGTCTGTCTTATATAAAGTGAGTGGTCATGAATAATTGAATAATGACTGATATAACTTCCAAAAAATAATGCTGGGAACAGAAGAGGCCCTCATTAAATATGTTAAATGACAGAATGAATTTAAAAGCTAATAATGACTGAATGAATGACTGAATGTCTATATCTGGTAAATATCTACATTAGCCATTGTGGCTATTATTTTCCACTTGATTCATCAGTTATCTCTGTGCATCCTTTCTCTTTCACTTTGTAGTAAAAAGCTTTAGTAAAGGTGTATGTTTATAAAGATGTGTGTTTCTTTAGAGAGTCCAGGCATATACCATCCAAATTTCTTCACACAATCTTTGAAATGGCACCTAAGAAGTTCCTGCGTTGAGAAGCCAGAAAATTGTGAGACCAGTGTTTATTCTTGGCTTAAAATACAACAGTAAGAGCAAGAGAGAGCCTGTTTGATTTCACCCTTTTTTTTCCCTGTAGTGTTTGTGTTTTGACTGTTAAAATTATTAGGATTTTCATAAATATTTGAACCCTGTGAAAATAATCTCATCAGCATTCTTTTTCTAGGTCTATAAAGCAATTACAAGCTTGAAAGTGCTATTTTATTGTAATAAAAAGGAGTGTATTGGTGATATGTGGTTTGTGCTTTATTAAAGCCAGCTTGCTTAGACTTTAAAATGAGTAATTGCCAGCATAATTACTGTTTTACATTATGTGATCTGCACTCAGCTTTTTCGGCGAATCAGATGTCTTTCCACAGGTTTATGATGCTGTTGCCCTCAGGACTAAAGGAAATGTAGTTAAATAATTTAGCACCTATGCTGTTACCTATAACTGCAGATCTCCCCTCTGCTCAATTGGCCTGGAGCTTCTTTGAGTTAAGCCCAGAATAAAAACACCCACACACGCCCTTGACTGCCTTGAGAGCCCTGTCTCCCTAGTGTCTCATTTCCTTCCTCTTTGTCTCTTCTTTCTCTCCTGACTGTGAAGAGCTCACGCCTTCACAGGCAGCCGCATTTTTCCTTAGGTTATAGGGGATGCTCTTTCACTCTCACTGACAAGGAGCTAACAAATTGCAGGGTGCGTGTTTCATGGGGCTCCAGACACCAAAGCATCAGTTGTGTCTCAACTATTTCCCCACTCCTCCTCTCTCTTGCCTTCCTTTTTACATCCCTAGATGCCGAAGGCAGTGATTAAACACGTCACTCGACCTCCTAAAAATGCCTGCAGTGTGTATAGGTTCTAAGACCCGGTGATCACTCATCATACACTGCCTTCTAAAGAATTTGGTTTGTTTGTGTAGTTTTATCTCACATAAATAGATTATAAGCTCTATAAGACCATGGGCATCTTTCTCTTTTGTCGTATAAACAGGAGCTTGAATAGAGTAGGTAGCGATTAAGTACAGAAGGGAGAGACTAACCCTCCAGGATGCCGCTTCCCTGGTCTGAATTAGCCCATGAAAGCCCCAGAGAAGGAAGCAAACCTGAGACTTACATTCATTCTCCCACCATCCTTGGGTTTGGCACTGGCTTTATTTTGCCTGTAATCTCCTATTTTCTCTCTGACTTATTTTTAAGTGAGCCACCGTATCTGGTTAGCTATAGTTATCATCACTGAGTAGGCTCCTGATAACGCATTTTGTTGCTATTTCACCATCCTTTGCTTTTATTCTCGTCTCGAAATAGACACAACATGTACTGCGAAAGGAAATTTCTTCTATTGATGCAAAACAATATGGAAATTAAGATTTTCCTCTTCTGGTTATAATCCTTGTATCTTGATAGGCCTCTGGCTCCTAAGATGATGGCATAGATATGTTTTGCAGTATTTTGAAGTTTGCTGCTCACTTAGGAAGTCCTGTTTTATGTCTTTCCTATCGCATGTTTAAGGATGTCATTAAAAGCACAATTCACATTAGCATATCATCCTGTTCTCTCCTCCTTGCATATCTTTATAAGAGCTCAATGAAATACTATACAATGATAAACACTGCAGGAAATCGAAGAAAAATCATACAATTTATAGAAAGACTTATGATGAGCAGATAGCGGAGACCTAGAAACTGTGAATTAACAAGGAGCCTCTGCAGCAAAGTTTTAAATTCTTCAAAACCCTCTCCTGCTGATTGTCTCTATACTGAGCCTAATGATAATTCCTCTTGTTATTGAAGAGCAAGGTGTTTATGTGCTTTTATGGTGCATATCACCTGAGCAAGAGGTGCTTAGATGTATAATTTTAGAACAAGACACAGCATTTTTATATCTTTATCTACTTAATGACCTCATATTTGCCTCTGCTCCAGTGAGCCAGTGATTTGTGTTTCACTTAGGAGTCTTCAGGGATTTGCCACACATACAGTGTTGTCTCTGAGGGAGATTTTTCTGCGACCAAACTGAACTAGGTTAATTAGAATGCTTGCATAAATCATATTTCTTTAATAATAATGTCTAAGAAGTTTATATTCAAGGAATATTTACAGACACATCATTTTCATGAAAGAAAATGCACATCAGATATTGACTTACTGAGCTAAAAATCAAACAAGCCAATCTGGCCATGGAATAATAATAATATATTCTACACTTACAGATTTCTCAAGTCATCCCTATTGCTTTCATAGATATCATCTTATTTGATTTTCAATAGTAGAAAGATTGCTATATAATCTGTATTACCTTATCTAAACACGTAGGGCCAGATATGTTTATTAAACAAAAGTTTCAGACTGTTTACGATGGCCTTGTGCATTGGCCACACGACACCCAGGGCTTGTCTGGCAGTTCCTGGAGCCAAACTTGTTAAAATTGCTTTGATGAAACTTAAGAATAGTTAAACAAAATAATTTAAGTAATAAATATAAAGAATCTCCTTCACTTTAAATCAGGTTTTGAGAATCAATGATTTAGGGAAAAAAAGTGGGAGTTTTCAGAGATTGTGGATTTAACATTTAAGTAAGGGATGGTTACCCTGTATGAAATACATATGGGCAGGTGCGGTGGCTCCTGCTTGTAATCCCAGCATTTTGGGAGGGTGAGGCAGGCAGATCACTGGAGGTCAGGAGTTTGAGACCAGCCTAGCCAACATGGTAAAACCCCGTCTCTACTAAAAACACAAAAATTAGCCAGGCGTGGTGGTGGGTACCTGTAATCCCAGCTACTTGGTGACTGAGGCAGGAGAATCACTTGAACCTGAGAGGCAGAGTTTGCAGTGAGCCAAGATCTTGCCACTGCACTCCAACCTGGGCAATAGAGCAAGACACCATCTCTCAAAAAATATATAAAAATAAAAATGTAAGAAGAAATACATGTTAAAGTCTCAGGTTTTCACTGGCAAAGCCAAAATATTTCATAGGATATTGCATCTCAGTTTCTTATTATAAAAATAGTCTCACAAATTTGTCAATGCACCATCCTTTTTTTTTTAAATAAAGTCTTGAATTATTCTGCTTGAGTCTTCTGCTTCTTTTCTGAATTCACATTTATGCTTTTCTCAAGAAACTTCCACCTGGGGTCTTGACTCTGAGGTTTTTGTTTTTAACTGTGAAAAGAACACATGGATCTTCACTTTGGACTCAGACAGACCTAGATTTTAATCCCACTGCGGCTTTCCATAACTTACTTGAACTCTGGGAACCTTATTTTATTTACCTCTACAATGAGAATAACAATATCTACCTTGTAGTTTTTATCTGAAGGTTAAAATATATGTGTTGGCTGGGTGTGGTGGGCCATACCTGTAATCCCAGAACTTTGGGAGGCTGAGGCAGGCATGTTCCTTGAGCTCAGGAGTTCGAGACTAGTCTCAGCAACATGGCAAAATCCCACCTCTACAAAAAGTACAAAAATTAGCCGGGCATGGTGGCATGTGCCTGTAGTCCCCTCTACTCGGGAAGCCAAGGTGGGAAGATTACTTGAGCACTGGAGATTGAGACTGCAGTGTGCCACTGCACTCCAGCCTGATCAATAGAGCAAGACCCTGTTTCAAAAAATATACGTGTGTGTGTCTGTGTGTGCGTGTATGTGTGTACAAGATACAAGAGTATTTAGCCTAAAGGAGTTGGTAGTAAAGATTGCTAGTTGTGTACCCAATGTTTCTGTTCTCCTCTTCTCCCTCTTGATGGCAGAACATTAATTTTAGCTGGTGCATGGCAACATCTCCCAGCCTTCCTTGCAGCTGGGTATGATCATGAATGAAGTTATGGCCAATGAAATGAAAGCAGAAGTTCTGGATGGCACCATCCAGAAGACCTGAGAAAACAGTGTGCATGTACCTTTTGTTACTTATTTTCTTTTTTTCCTTCCTCTACCTTGGGATTCCCATAAGCTTCTCTAGCAGAAACCCCTGGACCATGATGAAAAACCTCACCCTGCACATGATGGAGTGATGAGCAGAACAAACCTGGGTGGCTTCTGATGACTCTACAGAACTGACCTGCTGGCCCTGCACTGGCTACGCCCAGGTTTCTTGCATGTGAGAAGGAAACAAAAGTCCACCTCCATGAATGTAATACTAACTGATAAACCTTTCAGCAAATGTTTCTCGCTTCTCACAATCTGCATTTCATCGGCACCTTAAAACTGTCTTTGCAGCTCTTCTGAACCTTCCAATCTGGATTTACTGGGTAATTCCTGTGGTGCATTCATAGCCCAGCCATGGATAACCTCCTGGTCCTCTCCCCTGGCAAGCACCTTCTCTCTCTCTACCCTTCAACATGATTTTGGTTTAACTAGCAGTTTGTAATATAAGGCATTTTACATGACATTTCTGTTCTATTCCACTTTCATTTCCTGTAGGCTCTCAAAGATCTTTTCAATAGTCTCATCGTAAATTCCTTTAATTCCTATTTTATGATTTTAGAATTCTTTTGATGTTTCATTGTGAAATACTTTACCAAGCTTTCTTTTAGCCTCCTCTCTTCTAACTTCTTCATCACATCTTTTCTTTCTTGTTATTCTTTCCTCTACTCTCCTCTTTCCATTTAAAAAAAAGTTTTCTCGTTATTGCTTTATTTCCCTCTTGAGATTATATTCTTCTTCCCAGCAGGCTCCTCAGCTTCAGAAGTGAAGCTCATATATCTTTCACAACACTCTGGAGAGCTTAAAGCCAATAAAAAGTAATGTGCACATTATATTAACATTTATGAACACTTAAAACACACACAACAATAGTATATATTATATGGGTATACTAAAATGTAGAAAAGGTTTAAAAAATGCACCCAGCAGATAGAGATCAGCTTCAGTGGTAATTACATATGTGGAGTCAGGGAGTGAACTGGGTAAGGTAGGGATTCATAGTTATAGCTCTAACTTTTTAAAACAGTGCCCTTAAGGTATAATTGACACACAGTAACAAGGCATTTTAATAATTGTTGACATATGTGTGCATCATGAAGTCATCACTACAGTCAAGATAGTAAACAGATGTATTATCTATTATAGTAAACACATGTACTGTAGTAAACACATGTATTTCATACAGTCCATCCATCAGCCCTGAACCTCACCTTGTGGCCGTTTGTAATTTCTTCTCTTGGCTCCCCACCCCCATTCTTATCCAGCAAACACTCATCTACTTTCTTTGACTATAGATTAGTTTTCATTTTGAAGACTTTTACAGAAATGAAATTATAAAATATATACTCCTGTGTTGTTTTGCTCTAGCCTCTTTCCCTCAGCATAATTATTTTGAAATTTATCTATATTTTGTGTGCATCAATAGTTCATTCATTTTTATTGCAGAGTAGTAAGTAGTTCATTGTGTAGAGATACCATTATTTATCTGTTCACCTACTGCTGGATCATTTGGTTGTTCTCAACTTGGCATATTATAAATAAGGCTGCCAGGAACATTTCTATCCAAGCACCTGCATTAACACACATTTTCTTTCTCTTGAATAAATACCAAGGGATGGAATGACTGGATCATATAGTAGGCATATGTTTAACTTTTTCAGAAATTGCCAAATGGTCTTCCAAAGTGGCTGTAACATTTTATATTCCAACCAGCAGCATATGAGAGTTCCATTGCAAAGTAATTACTGCAATTACTCCGCATCATCCCCGACACTTTGTATTGGGGATGTGAAGTATCTAATAGATGTTTAGCAGTATCTGATTGTGCTTTTAATTTGCATTTTTCTAATGACTACTAGTGTTGTGTATTTTTATGAACTTATTTGCTCTTCACATATCTGTTTGGTAGAGTATCTCTTCAATACTATTTTGATTCATTTTTAATTCAGTTTTGAGAGTTTTTTATATATTTTAGATACAAATCTTTTGTCAGATATGTGATTTGCTAAGATTTTTTTCCATAATATTTGGCTTGCCATTTAATTCTCTTAGCAGTGTCTTGAAGAGCAGAGTTTTAAAATTTTGAGTAAGTGAAGTTTATTATATTTTTCTTTTATGGATTGTAATTTTGGTGTCATACCTATGAAATTATCACCTAACCCAAGAACACAAAGATTTTCTCCTGTGCTTTTTTTCTGTGTTTTGAGTTTTAGCTTTTAGTTTTAGAATTATGATTCATTTCAAGTTAATTTTTATATATGTACAAAATGTAGATAGTGGTTCATTTATTTAGTATTTGTTTATTTTTACATCGGGATATACAATTGTTCTGACACCTTTTGTTGAGAAGACTGTGTGTGTGTGTGTGTGTGTGATTGTGTGAAACTGTCTATCATCTATCTATCTAGAAAAGAGAGAGAGAGTATGAGGACTCTCTTCTGTTCTCTTAATATATTTTTCTATTTTTGCTAACACCTCAGTGTCTCGATTATTGCAGCTTTATCATATGTCTTTAATTAGGTAGATTAATCTTTCAATTTTGATGTTTTTATCCAAGGTCAGTTTGACTTTTTTAGATCTATAGTATTTCCATATGAATTTTAGAACATCTTTACAACTTCTACAAAAGTTCTTGCCGGGATTTTGATTGGAATAGTGTTAAATCTATAAATAATATGAGGAGAATTGAAATTATCACAAGATTGATTCTTCCTATCTATGGACATGGTATAATTTCCCATTTAATTTTTCTCATAAATGTTTTGCTGTTTTCAGTGTATAGGACTTCTATGTCTATGGTAGAATTGATACCCAAGAATTTCATATTTTTGACATTGTAAATTAGTCTGTTTTAACATTTCAGATTCCTAGTTTTTGTTGCTAATATATGGTTAGTAATGAGTTTTTAAATATTGATCTTTATTATATAACCTTGCTAAACTAAATTCTTATTGCTTTTCTTGTATACTCCATTGGATTTTTTGCATAGACCATAACGTTACCTGTGAATAAAAACAACTGTATTTCTTTTTTCCTGTCTGTCAAACCATATTGCCCTCTAGTATAATTTTCCATATGCCTTTCCCTAATGTTTCTTTGATTAAAGATATGCTGGTGGTCAATTATTTCACTTTGAGTATAGCCAAAAGAATATCCTTCCTTCATTTTTGGAAGATATGTTTATTGGTTGTAGACACTTTTTTTTTCTTTCAGTACTTTAAGCTTGTTGCTCCATTGTCTTCTCACTTACATTATTTCCAGTGAGAAGTCAGCTGTTATCCTTCTGTTTTCCCTCTGTGTGTTTCATGTCAGCCAGTAACTCCTATGCTTGTGCTGCTCAGGGCTCTGTTTTAAGTTCACAGCTATACAGTAGATAGGTCTGGAGTCAATTGCTTTCCTTGCTTCTCTGTGTGATGTTAGACAAGTTGTTTAACTATTCTTAGATTCCTTTGTCATCTATTTAAGTTTTTTACTCACTTCTTTGGTTAAAGTCTATCCTTCTATCAGTTTGAAAGGAAAAGGATCATTTTCTGTCTTGTTTAATATTTTTTACTCAGCACCTAATATTATTTGTCAGAAAAGTAATGTGAACTTAGTAAATGGAGTTAGATACACTTGCCTTCAAGCATAAGAGATCTTGAGGAGGCCTTGGTTTTTTCATCTGTAAAGTGGAGATAATAATGGTGCCTATATTATGGGCTTGCTGTGAAAAATAAAGGATCAGAGACATGAAAAATATTCATAACAGGACCTGGCATGTAAAAATACCCAATATGCATTTATTCTTCTGATGCTTAACATACGTTAGTTCACTGTTATGTTATGCTTAACATAGTTAGTGATATGAGGATCACTATCATTGTCATCTTCACTAACATTTCAAACTCCACCACACTAGGTCCACCATTGCTTCTCATTTAGATTGTGACAATGGCTTTGAGTCCCTTTTCTCCTACAATCTGTTCTCGGCTCCAAAGCTAAAAGTGCTTGTTGTAAAATAAAATCATAATCATATTGTTCTCAGCTTAGACTCTTTTAACAGCCAAAATAAAAAAGTAAAAATCTCAGAAAGGAGACAGAATAACAAGTCAGCTTAAAAAGCTGCTTGGGGCCAGGCACGGTGGCTCAAGCCTGTAATCCCAGCACTTTGGGAGGCCGAGGCGGGTGGATCACGAGGTCAAGATATCGAGACCATCCTGGTCAACATGGTGAAACCCCATCTCTACTAAAGATACAAAAAATTAGCTGGGCATGGTGGCACGTGTCTGTAATCCCAGCTACTCAGGAGGCTGAGGCAGGAGAATTACCTGAACCCAGGAGGCGGAGGTTGCGGTGAGCCGAGATCGCGCCATTGCACTCCAGCCTGGGTAACAAGAGCGAAACTCCATCTCAAAAAAAAAAAGCTGCTTGGTAATCTGTTCTTAGTCTCCTTTACCACATACCTCATGGTTTGACAACTTTTTCTCACATCATTTCCATTCAATCACACCCAATTATTCAATCTTAATAAATTACTTTTTATTTCTCTTTTCCCAAAGAGTTATGCTTTCTTTTACCTCTCAGCCTCTTCCCATGCTATTTCTTTTTGGAACATTTGCATCATCTGCATTATTCATCTGGCTAATTTCTATACAACTTTCACATTTTAGTTCTGCTCCCATTTCCCCAGGACTCTCCTTACTGCTCAAGTCTGGTTTAGGCATCCTTTGATATATTTTATACAACTTTTTAGTCCTCATCATAACTCTGGTTAGGCTTATTGTAATTCTCTTTTTTCTTATCTATCTATTCCAGCCCCACTGGCTGGCAAAATGTACCTTCTCAATAAATACTTGTTGGATAAATGAGTAAAATGAAGTAGGAGGAACAAGTACACAAATACTGAAAATACAAGATAAATAAGTAAAGTACACTTTTATTATTACATATGTCCAGAGGTAAAAGGGATTACTTCCAGTTGGTGGTGCTCTATAAATGTTTAATGAATAAATAAAGAAGCTCAATATTATATTCATTCACCTAACTTATGTTAGACACATGTTTAGAATTCAGGATTCAGATCTTATAGATCAGTGCAGTTTCTGTGGTATCATTCTGTCTCTCTAAAATATGGATGAGACAGAGAGACACTTTAGAGTTGAGATTAAACATAATTCTAGGGACACCTTAAATATTTATAAGAAATGTTTTTTCTAACATTTAATAATGTCTATTCCCGAACATTGTCTTCTACCCACCCACTGCTTGAGTAATTTTCCAGATGTTGCTGGTGCAAAAGATGAATAGAATGAGGAGTCCTTTTCAGAATTATAAGGTCAGTGATCTTGCATTCTTTTTTTCGGTGGGGGTGTCATATTCTCATAGTATGACAAGCTCAAATGTAGGAAGGCATTATCTTGGAACCCAGTGAATGTGGCACCTTCTCACAATCATGATTTTAATCAATCATCCCTGATCTGACAAATGAAACATAATCATGTTCAAGAGAGAACCACAATTTTTTTTTCTGGGTCACATTAAAAGAGGTGCTTTCTCCCATAATATTTCCATCCAAACTATAAGACAGTGGTTGTGATGATGGAAGTTACCTTCCTCCTTCATTAGGTGTAGGTCAGAAAGAAAGAGAGTGAAAGGGCCAGAAGTTTGCTTCATATCAAATTGCGAGTTTTCATCTTTAGGTGAGTAATATGTGCCCAACGAAGCACTGAACCTTTCCTGTAAGAATGCATAGGATATGCTAGAGGAGTGAGAGCTGAAGCCTTCTTTCATTGTCTAATCCAAGAACAAACATAGATAACAAGTACTGTTGACAGAGAGCAAGAAAAGAATAGGGTTCTAGTTGCAGTGGTCAATGACAGTGCCCATTGGTGGGGTGGGAGTGTGGAGAAGGGTTTTTCTCCTTTACAGTATTAAATAGAATGCCAACTCTGGGCTGGACTCCAACCTCTTGCACTCTGAGCACAGAACCTTCACTGACCTCAAAAAGTAATACTATCCTTGCATCATCCAAGCCTTAGTGTAAATGCAAAAAGAGGTTCTACCTTCAAAAGATCAGAGAGAAAGCATGGGCCATCTTATACCCCGAACCTAAAGCAGGACAATGGAGCAAAACCTGAGTGCCATGATATTACTTAATTCAGGAATCTCTTCCAATATCGACTTCATTTTTTTTTTCAAGATAGAGTCTCATGCTGTTGCCCAGGCTGGAGTGCAGTGGTCCAATCATGGCTTACTGCAGTCTCTGCCTCCTGGGTTCAAGTGATTCTCCTGCCTCAGCTTCCTAAGTAGCTAGGATTACAGGCCAATCCCACCACACTTGGCTAATATTTTTTGCATTTTTTTAACCTTCAAAAAAATTGCATTTCTTTATTTATTTATTATATATTTTTATTGCACTTTAGGTTCTGGGGTACATGTGAAGAACATGCAGGATTGTTGCATAGGTACATACATGGCAATGTGGTTTGCTGCCTCCACCCCCATCACCTATATCTGGCATTACCCACCATGTTATCCTTTCCCAACTCCCTAACCCCCACTGTCCCTCCCCTAGTCCCCCCACCACAGACCTCAGACCAGAGTTTCACCATATTGGCCATGCTGGTCTTGAACCCCTGGCCTCAAGTGATCCACCTGCTTTGACCTCCCAAAATGTTGGGATTCCAGGCATAAGCCACCACACCTGGCCCCAAAGTCAACTTCTGTTTTAGTGTTTGTTTCAGGCTTTTAAAAATGACTTACACTTTCTATACTGAAAACACCACAAAATATTATTACTTCATTTGGTTAGCAATTGGCTTTCCAATTTCCTTTTTATTTTCCATGTATGTAACACTTTTGTCCTTTGGATTTTATTATTTTACTGGCTTCTCTCACCTCTGATACATGCTCAATCCAATTAACATTTATTTTATTTTTCAAATTTTTATCCTTTATATAGACTACAATGGTTTTTAACATGAGATTTCAGGCAATTATATCTTTTCTGGATGTGTAACCTTCATTTCTTGCTATTATTAGCCTTTGCACATAATATTATCTCTGTGTTTTCACTGGTGAGCATGACAATTCCCTATTTAGTATCATTTGGAAATTTCATTAACATAGGTCTTTTTCCAGATTGTTAATGAAGTTGTAGCTCAAACTGAATCTGACATTTATTCCCATGGCTCCCTTCTGGTCATCTTCTAGCAGCTCATCATGTTGCCCTCTATTATAGAGGTTTTTTAAAGTTATTTTTTTGCCAGGTACTTTTCTATCCTCCATATATTTCTAATATCTAGCCATTTTAAATAAATTTTGTGATTGGTGTTTCAGAATCTCATAGAGTGCCTTGCAAGTAAAAAGCACTGGATAAGTAGCAGTGAGTTAATTGGATCACAAGGTCAGCCATTAGCTTTATTCAGTTGCATTTGACTTTCCTCATCCCTATCCTCCCCCACAAATATCTTTTTTTGTTTGGCACACGTTTTATTAACAAATAAAACTGTGTGTATTTATCATGTACAATGTGATTTTTTTTTTTGAGAAAGGGTCTCATCCTGTTGCCCAGGCTGGAGAGCAGTGGCACAATTGTGGCTCACTGCAGCCTTGACCTCCCAGGCTCAAGCAAACTTTCCAACTCAGCCTCCCAAGTAGCTAGGATCACAGGCATAGGACACCAAACTCTAAAAATTTTTTAAATTATTGTAGAGATGGGGTTTCACTCTGTTTTCCAGGCTGGAGTGAAGGAGCACAATCATGACTCACTGCAGCCTCAGCCTCCTAGGCTCAAGCAATCCTCCCACCTCAGCCTCCAGTAGCTTGGACAACAGGCGCACACTACCGAACTCAGCCAATTTTTTCTTTTTTGAGACACAATCTTGTTCTGTCACCAGGGTGGAGTGCAGTGGCACAATCTTGGCATCTTGGCTCACTGCAACCTCTGCCTCCTGGGTTCAAGCAATTCTTCCGCCTCAGCCTCCCGAGTAGCTGGGACCACAGGCGCGTGCCACCATGCCCAGCTAATTTTTGTATTTGTAGTAGAGATGGGGTTTCATCATGTTGGCCAGGATGGTCTCCATCTCTTGACCTCGTGATCCACTCACCTCAGCCTCCCAAAGTGCTGCGATTACAGGCATGAGCCACGGCGCCCGGCCAATCTCAGCCAATTTAAAAAATTTTTGTAGAGATGAGATCACACTGTGTTGTCCAGGGTCTCAAACTCCTGGGCCCAAGTGATCCTCTGGACTCAGCTTCCCAAAGTGCAATGTGATGTATTGAAGGATATACACTTTTGGAATAGTTAAATGAAGCCAATTAACATTAGCATTACCTCACATAGTTATCATTTTCGTGTTGAGAACGCTTAAAACCCACTGTTGCCATTTTTCAAGAATACAATATATCATCGTTAACTATAGTCACCATGTTGTACAATAAATCTCTTGAATTTATTCCTCCTTTTAACTGTAAATATGTATCCTTTAAGCAGCAGCTCCCCAAAGTCTCCTCTTACCCCAATGACCCCAGTGTCGGGTAACCACCATTCTACTATTTCCATGAGATCAACTTGTTTAGATTCCATATGAATAAAGTCATGTGGTGTTTGTCTTTCTGTGCCTGGTTTATTTATGTTATTCAGTTAACATGATGTCCTTCAGGTTTATCCACATTGTTGCAAATGACAGGATTTCCTTCTTTTTCTTGCTGAATAGTATCCTGTTGTGTATATATGCTACCTTTTCTTTATCCATTTTATCTATTCATAGATACTTAGGTTGATTCTATATCTTGGCTCTTGCGAATAGTGCTGCAATAAACATAGGGGTGCAGATGTCTCTTTGATATATTGATTTCATGTCCTTTGTAAATAGATATATACCCAGTAGTGCAGTTGCTGGGTCATATGATAGTTCAGTTTTTTGTGTTGTTTTGTTTTGCTTTTTGTTTTGAGATGGGGTCTTGCTCTGTCACCCAGGCTGGACTGCAATGGTGTGATCACTGCTTGCTGCATCCTTCCTCTGGGTTCAAGCAATCCTCTTGCCTCAGACTCCCTAGTAGCTGGGACTACACACATGTACCACTACATCAGGCTAATTGTTTTTATTTTTTTAGAGATAGGGTCTTGCTATATTGCCTAGGCTGGTCTTCAACTCCTAGGCTCAAGCAATCCTCCTGGCTTCATATTCCAAAGTGCTGGGATTACAGGCATAAGCCACTACACACAGCTTATTTTTAGTTTTTTGAAAAACTTCCATACTGCTTTTCATAATGGCCATATTAATTTACATTTCTACCAACAGTGTGCAGGCTTCTCTTTACCCATATACTTGCTAACACTGTTATCTTTTTTTTTTTTTTTTGAGACGGAGTCTTGCTTTTTCTCCAGGCTGGAGTGCAGTGGTGCAATCTCGGCTCACTGCAACCTCCGCCTCCTGGGTTCAAGTGATTCTTCTGCCTCAGCCTCCCAAGTAGCTGGGACCACAGGCATGTGCCACCATGCCTGGCTATTTTTTTTGTATTTTTAGTGGCGACAGGGTTTCACTGTGTTGGCTAGGATGGTCTCGATCTCTTGACCTTGTGATTCACCTGCCTCAGCCTCCCAAAGTGCTGGGATTACAGACATAAGCCACCGCCCCTGGCCTTGTTATGTTTTATCTTTTTGAAAATATCCATTCTATCTGGAATGAGGTATCTCCTTCTGCTTTTAATTTGCATTTTCCTGATGATTCGTGAAACAGAACATTTTTTCATATAACTATTGGCCATTTGTATGTCTTCTTTTGAAAAATATCTATTGAGGTCTTTTTAAAAATTTTTAATCAGGTTATTTCCCTGCAATTGAGTTGTTTGAGTTTTTAATATTTTCTTCTAGTTGTTTTATAGTTTCATGTCTTAGATTTAAGTCTTCAGCCCATTTTGAGTTCATTTTTACATACAGTGTGAGATAAGGGTCTAAATTTATTATTCTGCATGTGAATATCTAGTTTCCTCAACACCATTTATTGAAGTTTTTCTTTTTCCCCCACTGTTTGCTCTTGGTGCCTTTACTGAAAACCAGTTGGCTGCAAATATGTTTCTGTGCTCTCTATTCTGTTCCATTAGTCTGTGTGTCTGTTTTTTTATGATAGGACCACCCCATTTGGGTTTCTATAGCTTTGCAGTATATTTTGAAGTATGGTAGTATGATGCCTCCAGTTTTGTTCATTTTGCTCAAGATCGTTTGGCTATTCAGGGTATTTTGTGGTTTCATACAACTTTTATAATTGTTTTTTCTATTTCTGTGAAGAATACGATTGGCATTTTGATAGTTATCAAATTTTGCATTTAATCGATAGATTGGTTTGAGTAGAATGGATATTTTTAACAATAGTATATTTACAATCCATGAGCATGGGATAGCTTTCCATTTATTTGTGACTTCTTCAATTTCTTTCATCAACATTTTATAGTTTTCATAGAGATCTTTTCACCTTGTTGGTTAAATTTATTACTAAGATTTTTTTGTAGCAATTGTAAGTGGGCTTGTTTTCTTTATTTCTTTTCCAGATAGTTTGCTATTACTGTATAGAACACTATTGATTTTTGTATGTTGACTTTATATCCTGCAACTTTACTGAATTTGTTTATTATATCTAACAGCATTTTGGTGGAACCTTTAGGGTTTCCTGTATATAAGATATTTTGCCTGCAAACAGGGACAGTTTAACTTTTTCCTTGCCAATTTGGATGCCTTTTATTTCTTTCCCTTGGCTACTGCTCTGGCTAGAACTTTCAGTACTATGTTGGATAGGAGTGATGAGAGTGGGCATTCTGGGCTTATTCTGAATCATAGAGAAAAAAGCTTTCAAGTTTTCCCCATTGAGTACGGGGTTAGTTGTGGTTTGTCATCTGTGGCTTTTATTGTGTTGAGGTGCATTCCTTCAATATATAATTTGCTGAGAGTTTTTATTTAAAAAAAATGTTGAATTTTGCCAAATACTTTTTCTACATCTATTGAAATGATTATGTAAGTCTTTTTTTTCAATCTGTTATTGTGCTGTATCACGTTACAGACATTTGAAAACAGTGTTTAGCCATGTTCTCTAGTCATTTTAAGTAATTAAGGATTCTACATTTCTTTTGATAGTCTATATACTCTCTTATTCCAGGTGATCATATAGATAGTAAAAGCAAGCAAGATATCCAAACACGATATATATTCTATAACAATTTTCATATTTGTCAATTTAAAAAATGTCTTTGTAACCCTACCTAATTCCTAGGGAGATTTCTTCACCAATGAAATGGGTATAATAATAAATGATTGAGGTTTTGTAAATGTCATCAATAATGTGATGAGCTGGGAAAACTCTTGCCATACTGTGAGCTCTGGACTTACTCCCCTCCCATTTCTCCAATCACAGAAGATAGTTCTGTCCCATTGTTTAAGAGAGACCTTTGATTGCCTTCCTCTCTTTCTCCTCCACATTGAATCAGTAGCTAGTCCCATTGCCCTTTCTCCAGAATACCTCAAATTCTCCCACTGCCACCACAGCCTTGCCCCTAGGCCACTGCTACAGACTTTAAGTTTTTCTATTTCAACTCAGCCCACCTCCAGTTTATTGCCTACAGAACAGCCAGATTTAACTTTTTAAATGTACACATCAGATCCTGGCCATTTCACTGCTTATCCTTGCAGGGATTTCTAATTGCCCTCGAAATAAAATCTAATCCCTTATTTACTTATTAACTGGCCCCTTCGCTCAGACCCCAAGCTCCACGAGGACAGGACCCAGATCTGTCATTTCAGTGCATGCTAGCAGTATGCAGCACATTGCCTGACACCCAGAAAGTGCTCACAAATATGTGCACGCAGAGGAAATACTCTATCATCGCTACAAGGAATAAAGAAAAATCATTTGCTCCTAGCTTTGTCATAGACTTTCTTCCTAGGTCAGTATTTTAAAATGGATTGTTTAAAGACGTCTAGCAATGAGATACGGTGAAACTATGATTTCTCTTACATTAGTCCCACCTTCATTATCTAGACTTTGATATTTAATAATCCTTGGGTATTCAAGAATGCAGTCTTTAGATTAAAGTAACTATTTGTTAGAGAGGAGAGGGCTAAAATTAAAATGGAGAATCCTTTGATGAACATTACATTCAAATCATTAGAATTTCATATAGGTGTAATTGCTCCCTCAGAAATAGATTAAATATACAAGGCATTTTAAATGACATTTTTACATTGTTATAGCTCAGTTGATTATAAATTATGAGTATTTTAAACCAGGCATGCTTCCTCTCCATCAATCAGTGTTATCATGGCCATCTCTTTAATAAGATTATTTGTTAATGCAAAACCGAAATGAGCAATGCCTGAAGCAGCATTAATGCAGAGTGATCAAGTGACAGCACACCCACCATTTGATTCTCTTTGCCAGATCAATGTCTGGAGAAATTTGCTTTCCTTCATTCATACCCACCAGTGTAGCTTCTGCTAATGGGTATTTTTCTTTCAGATGAGGAGTCATGAGTACCTTTAAGCTTTGAGGTGCTAATCATTAGCAGTTAAGAAGCATCTTCGAGAACAAACTCTGGCATTCTCCCTTAAAGCTGAAGGTTGACATGCTGCAGGACTATTTTGGATGCTGGATTTTGACATTTATACTCATTCAAATTAAGAACATAGTATATTAAGTTGACAAAGAAAGTAAAGCCATCAGCCTTTCCATTGTACAATGCAGTAGACTGCTCAGCTGGGTGCATTAACCAAAATAGTTTAATGTGCTATTTACCTGCATATTTTTTAAAAAGATTCTGAAATGATATATGACAGAAATTGTCTAAAGAAAAAAAAAAAGGAACACAGAAAATTTCCAAGGGAAAATATATTTTTATTTTAAAAACCTAAGAAGAGTTTATGTGTTTTGCATGGGAGATCTGGGAGGGGGATACGGGAAAGAATGGTGCATGTTCAGGAATACTGGGAATCACATTGGAAAGTTATCAGAATGGAAACATGTCAATAATATCAATCATAGGTTACTTATTTTTTTATCATTATAAGTATTCACTATAAAGGAAGCATTGACATAATAAGGGAGGATATTAAGCATTAAACTTGTTAAAAACATAGGAAGAATATTGGTATATTGGATCAGAAAACAGAGTGCAATATCCCAAGGAACAAGCAATGAAGAGATCCAAGATCTTCGTTCCTGCAATTTAAGAGTCATCCCTGTCTACCTTTCCTCAAATTTCCTGAGTTCTTTGCACTAAACCAGTGGAAACTGTTCTCTTTTTTACCATATTCTAAGCAATTAAAAATGAGTAAAATCAGTAAAAGTGGAGCTAAGACTAAATATATCTATCATGTAAAAGTTTAAGTTGTTTACAGTCACCTAAGGGAAAGATGCTCAGGCAACACAAAACCCACCTGGATGCTGTAGAAAAAGAGGACTCCTAAAACCAAGTGACACATATACACCATGGAATACTATGCAGCCATAAAGAAGGAATGAGATCATGTTCTTTGCAGGGAAATAGATGGAGCTGAAGGCCATTATCTTCAGCAAACTAGCATTGGAACAGAAAACCAAATATGGCATGTTCTCACTTATAAGTAGGAGCTAAATGAGGAGAACTGATGAACACATGGAGGGAAACAACATACACTGGGACCTATCAGAGGGTGGAAAGTGAGAGGAGGAAGAGGATAAGGGGAAAAAAAACTAATGGATTCTGGGCTTAATATCTGGTTGATGAAATAATCTGTACAGCAAACCCCCATGACACATGTTTACCTATGTAACACACCCGCACATCCTGCACATGTACCCCTGAACTTAAAATAAAAGCTAAAAATAAAGCTAACAGGTGACCACTGAAAGGAAGAAGTCACAGGATGGGCAAAGACACCCCAGGCAGAGGCAAACACAAATATTAATAAAGCATTGACAACATTGGTGATATCAGATGAACTTGATTCCGGGCAAATTTAGACAAAGAATGGCAGTTTATAAGGATAAGAATGCAGTTCTAACAGTGGAAGTATCTAATCACCAAGTAATGTAGCATCAAATTCATTATAAACATCATCATAAATACAAGGCAGTATTGGAGACTTTAAGCTATTTATTATAGTCATCCATACACCCAATGTACAAAACATAATTAAGTGTATAGAAAGCCTAAATAACAGAATTAACAAGTGGATTTAATTCATATAAATGTGTATATATACACACACATAGATATCAATATATCAGACTCCTTACCCCCAAGAGAATACATTTCTTTTCAAGTACTCAAAGAACATTTGTAAAAATTAATATACTGGCCATACATAAAACTTCAGCAAATTCACCAAGGCTAAAATAGGACTAAAAACATTTTTTGATTGGATTCAATGAAAATAGAAATTTCAAAATATAATTATTTTGAAACAGTGAAAAGCACAGCTATTTGGAAATTTTCAAAATTTCTTTTAAACAAACATGGAGACAGTAAGAAAATCAAAACCCAAAATGGAATATGTTCAGGAGATACTGATGAAAGCATGATGTAACAGAACCTATAACATACATCTGAAGTCATGCTCGAAATCATAGCACTAAATAATTAACAAACAAAAAAAATTAAACTTCTAACTAAGAAAAGCAAAATAATAGGAAGGATAAAAACAGATTTTAATGATTTAGAAAACAGAAAAATTATACAGCTATTCACTAAACCTGGCTAACAGGAAAAAAGGGGTAAATTATTAGCTAATTTAAACAGAGAAAAGGGGGAAAGAAAAATTTTTAAAAATTGACAATAAGTACAAATGAAGTAGAAATTAAAAGAATTACAAGAGATGATTTTGCTCAGTTTTATACAAACATAATAAAGATGAAGAGGATGAATTTGTAAGGAAACAGAATATAGAAAATCTATACAGACACATTTCTATAAAAGAGATTATTTTCAAAGCACAAGCTATTGAAATGTTAAATGACAGAAAACTCTCCTGCTGTTCAAACCGTTTCAGATTATGTAAAAACAAAGGAAGTGTCTATGTTATTTTAATAAAGCTATCATCTCTAGGCGAGAATTTGTTGTCTTGCCTTTCCAGGTTCTACAGGCCTTCACTTTTGGCTCTACCCCCTCCCATCTTCTAGCTGGCAATTGCATCCTTCTGACCTGGCTTTCTCACATTCTTCTCTTTGCACCTCCTTCTCTTTCTCTCCTGCCTCCCTACTTCACTTACAAGGAACACTTTTACATGGTTGGTGGGAGTGTAAATTAGTTCAATCATTGTGGAAGACAGTGTGGCAATTCTTCAAGGATCTAGAACTAGAAATACCATTTGAACCAGCAATCCCATTACTGGATATATAGCCAAAGGATTATAAATCATTCTACTATAAAGACACATGCACATGTATGTTTATGGCAGCACTGTTCACAATAGCAAAGACTTGGAACCAACCCAAATGCCCATCAAAGATAGACTTAATAAAGAAAATGTTGCACTTATACACCGTGGAATACTATGCAGCCATAAAAAAGGATGAGTTCATGTCCTTTGCAGGAACATTGATGAAGCTGTAAACCATCTTCTCAGCAAACTAACACAAGAACAGAAAACCAAACACTGCACGTTCTCATTCATAAGTGGATGTTGAACAATGAGAACACATGGACACAGGGAGAGGAACATCACACACTGGGGCCTGTCGGGGGATGGGGAGGTTAGGGAAGAGATAGCATGGGATGGGGGGATTGGGGAGGGCTAGCATTAGGAGAAATACCTAATGTAGATGGATGCAGCAAACCACCATGGCACATATATACCTATGTAATGAACCAGCATGTTCTGCATATGTACCCCAGAACTTAAAGTATAATAAAAAGAGCCTTGTTGTTACATAGGGTTCACCCATATAATCCAGGATAATGTCTCTGTTTTAAGATCCTTATTATTCACAAAGTTCTTTTTGCCCTGAAAGGTAATATAGTCACAGGTTCAGTGGATTAGGATGTGAGCAACTTTGGGAGGCCATTATTCTGCCTCCTACACCATATTACCAAAGATAAATATATCTGGTCACACCCTATGTTCACCAAAGGTGTGGATCAACAGGCATTCTCAGACATTACTGAAGACTCATGTAAGCTTTCTGCATGCCATTTGGATTATCCATAAGATAAGTGCACTTTCAGGAATTTCTCTTTCACATTCACCCACACAAGCTAAGGTTGGTTGTATGTACAAGGATATTGACTCCAGTAACATCAAGGAGTAGAGAATATATAAATCATTATCAAGAGAAAGCTGGTTTAAAACGTTCTGACAAAATGGAATATACTGCCATCAGTGATGCTGTTATCTTTGTATTCAAATGGAAAAAAAAATCTCCAGGATACAGATCATGTTTCATTGTTTATGAGAGGAAATTTTTAACAATGTTTAAGCATTTTAACATCTCTGAAATCAGGATGAATATTTCAAATAATGGCCTATAATGGTTTGCGTAGTAGAACATTTTTTTCCTTTTGTGGTGGCAAAATAGTCATGGTGTGTCTTGTGGTCAGTGAGAATGTAAATGTGATGAAATACTGAAATTAAGTGAAAAAAGATGAGTTTAGTGTGTAGCTATGTATCCTGTGTGCAACAAAATAAATATATTTAAATCCAGGTACATTTTTCCTGTTTCTGAGATCATTACTATCAGCATTCAAACTAGCTTTTTGTTTCTCTCATATAAATAAAAAAACCTCTTGATCATATTTCACCCCTCTTATTACTCCGTTTCTTGACTTTAACAGCAAAACTCCTTAAAAAAATTAGTCCATATTTAGTTTCTCTAGTTTCTCCTGTACTTCCTACTCCTAAATCCATTCTCATTTGTTGTCGTTCCACTTAAACTCTTCTTGTCAATATGACCAATGACCTTGATCTTGCTAAATCATTTAACAACATTAGACTGTCATGCCTTGCACTATTTTTCTTCTGTTGGTTTCCAGGACACCACATACTTGTTTTGATTTGTTTTGCTTTCTTCCCCTTTGCCACTCCTTCTTAGTCTCTTTGCTTTTTCCTCCTATCTCTTTTACTACCAACTGTTAGAGAATCCCAGGGCTCCATTTCTCACACCCATTCTCTTTTCTATCAACATTTGCTTTTGTGTGTGTAAGCGTGTGTGTGTGCGTGTGTGTGTATTGGAGTGGGGGGATGCTCTTCCAATTTCACAAGTTCAAATATCATCCCTTTGCCTTTGACTCTTGAGTGTTTATCTTCAGCTCAAACACATTTCCTGACTTTATACTAGTATATCCAACTCCCTACTCAGCATTTCCACCTTAACATCTAGAAGCCTCCCAATTTTAGGATATCCGAGACTGGGCTGCTCACTTCCCTTCAAAAAATCTACTCCTTCAGTCTTTCCGTTCACAGGTTATGGCCACTTCTCTTAGTTGTTCTGGATAAAATCCTTAGAGTCACTCTTGACTCCTGACTTCCTTTCACAGCCTACATCCAAGCCATGACTTATTCTTGTTGACTCTGCCTGTCCAGTACATCCAGAATTAGACCATTTCTCACCATGATGATTCTACATCAATCATCTTCATCTTTTGCCCATATAATTGCAATGCTTTTTTTAATGGTCTCCCCACTCCTCCTCAGGCTATTCTCAACAAACTATTCAGCGCAGCCCACCAGAACATAAGTTAGATCATATTATTCCTTACTCAAAACCATTCAATTACTCCCAAAGTTTTTTTTCAGAATGAAAGCCAACTTCATCACCATAACAAATCCCAGACTGATGTGGTCCACTGTGGACCTCGACCTAATTTCCCACTCTTGACTCCCAAACTCCCTCTTTCTGGATGCTCTTTCCTCATAGCCACAGGACTCACTTATACTCCCCCTTCAAATCTGTTCAAATGTCCATGGTACATTTTCTGACCACCAAAAATTTTGCCACCTATTTCTTTACCCTCCCAAGACTCCCTACCTATATTCTATTTGATTTTTTTCTCCATAGTAACAATTATCTCTCAATAGATTATAAAATAGCATATTTATCTTATTGGCTGTCTCTCTCCCCACACCAGAATGTACACTCCTTCAGGGTATGGGATATTAACTCTTTTGTTCATTGAAACATGCCCCGAATTCAATGCCTGACACATATAGAGTGCTCAATAAATATTTCTTGAAAGGGCTATTGGTTCCTCATTTGTGCATGGCACAGTTCTGGAAGGACACATGAGAGAATGAACACAAAGGTTCCTCTCTGGAGAGGAACTGGATTTCTGGGGGACAAATGAGAAAGGGAAACATACCATTTATTTTATAAATTTTTAATCTTTGACATGTATGCTTGTGTTACATATTTAAAACAATAAAATTCGATTAGTTACAAACAAATTTCAAAAATGAGGGAAAGGCTAAAATCTCAGCTATAAGTTGGGAATGGAGTAACAGCTTTTGAACCAAGAGTATGAAGTCTTCCATGCGTATTTGGGGTTGTTAATCACTCTCTTTGCTATGGACAGGGTTCTCTACTAGTGATACTGTAATTTAATATGTGAGTAAGGGGAGAATTGGTGATATTCTCAATCACTGGTTTATTCTTTCTCATGACATTGCTTTACTTTTTAAGAGAATTCATGGCGAAGTAGTGTCCAGGAAGGTAGTGCTCCTGAGACCAAAGTCAAATGAGTGCTTCAGCCACAAGAAGAAGATTTCATCTCCTCTTCTAAGGGGGAGACAGAAGTCAGCCTGAGGCTGGCAGATGGATAACTGCTTACAAATGGACCAACTCAGAGTCTCTGGCGGCAAGGCTGAGGCAGAAACAGTACTTGATTAAACAAGTGCCAGATAGCAGCACATAATTGTGGGAGGTTGGAAGTAGCATTAATGATACTGCCAAGCAAGGCGCTTTGTTAGCAGTAAGCATTTTACCCTTCAACTGAAATGTAAACCACAAGGGGAAATTATCCATTCTTTATTATTTTTAAAAGTAGCTTCCTGTCTCGAAAACAATTTACTGTCACCAGAAATGTCTTCTTTTAGAAAAGTATATAATTGGCTGCCATTTGACATTATGTGGCATTATTAAAGTCTTGAAATTCTCATAATGTGCATTCCTTTTGTTCTTGCCACTGAGCAAGATTTTCATAATCCCAGAGATTCCCTTACTGTTTTACCCAGACTAATCTATTTAAAAAGCTTCTCAGCTAGGGGTGATTTCAAAAGAATCAGGTTCTTGGTACAACTTTGTAGGATTAAATCTGTAAGACGAGTATAAGGATTAAATGTAATCATGGTCATTATTATTTTGATGGACTTTTTTATTCTGCACATCACACTTTCAAGACCTTGCCAAGTGATGCCTAACCGACTGGTTTATAGCCTCCTTGTAGAATTCTGTATCCCTTTGTTCTAGTGTAACTGCCTACCTCAATGTGGCAAGCATTTATAAAGCACCACTGTGTGCAGAACTGCCAAGACAGACCATCCAAATATTATCACATCTAATCTTCATCTAAGAGGTTGCTTGATAAAAACACAAATCCAAAGATCTCCCCACAAACTGGCAAACTTTACCCTGTGACTTTAATACACCCTAAGGTTTGAGAATCACTGAGTAAGAGGATGGAAAATAAATAGAAGAAAATGTATTTGTTCCTTTGAAATATACCATGTTATCAGCTAACACATTCCTTACAAATGAAACAGTTTGGTTTTATTAACAATAAGTATGTCAGTAGCACAAGCACTCCACAGAAGTCTGCTCTTTGAACACATGGATGGATAGATGGATGAATTCACCACAGACTGAATATGGGGGTCTGATGACCACACTGCTCCATTCCATCTTCTCACTCATGCCACTTGGACTGCCTTCTAGGTGATTCGTTGCTTTTCTGAGGTTAACAAAATATCACCTGGCTCTGCAAGCCAGATTAGGCTTTGTCATCTTTAAAGTTATACGAGCATCCTGTTGAGAGAGCATGTGTGAAAGCAGTAGTTACGACAATGTAAAAATGCACAAAGTGCTTCACTTACTTTGAATAAATCCTACTTAATATCAACAGCTACAAAATAAGCTGAAGAATAAAAATAGTGTCTGTCACACCCAAGCCAGTGGCAGGAGGCGGGGAGTAGAATTTAAAAATTTGGATACAAAATATGGCAGAAAAGAATGAAAAAATAGATAAAAGCAGAACAAATAGGAACAATAAAATAAGACGATTAGAAGTAATTCCAAATACATCAATAATCTCAATAGATAGCTGACCAAACTGTAGCTTTAATACAGAGATATTATTTTGAATAAAAGAAAATAAAATTCAGCTATATTCTGTTTATAAGTGATACATGTGAAATGACACCCCTAAAACATTCAGGCACAGATGATTGAAAGTGAAAGGATGAAAAAAGATATACCAGGCAAATGTTAACCATAAATGTGCTTGTGGTTGAGGCCACTATAGTCACGTTATTTGTTACCTGTTGCTGTAAGATTTCAAACTCATACACATCTCAAAAGAATAAGAGCACATAGGTAAATACCACAATTTCGGGTGCATGACATTTCAGCTGCATATTCAGACTTGTTGTAAATTCTGAGGTCATTATTTCCTAGCAAAATGCCAATTTCTAAGTTTATTTCTTTAAAATAGAATCCTATTTCTATGCTTAGGGATATTAATTTCATTTTCTTATTGAAATGCTGCAGATGAAGACACATTTTATATGTAACAAGTTTCAGTAGGAAATTGCATCCTATCAGTTTTCGCTATAGCTCATGAACATGAATATCATGATGCTACAATTTCAGTCCAGTAAAACTATGAATGTAGGGAACACTGAGAATTAACAACTTCCTTAATAAAGCCCAGCTCAGATTGCCACCGTTGGGGTGGAGAGAATCTTCTCTGGAAGTGGAAAGTGTCCACTCTAACCTTTTCCTATCATCCTAGGTTAATAGAGAAACATGGATGATTTTTTTTTATAGTGGTAATACGTATTTTTCATGTAGTAACAGTAAAGAATATGAGCTCTCCAAAAAGATCAGGTTTCATCACCAACCTTGGTTTAAAAGGTCCAGTTTTTATTAATGCCAGGGAAGGTGTGGGGTTCCTTATGGTCTAACCAGTGATTAATTTATGCTGTTTCAGGTCATTCTTTGCTCTACGTTATTCATCAGGAGTTTCTCAAGAGCAAGTCATTCAGTGTGGAAAATCAAGTTTGAAAAACATTGAGGGGTCCAAATTTGTGCTAAAAGAATATGAAGGATATTGAACAGTCACTCAGGCAATCCCGATATTGACTTGCTGTGGCCTCCTAGGCAGTCCTTGAACTGCTCATTTGTATTGAGAAGGAAAACCTCTAAGATGACCCAGGTTTCTCTGGAGAACATGGTCATTAAGCCTCCTCTATTATTCTTTTCTAGGAGTGCTGCATACTGTGAGTGAAATCCCATAATGACAGTAGAAATCTTACTTAGTGAATAACTGGTCTTTCTATTAGTTTGTGAAGTGAGGAAATGGGGGCACACTTCTTTCTAGTTTTTCTGAAGCTCTGAGTCCTTGTGCTGTGTCAAATAAAACCGAAACACAGCTTGTGGTCTTTTCTTTCTTAGTTTGACAATGAGGGTGTCGTGAATTGCGAGATTTTCAAGAGGGCTCTGTTGTAATATACATTTGGGATAGGGTCTAATTTTTGAAGATTTATCAATCTGGTGCTTGAAGAGGCATATCACAGGAAATGTTTTGTACCTTACAACTCTTTTTCCTGGCTATGATTTATTGGAGCATGGTACTATAAATCATGCTTTTTGACTCCCCCTTCTTTTTCTGAAATAAGTGACTCATTCTGTAAGGCCAAGCTTGTGCTTTTTTCTTTTTCTTCTCTTTTTGAATTTTCACTGAAAACCTTGTTTTAATCTGCCCCAAATCTATACATGTGATTTTTTATTTTAATTCTCATTTAAAGAATACTTCTATAAGTCACATCTCATATAGTAACTGTAAGGTGTTAAACATATAAAACATGCGAGTTTTTCATAAAATGCACAGACTCCAAGACATAAGCTACATTATTACTGGGAACATGTTATAAATGAAATTTTGTCTTATTTTTATTTTTTTCTCTTTCCATAAGGAGTGTAATTTTCAGTGGGCTTAGAAAATATGAATTCAAATTACAAGTCAGTTTGCATGCAATGTTTATTTTTTTAAAGCCAAACTTCTAGAAAACCATAAAGAAAATAATCATATTTTTTACAACACTGCAGGTAAACAACAAGCATATTTAGAAACTAGGAAATTTTAAAGTGAACATCAGGGTAAATCAATAACTCCCACATGGAGGGAAGAAATGATTTTCTATTCAGGATATCAAACAAAACTAACACGATATTAATGGCTGAACGAACAGGCTTTCCATTTGCACTTGCATGAGGGGGAGGTTAAGGATTGGCAGTTGCTCATATAAATCAAGTCTGGTAAGAACTGTATGAATAAGTGTTTGACATTTTCAGTTGGAAAGGAGCAGCTTGTCTTCAGTTCTGAGAAGCCTTCCCCTTGTGACAATCATCTTTTTCTTCTTTTGATGAACCAGATTTTTATTACCAACTTTGCATAAGCAAATGCACTGCAGTCATGAGGGCAGAGCTTTCTGCCGTGGCAGGGTAGCCAAGATGAAAGGGGAAAATGTGGCCAGATTTACCCATCAAAACCAAATCTAGCGCTTGTGTATTTGCCTGGGAAAATTTTAAAATAGGCAAAAAGCCAAGTTTTACCTGGGCCCTTTCCACATACTTAGGCTGTGTTTTACAATTAAGTCCAAAGGAACAAAGGGAAAATGGTGACCTATAAATCAGATTGCTTTCTATTTTATGTCAACTTCACTGAGGAATATAATTTCTTATTGATTAAATATCTTACATGGCAATTCCATGTTGAACAACTACTAACCCAATATTTCCTTCTGAAGGCCTACTAAATGTCCAGAAATTTATATGATTCATATCAAAGAAAAGATACCTTGCCTCTTAAGTACAAAAGATCACCCAAGACACCTGAGTTCTGCTCCAATCTCTACCACTGGTCCTGCCATCTATGCAAGCCACCTAACCTCTTGACCTTTGCAAAAATTAGGAAACTTACATAAATATTTTCTGATGCACCTTCTAGCTCAAACATTATAGCTTCAATTATTTTGAGCTACCCTCAATCTGAACCTACTTCCCAAACTATGGAAAAATTAGGTGGAAATCAAAACAGATAAAGTGCAAAACAATTTTAGTGACAAAAGGTGTTAGGATTTAAGGCAATGCCCAGCCATATGGTTGTAAAAGTGGTGACATCTCATCTGGTGTAGACATATACAACTCCATGTCCATTTAAAAGAGATGAATCGGATCTTCAGGAGCTACATGTTAATAGCTGGAGACATTTACATTTCGGCAATGTACCAGAAGTCCTGAGAGTAACCTTGAGAGAATCACCATGCCCCCAGTGAAACTGGCTTGGGCATGAAGGAAAAGGATAAAACCAGACCTGTTTGTAAAGGGCAAAGAATTTCCAGGATGGGTCAATTACAGTTAATGCATATGCAGTACCTGAGAATTCATTTCAATGTATTAGATTAGTTAGGTCTCTGGCTTGACTCATACTGGAGGTGGTTAGATATGCACTCCTGGAGCTTTCTGCTTTGATTCCAATATTACTCTTACAGCCAGCTTCCACCTGGCCATGCCATGCAAACAGCCTTCCTCTTGAACCCACCTCTATGTGCTTGACATTGTTCCTGGAACCTTGCTTTCATCTTTAGGCTTTCCCATTGCTGCAGAAACACAAAGCCCAGGCAGTGTATGGTAGCATGATAGCAGCAGTTTCTGACTGGTTTTTCTAATAGGCATAGGTTGTCTAGTTTGTTTTTTTTTTTGTAAAAGGATACCCCAGAAATATCAGGACTACACCCAAGAAATGCATTCAATTCATTGTAAGTACAAAAGCTTCCACTTGAAAATTATCCAGCCCAACTCCCAGTTTAAAGAGAGTGTATATTTTTGCCAGGATTAAGTAAAAGTAAGGGACCAATCCAGGCACTTTTATATAATTATGTATCCAGCCTTCTTAATAGCCTTTAACATTTTTAATATAATTTCAGTTTTGCATTGAGAAATTGAAAGCTTACAAAGGTTAAGTGACTTATCCAAGGACACTGAGTTAATATATTGGAGAATTGGATTAAAACACTTGCCTCCTAAATTCTGTTAATTTTATCTGGCTATCTCTTTTAACAAATACATAAAATAACAGTTATATTCATTTCACCCCAAATTCTAAAGATGCAAAAAAGGATAGTAATTGAAAGATATAAACAAGGAATATAGAATGTGCTAACCATATTATTAGCTAGTTTAGATTAGTTAGTTCAGTGCTTTGGGGAGAATAAAGAAAAATGTAGGTGCTTCCCATATGCGATTGGAATTCCTTTTTTTTTGAATTTTAAGAATAACATAATTTTAACTTCTATATTGATCCCCCATGAAATCATGAAGTATAGTTATAAATGTTTGTTTCGTGAATATGAGTAATCATTTTTGTTAAAGATGTAACATTTGAACACTTGCTCTGTAATTAAGTATTACTTTGAAAATTCTGTTTTTGGGTCAAGATATCCCCTAGAACTCTAATCTAATTAATGGTATTATATCTTTTGATTATAATGTGATTTTAGGAATACATCTATATGGGAGTCATCAATAGCCCTGAAAAATCTAACCTCATTGATAAAAAGTTAATCACTAGTGATCATCCCTTAAAGCTAAAAGGTTCCTATGCCATAGATTCTTGCCATGGTACTAATAGATATTTTTGGTTTGATGTCAGATGTTTGTCAGGAAATTATAATAATATTTTTCAGAAAGCTTTGCTTTGACTTCCATTATACTGTGAGACAATTTTTTTCCCCAACCTCCCTACCATCTGTCTTGATTCTACATTGGAAAATCTCCCAGATATGCCATCCAGAAGGGCTAAGTGAAATCAATATGGCAGCAGCAGATTGCTGATGCCTTCCAGCTTTTAAGTGGGATGTTGTTATGATTAACAGTGGCCTAGCTCTTTACCTCTCTATTATCCCATAGCTATCTCAGAACACTTCAGTTGCTCATCAAATTCAATTAATTCTATATGCTTCCTAACAAATGCAGCATAAGGCTGAAAGAAATATGAAGAAAAAAAGATCAATTATATTTAGCTTTTGGTGGGATTGGAATTATACGGTTTTCCTTTTTATCTATTTTGGTTAAAGACTGATCAATATATAAGAAGACCATGTGTTTTAAAATAAGTGCTATGAAAATCATTACAAGAGCTATTCTTTTATGTGCCATATGCTTAGCTACAGATTGTATAGAAAACTTGAGATTTTAAAAGTATTACTACCCCAAATAAGAAAGAATATTTTCAACACTTTACGGCTAGTTTTATTTGTATAATTAATGTGATTTTCTTTATAACTAATAAACTTTATATATCATTATATTATGCAATACATGGCTGTTGATTTTTCATAGTTACCAAGTGATAAATATATTTATCTATATATAACTAATAAAAATCAGGATATTACTAGCAGAAACCATTTTGCAATGAGGCAGTTCTGGGTAATGAGAAGGGTCTCACTGTGGCCATGGAAGTGTGTGGTTGAAGTAGACTGAAGTTCAGGGGAACGAGAGACAGTGTGCTCAAAAAATGATGATGCTCGGGTGTTCCATATGAGAATGCATTGCCATGTGAAAGTCTCTCAGGAGGTGGGTACCTATTAGGAAGGTATATTTAGGAGGGATATGATTTCAAGTGTCAAGAATTTTAATTAATATAAAAATCAAATTCTTTGCTTTTTGTAAGTGAGAAGGCTACTTCACATGTGATGTAGGACATTTTTATTGATCCACCTCTCATATTGGCTTGTCCCTTTCACCTTTCTGTTTACTTCATCCTTTGCTGTTACAAAACAGTCACTCCCCATATGGCATGGAAGAAAGTCATGGCATCCCAGATTTCTACCATCCAGGTAATCAGAGTATAAAGAGGACTTGTGTCTTACAAAGCCCACATGCAACTCCCAGAATGAGATTCTCTGTACCTCTGCTTGAATCCTGTACTCTCCCCTGGACAAATCGCTGTGATGGAGAAACAAGAGATCCTATGCTTACTAGACAAAGAGAGAAGAGATGTGGTTCTTTCGGTAGCCCAGACCTAGGGGCTCTCTGAGTCAGCCCCGTGACACCTCTTTAAGGCTCTGCAGTTCCTGGTGTCTCCAAGCTCCTGGGCACCACTGTATTCCCTGAAGGGTACTCAAGGTCAGGTTTGTCTGCCCCTGTAATCCAAGATGTTGAGTGTTATGAAAAGGGAAGGAATCGGGGGAAAACCTTATAAGACAGTTGGGGAAGAAGACCACAAGCCAGGAGCAAAGTCCTCAGTTAATATGGAGGAAAGCTTTTGGTCCTGGCTGCTCAGTTAACCTTAGCTAATCTTACACAGGAGCAGCCTAACTTATTCAATCATACAATATTTAGCTAATCAGAACTACGCTGGTTTGCAAATATCTCAAATGCAATTTTTGTTACCCTTCTTGTATACTTTTCCATAAATGTTTTGCCTGGTCTCATCCACTACAATCTAAATGTTCAAGCTTCACTGAGTGACTGTGCCTCACTCAATGAAAGTGCCTCACTCCTCTGCCTGGCTTGTAGTAGACCCTCAAAAATGTTTAGGAAGCAAATAATAATAATAACTGTACTCCTTCTTTTATAGAGCACTAAATGCTCTGTCTCAGTACAAATTCTTGCCATTTTCATTGCCTTCATGTGAGTTGGCACTTGATAACATCCTGCGAATTTCTGGTCTCTCTTAACTCCTGTCTCTCATATTATACTTTAGTTTAGGAAATAAATATCTCAGTTAAATACTTTTCGCTCATCACATTTACCCTCACTGCCCTCCTTCCATTTTTTCCTCTGCTGTTAGTTTCTCACTAAAAAAAAGTTAACAGTTGATTCCACAGTTATTTGAAGAGTTATTAAAACTATATAATATGAGCAACTTTCAGTTCTTTGAGTATTTCCCCGAGTATCACAGCAAACATGCTGTGTTTAGCACAAGTACATTTTTTTATTTTGCCATAAAGTTATTTCAACAGAATACTTTGTGCCTAATAAAATACTATCATTAAAGATAAGTCAAGATATTTTTCACATTTTAAGTGAAAAAAGCATAATATGTACCACCTGTGTTGTTATTTATGTATCATTATATATAGAATTATACATATCTCCCTATATGTGTATATATATATATATATAGTATGGATTAAACATATATACACCATTTGTCAGTACACATATAGATTTATTTTGCTAATGTTTTATTTAGGATTCTTGCATTTAATTCACACAAGAGAGTAAATTTTGGATTGCATGTGTGTGTGTTCATGAGTGCTCGCCTAGCCCAACTTAGGAGTCAATGTTATATGAGCGTTGTAGAATGAGGATGAAACCTTCCAGTTTTTTTCTAATCTCCAGAAGAGTTTAAGTCAGATAAATACTTTTTATTGCCTTTTTTTTGGTGTTGACTTATAAAATTATGTGTGTTGATAGAAAAAAGTTTAATTTCTTCTGGTCATTCATCTGCTGAAATATTTTAAATCTTTTTGAGTCAATCCAGGCAATTTGTGTTGTCATTGAAAATTGTCCTTTCTCGCATGTCTTTAAATGTCCTTCTATCAGATTATGATAGTATTATCTTACAATTATTAAAATCATGTCTGTATATATAATATTACTTTCCTGATATTATTTATATTTCCATCTGATTTATCAATATCTACCTAATCCATGGGCATAAGAATAAATGACACTTAAAATTCTTGGCTCTCAGCATACTATTTGATAATTATATTGAGGAAGATGTAGTTTTATGTAAAGAGTTTAGTAACCACAGATATCTTGAACACAATTTTCATTTATCAATGCTATCAGTTTAACAAGAAGACAAGTGAAATAATCAAAAGTTTCAAATCCCCTTATTTACATATTTAAAACCCTGGCACCATAAAAGAGATCTGGTAGCAGTTACCAAGATTTGCCAGGCTGGCATTTGGTAAAAAACTCAGAAAGTGATAGTTACATGGCCCAAGAAAAACCACCATCCTTTTGATATGCTGCTTAGTTTTGCACAAGCCCCAGGGAAAACCAGGGATTATAAGAAACATGATATTCATTGCGGCAATCTTCAGTGTCATTGAACTGGTGGTCATGACCTTGGTCCTGTCCCACACCTCCCCTTCCTCACCGGGTGAAGGAGACAAGCCATATCCCTTCTTCAGCATGCCTCTGTCTTTGAAGTGCAGTGAAGATAGAGGCATAAGCCGTATACCTCCTAATAACTCTTTCATTAATCAAACAGGAGGAGTGTTACTGTGAATGAGACAATTGTTTTAAACGCTTTGTATATGTGTATATGTATGTGTCTTTGGCCAAAAAAAAAAAATCTATTTTAAAGGAAGAAATGCTCCAAGGTCCTTAGACTCATATAAATAAGTCTGACCCCTATGCCTGCCTTCTGTTGAGAGGAAGCGATTAACCACACAGACATTCAAGAAAGACTGGAAACTTTGCCCAATAGGCGAGAGAACAGCCATGGCATATCAAACTGTGAAATACCATTAGCTTTCCTTAAAAATTCTGTCGACCTAAGTCAAAATGTAAATGAAGATTTCAAAATATAAAAAAGAAATGTGTCAATAGCACTTTAGTTTCAAAATGAAAAGAGTTTGATTTTTTTGCTTATAAAAATTACAGTCTCATTGAAACATTTTCATACCATACAGAGAACATAGAATTAAAATTGCTTATTTTCTTCCACACAGAGAGAATCAATATCTGGCCAATACCCTTTTCAGACATCTATCTATGTTTATTTTATCTATACACTTACATTAAGAGAATCGCAATTACTCCTTTTTTCAACCCTCATGATATGTTTTGAATATTTATTAAAACAGTATTTAAAATAAAATATATAGAGATGTGCTTACTGACGTGGATTGAAGGATGCTCTTCAGAATATGTCTACTTGGAACTTGTGACTATGACCTTATTTGGAAATAGGGTCATTTGAGATGTAATTAAATTAAAGACATTGAAATGCGATCATTCTGCACTATCTGGATGAGCCCTGTAAATCCAAGTGTGTCATTATAGGAGAAAGGCAAAAAGAAACTAGAGAGACCCAGAGAAGACGGTGGGTGAAGATGGAGGCAGAGATTGGAGTGATGCAGCCACAAGCCCAGGAATCCTGAGGACCACCAGAAACTGGAAGGGGAGGGACAGAATCTCATTTAGAGCCTTTGAGGGAGCAGAAACTCAGTACCACCTTTATTTCAGCCTTCTGGCCTTCAGATCTCGGAGAGAAGAAATTTCTGTTGTTTTAAGCCACCAAGTTTGCAGTAATTTGTTATGGCAGCCCTAGAAAAGCAATATAGACACATGGAAATTTATATAAGTGAATACATTTTTAAGTAAAGCCTGGATTCCTAATGTGTTCCAGGAAGACAGGCATGTAACTAATTATAGTTAATGCAATGTTTTTCTTTGATATTATGCTTAAGGGAGAAAAAAAGGCTCTGTTTTTAGGGGTTTATGTGTATGTGTGTGTGTATATATATGTGTGTACATAGACATATATACATATGCGTGTATGTGTTTATATATATACACACCTGCACATACATACATAGTATATTGTATTTATATTGCATAACATAGCCTTCATATCCTTCTTTAAAAAAATTTATATATATATATAAACTATGTGTATAAAATTATATGAAAGTTATACAAATAATTTAAAAGCTAAGTCTCACACACTGTCCACTAAAAGAAGTTAAGAATGGGATTATTACCGATACTGATGAAGCTACTTGTATGGTCTCTCACATGCCCCTGAATATTTCCAATGTAACTTTTGTCATTTTTTAAAATCATTTCTTGTTTTATAAAAGTTTTAAAAATACATCTGTTCCCTGAAATCCTTTACTGCTTTTTTCGAGTTTATGTAGCAGTATCACAATTCGTGTTGTCATTTCAGATATGCTGGTATCATTCAACAAACATTTCTAACATTTGTCTATGTGCTACATTTGTTTGTGTATCCATTTCGCTCTTGGTGGATACTGGAGATATTTGTAGCTCTGCTAGTACTTGCTGTTTACAGTCATGCTTGAGCATGCATCACTGTGTAATGGACTTGCACATTCTCAAGGTGTGCACATGTTCAGGCACACAAAGTTCAGGCTTTGTAAAGTTTAAACGCACCCACCAGCAGTGTTGGAATGCTTTCTGTTGTTCATATTCTCTCCAAAACTTGATGGTGCAAGACACTTTTATTTTGCCAATCTAGTGAACATAAAATAGAATCTAATTATGATCTTGCTTTGCATTTTCCTAATTAATAGCTGAGTTGAGTGCTGTAAAATATGTTCTTAGAGCATTTGAATTTCCAACTATGTGAAATACCTATTCATGTCTTTTATTCATTTTTCTAAAGAATCATTTGTCTTTTTCTATTGATGTTTAGAATTTCTGGACATATTTTAGATACCTTGTCAATTACATATGTTGTAAATATTTTCTCCTAGCTTGGAGCTTGTCTTCCATTCTTTATATATCTTGATGATAAAAGTTTATATTTTAATGTAATTAAATATATCTATTAATTCCTTTATGTTTATATTTTAATGTAATTAAATATATCTATTAATTTCTTTATGTTTTGTGTCTTTTAAAAATTCTTTCCAAATTCTTAAGATATAAAGATATTTCCCCTACATTTTTAAAAGCTTTAAAATTTTGCTTTTCATATGTAAAACATATAGAATTTATTTTTTGTGAATGGTGTGAGGTAGGGTTCAAATCTCATTTTCCTCACATATCCCTGAACAGTTGTCCCAGAGCATGCTTTTAAAGAAGCATCTCTTTTCCCAGAGATTTGTGTTGCCAGCCATGTGATAAATGAACTCTCTGGCCTCTCTGTTCAAGTTCATTGGTGTCTTTATCTATTCTTGTAAAAATACAACAATGTTTTAATTGCTGTAGCATTAAATTGGTATTGTAAGGCAAGTTCTCACAACCTTTTAATCTTTTTCAGTAGTATTTGCCTTGTTGCCTTTTTATATACATTTTAGAATTATATGGGCAAGATTCTTAAAAACAAAACAACCGTGATGAAGTTGGAATCTTTCAATACATTTGGAGAGAACTGTCCCTTTAAGGATAGTGAACTTTCCTACCCTTGAACATGTTACATCTCGTCACCTAGTTATGACTTCTTTGATTATATTCAGTAAAGTTGTAAAATTGTATCCATAATGATCTACATCTTTTATTAGATTTTAGACATGATATATTTCTGTTTTTATTTTAAATGTTATGTATTTGTTAACTATATTTTCTTTATTGTTATTGATGGTGTAAAATTTAAATATTTGATCTTATTTTTAGCCAAATTGCTAAACTCTCTTAATTCTAATAATATCTCTGTTAATTGTTTGTTAATATATCATCTGTAGAAAATGACTCTTTGTTTGTTTTTTCTGTTCTCCTTTTTATATGTTTAAATTTCTTTTCTGTATGTAACTGCACAAGCAAGGACCTCTAGTGCAACTCCAGCAGAAGCAGATAGTGAATATCCTTCTGTTGCCTCTGACTTTAAAGTGTTTAGAGCAATTAACTTTACTTTTAGTGATTACATTGTACTACTAGAATTTTTTTTTTTTTAAGACTGAGTCTTGCTCTACTGCTGAAGCTGGAGTGCAGTGGCACATATCAGTTTACTGCAGCCTCCACCTCCTGGGTTGAAGACATTCTTCTACCTCAGTCTCTCCATTACCTGGTATCTCAGATGCCCACTGCCACAGCTGGCTAATTTTCGTATTTTTAGTAGAAACAGCGTTTCACCATGTTGGCCAGGATGGTCTTGAACTCCTGACCCCAAGTGATCCACCTGCCTCAGCCACCCAAAGTGCTGGGATTATAGGCATGAACCACCATCCCTGGTAAAAATGTTTTTTGATCCAGGTTTTTGGAGCATTTTTTTATTGAACTCAAAACATCCCCTTTATATTTCTACCTTACTAATGACATGTATCATGAGTAAATTAATTTTATTATTGGCTTTTTTTCATCAATTGAGAAGATTTATTATTTTTCTCCTTTTGTCTGTTAACATGGTGAATTGTATTTAAAGACATCTTCTGCCAAATCCCTTTTGTATTGTTGGCATAAACTAGGTTTGATCATATATAATGCTATATGGTCATATCTTTTTCAAACATTACTTTATTACATATACTGATATTTTGTTTAAGACATTCTATGCCCTTGGAAGAGCTCAGACTCTAGTTATCTTTTCTTACACAGGACTTGCATACTTGAGTACCAAGGGTATAACTACATACATGACCACAAATGACATCTCTCTTTTTCTATCTTACTTTTGTTTACCAGAAAATGTCTTTATTTAAAGTTCAGTCGGTCTATAGCTCTAGGTTGATAGTTTTTAATTATCAGCACATTAAAAATATTATTCTACATTCTTTTGGTTTCCAGTGTTTCAAGGAAAATTGGTGACTCTTAAGTATGAAGTCAGTTAATTGTTTTGCCTTTTGGAAGATCTGTATATTCTTCTAGTTTTTGATTTCTTCTTCTTTGAGATTGTTTAATTTCACTAAAGTATTTCTAAGTATGGATTTCTTTATACTTATCTTTCTCTTTATATAATATCAATAATACATATTATATTATAAATGTAAGGTACATATATGTCATATATGATAATAAAATGCAATTTCCATGTCTAAATCTGTAATTTGTTTTTCCTGATCATTTTATTTTATGTTGGTGTATTTCCTTCTTACTTTCTTAATTTTTTTTTAATTACACTAATATTAAGACTGTGTGATGCACAGATGTTAAGTGTATAATTTGTCAATCTTTGATGAAGTTATGTGTCTGTGAACCGACCTCCAACTTAATATACACGGTTTCTTCACCCCAGAAAGATTTTTTACTCATTTCTGGCCAGTTTCCCAATGTAGATAAGCCATTGTCTTGATTTTGATCACCATAAATTAGTTTTGTCTATTCATGAACATAATCTAAATCAAATTAGATGATCTACACGCTTTTGTGTCTGCCTTATTTTTCCATAAATATGCTGGAGACACTCATGCAGCTGCATGTATCAGTAGTTCAGTTTTTTTATGCTGCTGAGGAGTATTCCATTGTATGAATGTAAGCCAGCTTTTAAAAATCCATTCTCCTATTAATAGACTTTTGGGGTTTTACCATTTTTCTCCTATTTTGAATAAAGTTTCTCTGAACATTTATGTATGCCATTTTGTGACATATATTTTTATTTCCATTGGCTAATAGCTAGGAGTGGAATTGCAGTGTCATACAGTAGGTGAATATTCAACTTGATAAGAAATCACACGTTTTCTAAAGTGGTTGTACCAGTTTACACTCCCAACTGTGTGCATCCCATTTGCTTCACCGTGGAGGTTATTAGTCTTTAATTTTAGCATTCTAATTAGTGTGGAATGTTATCTCATTTTAGTTTTAGCTCACACTTCCCTGTTTTTGAGTGACGTTGAACATTTTATTCTTATTTGCCATGTCCATATCTTCTCTTTTTAGCCAATTGAGTATCTTTTCTTGTGACATGTCTGTTCAATTCTTTCCCCCATTATTAATTGGGGAAGCAATATTAATTGTTTTTTTTTTTTGGTAAGGATTTAGAAAAGTTATTTGTATATCCTGCTTACAAATCTTTTGTCAGATATATGAATTGTGAATATTTTCTCCCAGTTTGTGGCTTGCATTTTCATCTTAATATTTCATGTTGGTAAGCAGAACATTTTAATTTAGATGAAATTGAACTTATTTTATTTATACTTAGCATCTCTTGAATATACTCTAAGAAATTTTTGCATAATTAGGATTTCAGGAATATTCTTTCACACTTTCTTTTACATATAATATAGTTTTAGTTTGATATATTCCTTATGCATTTTAGAATTAGCTTATTAATTCCTACCAAGAAAAGTTTGCTGGTATTTTGATTGGGATTTTATTTAATCTGTGGATCAATTTCAACATACTGGATCTTAAGAAAAGAAAGTCTTTCAATGCATAAACATAATGTATAGTATTTAAAATTTGTCCCAGTGTAGTTTTATTTTTATTATGGAAGGCTTCCATATGTTTGGTTAGGTTTATTTCTAAAAATTTTATTTTGTTTAATGTTATTGTAAGTGAAATGGTTGTAAATTTCATTTTGCACTTGCTTGCTGCGTATGTATCTATCTGTCAATCTAATTGAAATTTATAAATTGTCCTAACTTCTGAGACATTGCTAAGTATACATTGTATTTATTTTCTATGCTGCATAACAAATCACTACAATTCAGTGGCTTAAAACAACACACATTCCTTTTCTTACAGTTTATGTGGGTTGGAATCCATGTAAGGTTTAGCTAGGACTTCTGCTTAGTGTCTCCCAAGGTGACAATTAAGGTCTTGGCTGGAATTGTGCTCTCATATAGCGGCATACCTGGGGAAAGATCTGCTCCTCTATTTTCATGGTTGATGGTGGCATTCCTTTTCTTTTGACTATAGAATTCACATAATCTTGCTTCTTTAAATGCAGCAGTGAAAAGAAGGACTCCATAGTGAGTCTGTGTGACATAATATAATCATGGAAATAGCACCCTTCACCAGTCATACAATGTAATGTAATCAAGGGTGGCATCCCAAATCTCTGATATATTCTATTGGTTAGAGACAAGCCAGTGGGCTGGCCCATAAGAAGAGCCAATTACAGGAATATGTGAACACCAGGAGGTACAAGTCATAAATACCATTCAAAGTCTGTCTACCACACATATATTAATTCAGGTAGAGGTCTGTAGATCATGTAGGCAGGTTATCTGAAAATACAGATGATTTTATTTCCCCCTTTTCAATATCTGAGGTTTTTAAAAACATACTTTTACTTACATTGTTGTACTGGCTTGTACCTCTAGTAAAATATTGAATACAATTGCTATGATTTGTCTTGATCTTAGGGTAAAAGATTTCAATATTCTATCACCAAATATGCTGGTAATTGCAGGGTTTTTGTAGATGCTTTTTACTTGATTGATGTTCCTTTCTATTGTAAATTTGCTAAGAGTTTTTAAATGATGACAGAGTATTCAATTTTTTCATTTTTCCTGCATTTATTGAGATGCTCATGTAATTTTTCTCCTTTATTTAATGAATATAGTGAATTACATTGATTGATTTTCAACTGTTAAACCAATCTTCCATTGCCTGGACAAACTACATTTCTTCATGACTCATTATCTTTTTAATACATTATGAATTTAGTGTGAAAATATTTTGTGTGCATTGATATTCTTAAAAATATTAATTTGAATTTTTCTTTTTTGAGATTTCTGTCAGACTTGGGTAAAGAAGATATGTTGGTCTCATAACATATGCACATATTTTCTCTATTTTTGAAACATATAAATTGGCATTTCTGCCTTATATTATAGAATGGCCAGCTAATCTACCTGAGACAGAAGTTTTCCTTATGGAGATTTTTTAATGAATTTAATTCCTTTAATGCATATATTTTAGCTATTCAATTTTTCTATTTCTCTCATGCCAGTTTTGAAAAGGTGTGTGTTTAAGAAGTTTATCTATATCATCTAAGTTGTCGATTATTTTGCAAAATAATTATTCCTTTTAAAATCTTCTCCATACCAACTCTATTTATCTATCTCATCTGTCATTGATAGTCTGTCTTTATCTCTTTTTCCATGATTGATGCTGCTAGAGGTGTATGATATTTTAAAAGATGTCTTTCAAAGAATCAAATTTTAGCTTAGTTAATTCCATCTGTTGATCTTTTTTCCATTTTGCTGAGTTCTGGCCTTTATTATTTCTTCCTTCTCTTGGTTCATTTTGCTTTTCTTTTTCTATGCTCTTTAGGTGGAAACATATAATCATTATTAAATATTAGTATACGTTTTCCTTTAAAAACTCTTTTAGCTTTATCTCACAAATTTTGATATTTGTACTATTATTCAGTTAAAATTATTATCTAACTTACTTTATAGTGTTTTTTTGACCCATGAATTACTGAGATCAGCAAAGTTTAATATCCAGATACTTGGGGATTTTTGAGATGTGTTATTGCCATTGACTTCTAATTCTTTGCCTTTTTTCTCTCTAGTTGTTTAATCAATCACTCAGAAAAAGTTGTTAAAATTTTCTATTATCCTGAATTTCTCTATTTATCCCTTTATATTTCTCAGTTATTGATTCTTATGTTTTGAATCTATATTATCAGATTCACACATTTTAATTGTTATGTATTCCTAATGAATCAACCTTTTTTTATTATAAAATGACCCTCTTTATTTCTGATCTTGAAGTTTATGTTGTCTAACATTGATATATCACTACCTTTCTTTTACTTATGTTTTACATGGTAAATCATTTTCCCTTTTTTATTTTTAATCCATCTGTGACTTATACTTAAATTATGCCTCTCATATAAGATAACATATACTTGGGCCATACATTTTTACCCACTTGGAAAATTGCTGCCTTTTAATTGTAGTGTTTAGTTCATTTACTTGTAATATAATTATTATTGTATCAGATTTTAGTTCACCATTTTATAGCTGATTCATCCCATCAGTTTTCTGTTTCTCCTTTCTTGCTTTCTTTGGGTTAACAGAACATTTTCAATATTTCAGTTTTGTTTATCTAATGGCTTTTTAAGAATACCTTTTTGTATACTATATTTACTCTAGGGATTATAATATGTACAATAAACTTATTATGATCTACTTAAAGTCAGTTTTACTACTTCATATAAAACATGAGAATGTACCACAACACAATTCTTAACCCAATTCTTTGTGTTATTGTTGCAATATATTTTAAATCTACATATATTGTTAACCCCACCATATGATGCTATAGTTTATAAATTATACATTTATAACTGTAAGTGACTTTTTAAAGAAATGATCTGTTTGATAATTTGGGGTTGTTAGCTCATATTTTATTGAATTTCATGTTTGAGAATTCTTAGAGTGCAAATTTGGAGCACTCTCTTTCAGAGAAGATCTGAATTCATTTCTACTAAGAGCTACTAAGTGTTACCAACCATGGATGTGAAGAGTCTATGCAAATAATTGATTCTTAGCTTCAATTACTCCTTATTCCCTAATTTAATCTGCTGATCTCTGTTCTATTAATAGAGCCCCAAGCAACCCCAGCTTTAGTGTTTGCCTTCAGCTCACCTTTCAGAACTTAGACATGTTTTTTTGTTATTGTTGTTTATCATTTGAAGATTCACCTTGTTTTCTTAAAAATTCAGCAATGGTTGTATGATTTATCTGCAATCCAACTGTAATGCAGTAAGAGAGCCTTCAGATTATTTAGTAAATTTTATTTCTAGAAGGAAAATTCTCTGTCCCCTCTAAAGTAAAACTCTTTAAATTTTTTGTTTTATATTACTGCATTACCATGGGAAAAACTTTAAATTATAAAAATCTAAAGTTAGAAATAAAGGCTTCTCTTCCTCAAATGTCAGATAGAAGCATGTATGGAATTTTTACCTTGTGATTATAATTATTATTTTAAATTATATATCCTTACTTATAGTTCATGATTTATCGACTTCATATGGAATTATTGACTTCCTGCTATGAGAGTTGAGAAACTTACCACTTATATTTTTGCTCCATTTTACTTCTGCCTACCTATTTAGGTACATGATTTTACATTGTCCAATCTTATAATATTTACATTGTTCTGTAAATATAATTAAATATGTTATTCTTTGTCTAAATGTAAGTTTAAACATTTAAGTATTATTTTTAAATCTGCACTTACATTATTAGGAAATGTAAATATTAAATTTTATTCACTGTAGCACCAAGAAAGATTTGAACTGATAATAAAAATAGATAATATAATCATATATCTTTACATCATTAAATCATATATCACATATCAATAAATTACTAGAAGGAAAGTCATCCACATATATCAGACTTATTATTTTCTAAGTTTAAATTCCATATTGTCCAATTATTTTATTTTTTGCATTTCTCATCAAGAAGTTTTTTCCACTTTTTTTTTTAGCACTGGTAGTAAAATTAGTGAGTTTTTTTGTTTCTAAAAGGGTGTGTTTTTTTTGTACTCACATCCCATTTACAGATTGGATGTGTAGATAATTTTATATTAAAATTTCTCTTTTCTCTGCTCTTTGAAAGCATGACTATGTTATCTTTCAGCATCCAATGCTCTTGCTAAAAAGATCAATACTAATGTTAATCTTCTCATCCTTCTTTGTAAGCAACCTAGTTCTGTCTCTGGAAACGTTTCACATTTTCTCCATATATAGGAAGTGTCTGTTTTCACTTTTTTTAAAAAAATAGGTCCTCACTGTGCTGCTCAGGCTGGAGCGTTAGTGACACAACCTTGGCTCACTGCAGCCTGGACCTCCCTATGAAGTGCTGAAACATTTTTTTATCAAGAAGCATAGTTGGGGTCCAGATAGTACAGCTGTTTCATCAGCACTTACATAATTGACTATCCTCATGATTTTCTCTCCAGTCCACTCCTAGTCTTCTTTTTTGATTTGTAATTTTATAGTTTCATTGGGTTTTGGTGGCTCCTTCGTGTGAGACAGTTCTTCTTTGTTGTTGGGTTGTGTATCTCCTTTTTTTTTGTTAATATTATTCCATATATTTTCAAGTAAGTAAATGTGTAAACATTTATGCATCTACCACCCAGAATGAGCAACTGTTTTAATTTGTTTCAGATAATTACTTTTTTTAATAAAATAGATGAAGTTGAAGGCTGCTGTGTGCCCTTCCCAGTCTAATCTTCCTCCTCTCTAGAGGCCGTCATCACTCATGTAAATTAAATTTGCATCCATCTAGTTCATATCTTCATAAATTTATTTCATATATTTCTTAAACAATATGTAGTATTGTTTGGAGAATACTCATTTACATAAATATATTGTGAATGGAACACACATAATTTTTCAAATTGCTTGTTTTTACACAGTTCCATGTATTGACAGACACACGTAAACATATTTACTGCATTCATATTAGGGCATTTTATTCTGACCTTGAGAGGAAAAAGATGTACAGTGTTTGCACAGTGCTCTGTTTTGAAATCTGAGCCTAATAAATGATAAATTTTAAAAATAAGAATTGTTTGAACATGAAATGAATGAGTATAATATTATGGTGTACATACACAGTTATATAGACACACACACAAATATATGTAGCTGTATATTTACTACATTTAAGTTATTTTTACATTTTAATACATATATATACATATATGTGTAAACTAATGAGATTAGAACTTACATTGCTTGCAATTGAAATCTATAGCTATTTAGATACCTACTATCAAACCAGAGTGAGGGGGTTCTTTAAAAATGCTCTAAATATTGAGTGTTGGGACACAAACTGTAAACATCTTCTACTGCATTTCCTTGGCAATGGAAGGTGATGGCTTCAGTTGTACTGATCTCTCTCATGGGCTGGTTCTGTGTAGACTCCAGCTGGAGTCTTATTCTCTGATCTTCAGGTGTCCTTGCCACACTGTGAATAAAGTTAATAAAGGGTTGTTCATTGGCTCAAGGGCTCTCTTCAAGACTGCTTCTCTGTGGAAGAATAAGGTATATTTATTTGAAGTCCAGCCTGTTCTTTAACCACTCAAGTCACTGACTTTTGATAATTAGCAGTTACTAAATTTATCTTGAAGCTGACAGGTCTTCCCTACGTGTCCTTATTCCCTCCACTTAACCTTTCTCTCCTTCACTGGACTCCTCACCTCTTTCTGTTCTCTTAGTCTTTCTTCTCTCCATTTTTAATCCTTAAATTGCAGGAACAATATAATAACGTGAAAAAGATAGACTAGAACCAAGGTTTCATCCCAATATGGTCCTTGTTCAAGAGATGATTTAGTTCTTCCTAAGAAACATGATTCACATATATGGGATGATGTGGCATGTTGCCTGTTTAGGTTCTTTGGAGATAAAGTCTGAGTCAGAGAGAGGGTGTGAGGAAGCAGCTCTGAGAAAGAAAAATGTGGTCTACTAAAAAGTTTTTAGGCCAGCTAATTTTACAAAGGTTTTTTTTAACGATTAGGCATAAGTATCTATATGAATATTTACTAGAAATATGTTTAATGGAAACATATTTATATAATACATTTAATACATTTCTCTGTAATATAAATAACAAGTGTATCAGTATAAATGTTTAATATGAATATATTTATATAACTAGCCAGGATTGGTAGGACACACCTGTAACCCCAGCTACTGGGGAGGCTGAGGCACAAGAATCACTTCAACCTGAGAGACAGAGGTTGCAGTGAATTGAGATGGTGCCACTGCACTCCATCCTGGGCAATAGAGTGAGACTCTGTCTCAACATATTTATATAATATACATTTATATAACACATTTAATGAATTTTTATATATTTAATAACCTACAAGATACATTTAGTAAATTTAATTTATTTATTTATAAAATGAGGCAGCATTACCTAACTGCCATGGGCTCAAATCCTGGCTTCACCATTAGTAGCTCAATGACTTGGAGAAAATTCTTACCTCCTTTTGCTTTAGTTTCCCCATATATAAATTGGATATAGTAATGGTGCCTAACTCACAATGTTGCTGATTAAATGAGTTAATTTGTGGAAAGAGCTAAGAATATTGCAGAATATATAGTAAGTCCTATGTAAAGTATCCTAACTAGATTAAATAAAAAATAAATACATAGGAAAAATTTGGACAAGAATGTAAGATACAAGTCATATTGCAACAATCTGTTTTTCAAGCATAATTACTCTTGGGTAAGTGTGAAGTTAGAAACTAAGCAGATTTTCAAAGGAAAATGTGGTGTGCAGAAAAATAGTAGAAATGAAAATATTACAATGGCTTGCCATTATACCCACCAAATCACAGTCATTTGTAGCTTAATTTAAAATGGTTCATAGTGTTCTTAATTTAACATTTACTCACATGCACGTCTTTAGATTCTAAGGATTTCTTTACATAGTCATGCTTCTTTAAATAAAGCCTTTTCTATTGAGTACATGAACAACACTAATTTTAGCTCCAATTGTTATATTTCCAAAGAAGCTTTAAAAAGTGTTAAGCTGGACTGTTTTCAAAGAACAATTCTGTAACGAGAAACTAGACTGTAGTTTGAAAGTGATTGGTCTTATTAACTAGAGAGGGGAAGCATGGTCTGATGGAAATGGAAAAAAAGGGACAAGGTGATGATTATATCTCACACTTTCATCTTAGGCTTCCCAAAGCACCTGAAACGTAGCCTCATTATCATTTCTTTAAATAGATGAAGCAAGTAAGATAGTGAGTTAAGTGTGCTTCCCAAGGTCACACTCTAACTTGCTAACATAGCGATAAAAATCCAATATCCTTGATGAGTGTCGCTGCCCACTCATCCTCTCGGCATCGATTAGATACAGAAAGTAGATGGGCAGGATGGTCTTCGAAGTCTTTCCAGCCATGCCATGTTGCTCAGTGGCCCCTTTAATTAATCGCTGATTGCACCAAGAAAACCTTTCCTTCACACTTTCAGTGCAGGCAGGATCCTTGCTTGTTGAGAGGTGAGAAAGACATATTTGTTCCCCGGCTGTCCTTTTGTGCCACTTCAGCTCTTTCTCATCTTTTCAGCTCTCTGGGAAGAATTTAATTCCACAGAGGTGTTTTTGCTTTTTTTATGAGTCTTTGTTCTATTGACAACTTTCCCCTTGGAATGCCTGTTGCCTTTGTGGTTGGTTTCAGAAGGCTTTGTAGATTTCATTAATTGTGAATGACTTTTGTCTTCTTAATTATCTTGAGTTTAATCCATTGGCCATGTCTTTAAGCCTAGTTACCCATTACCCATGGCAGCCTATTGAAATTGAAATGGAAAGTAACTAAAATTAATAATTCAGTTGCACTTGCCATATTTCGTTCTTTTCTTTTCTTTTTTAAGATGGAGTCTCAACTCTGTCACTCAGGCTGGAGGGCAGTGGTGTGATCTCAGCTCACTGTAGCCTCTGCCTCTGAGGTTCAAGCGATTCTCCCTGCCTCAGCCTCCTGAGTAGCTGGGATTACAGGCACTTGCCACCATGCCTGGCTAGTTTTTGCATTTTTAGTAGAGATGGGGTTTCACCATTTGGCCAGGATGGTCTCGAACTCCTGACTTCATGATCCACCTGCCTCGGCCTCCCAAAGTGCTGGGATTATAGGTGTGAGCCACTGCGCTTGGCCTTGCGCTTGCCATATTTCAAGCAGTCGGTACCCACACATTGTCTGTGTCACCTTTAGCCTCCTCTACCTGGAGGGAAAGAATTGTATTACATGAATGCCAGATTTCTCTGGAACTGCTGTTTTGTGATTTTTTTTTAGGGACTTTTCTTGGGTTTGGACCACTACCTTGGATTCAGTTCTTGATCGTTTCTGTGAGCAGCGATGCTCACTCACGTGCTCTCTCTCTCTTCATGTAACAGTGTACCTCTCTTATATTCACTTTGTATGTTGGAACCAAGTGCTTGACAAAGAATATGGTAATGTATTCAACAAAAGCTTTGTGTACTAAATATAGACTGAGTTTTAAAGAGCATTTTTTTTCCTTTTAGGAGTGTTGGCAGGTGTTTTACTATGGAACAGGTCTCAGAAAGCAATGAGGACATGTTCTACTTAGAGATAAAAGCTTTATCTGAGATGTAGAAATGACACTGTAATAAATGCCATTACAGTTAATGAAATCAGGATAGCAGTTTATTTTTATTTGATTGTTTGAGGCAAATTCTTCCAAATTTTCATCTACAAATTTTGAGCATGAGCTGGCAGTACAACCTATTGTCAATCAGTCAGAGCCACTAAGTTGGTCTAAGCTCCATTCCTTTTTGTAGCCCTGGGTTGTAAGAAAAATAGCTGTTAAAATTGTAGAGACTCGAATTTACCTCTTTACCACTACTTACATGAAAGGACAGCAATCAATTATCCATGAGAAACATTTATAAAGCCTAGTTTACAAACTGGAACAAATGATTTTAAAATCCTGTAATGCAGAATTTCTGTTTATACCTTGAAAAGTAAATGAGACAGTATGGTGTTAATCATCTTAAAAAGGGAAATTTTAAAACCCTGACTGCAGCAAATTTCCAAAGCACTGATTATATGTGCTAATTGTCTTTTGCTTGTTATTTCATTTCCTTAGCTGGGAAAATTCTTAGCTATGTCTATTTTCCCCCTATTTTCTTCAGGCAGAAATTCCCTTAGGGTAGGTTGCCTGACAAAATCATTAAGTAGACGTTTTATGAGCCTAGGTGGGATAACATTTGGAGATGACTGATTACGTGATTGCAGCTAATTGTTTGTGGGACATGGAAAGTCTCTAACATCTTTAAGGGGAGTCCTTTCACTTGTAATCCATCAAAAGAATTGCAGTTTTCTCCAAGGATCAGCTTCCTTTGGGGTGTCACAGAGAAATATTTCTGAGGCAACCTTGCACCAGCCTCAGTCTTTTTATTTTCTGATGAAAATAATACCCTCTTTGTCACCAAAATACAATTTATAGCTACCAGGCCATCCCCAGCCACGATGTTTGCCCTTCAACAAGATTATTTGGGGCATCTTCTGGTTGCATGCAGGAAATTATAGACAGTACTAACTTACTAACTTTGTCGCGTTAGAACCCCACTGATCTGCAAGAATTGATAAACTTAACAAATAGTCTGACTCGGAGGGTAGCTTGCTTTTGAACAGAGCTAATCTATGAGTAAATTACCTTAAGCATGTTCAACTTCAGTGTATTTTTATGCAAAGTATAGTTATTACTCTGTATTTTCAGCCTATTCATCCAATGACTTTGTTATGTACGTGTTGCATAGGGTAGTGAGAATTGCAAAAACATAAAAAAGATTGCCCATTTGTAACCTGTTAGATATCTTGTATGAGCCTTCATGGTAGTATCATAAACTCTTGAATTGCAACCCTGAAGTAAAACTGGTTTGTAGTTGCTGTGGCAAATACAGATTTTGACAACATTTCTGTTCATTGGAGGTCTGAGTGTTGTCTGGTGATATAAATAGTAGCTGATGCCATGTGGAATGGATAAAGATGAAGAAAGTGACTGAACTGAAGAATGCAGACTGCGGTACAAAGCATGCTAAGTTCCTATGTAGTCCAAATCTACGTCAGCCCAGAAATTAATTAAGTGGGTAGAAAATTGTACTTGGAGCTGAAAGTGATAAAAAACAGGTGTCAAGACAACTATATCAAATAGATCTTCATCAACTAAGCCTGGCTAAGAACCTGGGTCCTTGGAAGGTGCTAACATTACAATCAGGTAACTTCCTTCTTCTGCCTCCTCAGGAAATCATACTTTCGCTATCCCATGTAAGCTAAAAATGGGCCAGGAACTGGAAAGAAAAACATCCCTGAGGTCATACCACCTTGTTTTCTTTTCTCTGTTCTCATTCAGGCAGACACAGTAGAGTCTAAGACTCAAGCTCTTTTTAAGGGCCTGAAAAGAAGAATGCTTTCGTTATTTTTCCAATCACTAGCTCCAACCTCATACTTTCTTTGTTTACCTCGCTGAGGCTTGGAAGGTAGGTCACACTTGCTTAGCATGCAGACACCTCTTCTAACTGCCTTTGAAGCAACAGATTAAGGAAAAAGGAAATGAATACTGTACATGCAAAAGGGAGAATGCTTAGTGTCACTCCCTCAGCTAGTTGACCGTGCAGAAAAGTAATTGCCAACAGTGATTTGGGCCCTGCGTTTTGCAGACAGCACATTTAAGTACATGCATAAGCCTTTCTTAGCAAATGATCACAAACTCTGACTCTGTCACTTTTGTATTCTTATCTAGCTTTTTCTTCCTTTCTCCTCAGACACAGTTGTTAGGGTATAGAATTTTAACATGAATACTCAAACTCCATTTCTTGTGCTCTAACTGAAGTATGATTAAACTTAGAATAAATGCATTCCTTCCTACCATGTAAACTGCAATGCAGGAGGGGAAACACTCTTCACACAACTTTACTTTTTTGGATCCCATGAGCGTGCCCTTCATAGAAAGCAATATCCACACTCTTCAGTTAGTGTGCAAATGATGCCATCGATCCCGTGAGCCATTTAGATGGAAACTAAAAGGCAATGTTCATGCTGTTTAGTCTGCTTGCTTATACCCACTTTATTCACAGCACAATATCAAGCTGTCCCCTTGAGTCAAGAAAAACTCTAGATCCATACTTCAGAAACTTTAATGAGCAGAAAACATCTCCTGCAGTTTGTAAACAGATTCCTGGGCTCGACCCCAGAATGTAGCAGGTTGACAACGGGAAAGATCTGATCATTGTTCTATCTCTAAGAAACTCTGGGAGGATTCTGATGTTGCTGGTCCATGAGCCACTTGGGGGAATACTGCTCCTGGCTGAAGGGCCCACATTGAAACCCCCCACAACCGGGTACCTAAAACAACACACAAGTGCACGCAGGTGCCTGCCCCACCCCCACTCACCCCCTACACACACACAGTCTGCTTTTATTTAAGGCAGGGGATTTGGTAGGTTCATTTCAACAGGGCAGGAACACTTATCTTCTTTACATCTCAGCTACATTTAAAGAAATAGCAGAGAAACTTAGAGAGCCATTAGGGTAGACCACTGAGAACATCCCTGACTTTAAAACCCCAAACAAAAGAGAAGCCAGTAATGCAGACATACATTCTGTGTCTGCTAGGGACAAAGTATTGCTGACACATTGTTTTAGAAGGACCATTTAAAACCTCTAATCAATTGGTAACTCTTAATATTTATTACCGTTCTGATGAAACCCCCAACATATATTTACTTTCTAAAGATTGGTAATAAAAGCAGATAAACTGATAAACAGTTACTCTTTTTGGGGACTTTCTCTTTGTTTAATTTCTCATTCCACTCTGTGCGTGTGTGCATGCATGCATGCGTGTGTATATGTATTCTAGTTTTGCTATGAGGAAGGAGTAAATTAATACCCCTACTCTACTCCGTTCTTATATTGGAGCTGTACAATTACATCATTAAGTTAATTATGCCAGCAATTTAAAATAATCTAGTTGTTTGGGATAGTTATTCAGAATGAATTGCTCCTTAATGCCTCTACACATGGACTGCTTTGATGGGAGAGAAAGAAGTCTGTAGGTCAGTGAAATATTTCTTTCTGCATTTTGCTGTCAGTGGCTTTCACTCTCGCCCTTGAAAGGCTCAGGAGTACTGGATAAACCACATTATACCAGTCCTTATCTTTCTTATGGGTATTAGGGACAGATATTCTCATTAACTCTCAGCTTGTGAATTATGGGCCAGCCATTTACTGTACAGAATAATAAATTGTCCAGAACTATGTATGCACAGTTATTGGCTCTGAATGTTGGCTTTCCTGCCCAGTGCAGTCTAGTTATTTGTAGAAGCCAGTCTGGAGTTCCTGTGGATGAGTTTATTATTTGAAAATGGATCCTAATTATGTTTTTTGCCATTTACCAATTCTTTCTCTTGAGCATAATTTTAATGCTGGCATATTCTAATTTTTTTAATGGCCAGAAACTTAGACAAATATAGATCAGAACTAACACTTTCATGTCCTACTTACATGCCTGCCTTTTGAAACCAAGTGATTCTTAATTGGATATTATATTTACTTGACATGAATAGTGGTACTATAATGCAAAATTTTGCTTGTGGCAATATATAGTAAATGATAATGCAAAACAAACTGTGCTTGATTTTCTCAGTGGAGAGGAAATAGCAGGATGTTGGGGAAAATATACTAGATTCTATGGCACAATGAGCATTCAGTAAATAGGTATTGAATTCGAGATTGACTAATTATTGGATAATAACCACCAGAATTCAACAGAAGGGTTTGAAACAGCGCTCACTTTCATCAAGCTTGAGTTGGAATCTGAGATCTGTGGTCACCGTTTATGGGCCTTCTCTGCTGCTGTGCAGGTTCCCCATCGAGGGTAGTTTTGATGAGGTTGCATGTGCAGAATCAGTTACTGTCTCTGAAAGGAGGGTGTCAGCGCTGTACAGCAGTTAGTCCACTGGCACAATGGCTCCTTTGGATCAACAAATAAGCTGATGTATGGAAAGCAAGAGGCCTCTTTTGAAAGAATACAGGGACACCAGGTAAGCATGCTGCTGTTCATTCTAATGTAATCACTCTGCTGTTCACAGAAGTATAAAATACGCCAACCAAATATGGCCGAGGGGGTAGGGAAGGAGAAGCCTAATGATTCCAGCTCAGAATGGAGAAAGCATATGTACATTTAGGAGTGTTGCAATAAACAAATGTGCATTATTTCCTCTTTCAAGGTGCCAAGCCTTCCAAGATTTTGGCAGCTTTGTCCTGTGACACAGCAGGCATTCCATTCTCTCCCAGGCAGTTAGAGCAGAACCTGACATGACTGCTTTTGATACTTATAATCACAACCTGATGGAAAAAACTCCTGAGTACATTAGGCATCAACCTGAAGACGCACTCCTAGGAGATACAAAAAAAAGATAAAAGATGTAAAAAATAAGATGTGTTTTGCAGAGGAGGCCATCTTCCCCTTGTTTCTTTAACAAGGATGAGCAGGAACAATGAAATACTATGAAATACAAGTTTATGTGGTATAAAAAATTGTACTATGAAATCCTACTATAAAAAATTGTACTATGATATATGAGTTTATGTTTCCAGTACTGTGTTGTATTTTTGTTTTTTTTTTATATTTAGTAAAGTCCTTTTTTGAATGCCACAGTACTTCAGCTTTGCTAAGGGATAGCAAAGGAAGCTATCTGGGTTTATGATTGGGCCAGCATTTTATATGGGAAATAGAAGGCATCTGGCAGTCGAGACAGGCAAATGAGACACGCAAAAAGGGGAAGTGAAACTTGCAAAGCTATCAGAGTTGGGGCTGCTTCGACCAGATGCCTCAGGCCTCCTGCCCATTCGCAGTCTGGAGATGCATATTCCAGAGACAAAGGGGCTTGCCTTATTTTAATAGAGGTTGTAATATCCCTCATTCCACTGCATCCCAAGACCAAGGATTATAGATTTTAGTGCTGTTTTATAAGCAAACTCAATTAAGGAAGAGCAAAGAGAGCATGGTTATATTGGACAGAGGCAGAAGATGGGCCCCAGAATACAAAAGCCATGTTTTTTGGGGCCATGATTATTGAATACTAAGGATATTGTAATAGAGATATATTTATAATAAATAGCAAGAAATAAAAGATCATGTTGGACTTATATATTGAAAAATTTGTTCTAAGGGCAAAGTTATGAGGAAATAAATTACTATTTATTAAGCACCTTCTATGAGCAATGGGGCTAGGAACATTCTTTGAACAATGGCTAAGGGATGTTAAGAAATCCACCCAAGTTATATAGGCACATCAGTGTTTATGAATGGGTATGTTATAAGCCTTCAATAAGAAGAACATTTCTGCAAGTTATTGTAATATTGGCTAAAGTGTGGTCCCTCTGCTTACATAGATTATAGTATTGATTGCCATCATAAGAAGTTTTGAATTTCTATTTTGGGAATGAAAGAAGTTTGAATTTTTTTCTGTTAGAATTCCTGGAATGGCTAGCAAGATGGCCAAATAAGAACAGCTCCAGTCTGCAGATAAAGGCAGGTGATTTTCACATTTCCAACTGAGGTACCCGGTTGGGCTGGTTAGACAGCAGCCCCAGTCAGGGCCTTATAGACAAAACTCCCATCTTCCTGGGAGAGAGCACCTGGGGGAAGGAGTGGTTGTGGGCATAGCCTCAGCAGACTTAAATGTTCCTGCCTGCCAGCTCTGAAGAGAGAAGTGGATCTCCCAGCACAGTGCTCAAGCTCTGCTAATGGACAGACTGCTCCCCAAGTGGGTCCCTAACCCCTGTGTCTCTTGATGGGGAAACACCTCCCAGAAGGGGTCAAAAGACACCTCATACAGGAGAGCTCTGGCTGGCATCTGGCAGGTGCCCCTCTGGGAAGAAGCTTCCAGATGAAGGAACAGGTAGCAATCTTTGCTATTCTACAGCCTCCACTGCTGATACCCAGGCAAACAAGGTCTGTAGTGGACCTCCAGCAAACTCTAGCAGACCTGCATAAGAGAGGCCTGTTAGAAGGAAAACTAAGAAAGAGAAAGCAATAGCATCAACTTCAACAAACAGAATGACCATGCAAAAACACCCATCTGAAGGTCACCAACATCAAAGACCAAAGGTAGACAAATCCATAAAGATGAGGACCTACAAAGAGACTTAGACAATCACACAATAATAGTGGGAGACTTTAACAACCCACTGTCAATATTAGACAGATAAAAGAGACAGAAAATCAACAAGGATATTCAGGAATAAAACTCAGCTCTGGGCCAAGTGTACCTAATAGACATGTACAGAACTCTCCACCCCAAATCAACAGAATATACATTTTTCCCAGCACCACATCACACTTATTCTAAAATTGACCACATAATTGAAAGTAAAACACTCCTCAGCAAATGCAGAAGAATGGAAATCATAATCAACAGTCTCTCAGACTACAGTGCAATCGAATTAGAAATCAGGGTAAAGAAACTCACTCAAAACTGCCCAACTACATGAAAGCTGAACAACCCGCTCCTGAATGACTAATGGGAAATTAATGAAATTAAGACAGAAATATATAACCAATGAGAGCAAAGAAACAACATACCGGAATCTCTGGAACACAGCTCAAGCAGTGTTTTAAAGGGAAGTTTACAGCACTAAATGCTGACAGGAGAAAGAAGGAAAGATCTAAAATCAACACACTAGCATCACAATTAAAAGAGCTAGAGAATCAAGAGCAAACAAATTCAAAAGCTAGGAGAAGACAAGAAATAACTAAGATTAGAGCAGAACTGAAGGAGATAGAGACATGAAAAACTCTTCAAACAATCAATGAATCCAGGAGTTGGTTTTTTGAAAAGATTAACAAAATAGACCGCTAGCCAGACAAAGAAGAAAAGAGAGAAGAATCAAATAGATACAATAAAAAATGACAAAGGGGATATCACCACTGATCCCACAGAAATACAAACTACCATCAGAAAATACTATAAAGACTTCTATGCAAATAAACTAGAAAATCTAGAAGAAATGGATAAATTCCTGGACACATACCCCCTCCCAAGACTAAACCAGGAAGAAGTCAAATCCATGAGTAGACCAGTACCAAGTTCTGAAATTGAGGCAGTAATTAATAGTCTACCAACCAAAGAACACCTAGGACCAGATGGATTCACAGCCGAATACTACCAGAGGTACAAAGAGGAGCTGGTACCATTCCTTCTGAAACTACTCCAAACAATAGAAAAAGAGAGACTCCCCCCAACTCATTTTGTGAGGCCCGCGTCATCCTGATACAGAAACCTGGCAGAGACACAACAGAAAAAGAAAATCTCAGGCCAATATCCCTAATGAACATCAATGCAAAAATCCTCAATAAATTCCTGGCAAATTGAATCCAGCAACATAAAAAAAGCTTATCCACCATGATCAAATCAGCTTCATCCTTCGGATGCAAGGCTGGTTCAACGTATGCAAATCCATAAATGTAATCCATCACATAAACAGAAATAATGACAAAACCACATGATTATCTCATTAGATGCAGAAAAGGCCTTTGATAAAATTCAACACCCCTTTATGCTGAAAACTCTCAGTTAAACTAGTTATTGATGGAATGTATCTCAAACTACTAAGAGCTATTTATGACAACTCACAGTCAATATCATACTGAATGGGAAAAAGCTAGAAGCACTCCCTGTGAAAACCAGCACTAGACAAGGACGCCCTCTCTCACTACTCCTATTCAACATAGTATTGGAAGTTCTGGCCAGGGCAATCAGGCAAGAGAAAGAAATAAAGCGTGCTCAAACAGGAAGAGAGGAAGTCAAATTATCTCCATTTGCCAATGACATGATTATATATATAGAAAACCCCATCATCTCAGCCCAAAATCTCCTTAAGCTGATAAGCAACTTCAGCAAAATCTCAGGATACAAACTCAATATGCAAAAATCACAAGCATTCCTATGCATCCAAAATAGACAAATGAGGGCCGAATCATGACTGAACTCCCATTCACAATTGCTACGAAAAGAATAAAATACCTAGGAATACAAATTACAAGGGGATGTGAAGGACCGTTTCAAGGAGAACTACAACCCACTGCTCAAGGAAATAAGAGAGGACAGAAAAAAATGGAAAAATATTCTATGCTCATGGATAGGAAGATTTAATATAATGAAAATGGCCATGCTGCCCACAGTAATTTATAGATTCAATGCTGTTCCCATCAAGCTACCATTGATTTTCTTCACAGAATTAGAAAAAATGACTTTACATTTCATGTGAAACCAAAAAGGAGTCCATATAGCCAAGACAATCCTAAGCAAAAAGAACAAAGTTGGAGGCATCATGCTACCTGACTTCAAACAGCTTGGTACTGGTACCAAAACAGAAATGTAGAACAGTGGAACAGGACAGAAGCCTCAGAAATAATGCCACACACCTGCAGCCACCTGATCTTTGACAAACCTGACAAAAACAAGCAATGGGGAAAGGATTCCCTATTTAATAAATTGTGCTGGGAAAACTGGCTAGCCGTATGCAGGAAAATGAAACTGGACCCCTTCCTTACACCTTACACAAACATTAACTTGAGATGGATTAAAGACTTAAATGTAAGACCTAAAACCATAAAAAGAATTCCCTCTATGGAAATGGAAATAGAATTTTCTCCATAGGAATTTGTCCTATGGGAATGGGCTGTAATTGAAACATTTTGAGATGCTCAACAGCTATATCAGAGCTGCATTTGAGAAGGATCCCTGTGAATATGGTGCAAAAAATACATTTGAATTTGGAGATCATGTGGAGGGAAGACCATGAATTAAGGGATTTGGACATTTTGAGGATGAGGAGCTAGCAGAACATACGTGCCAAGATGGATGTGATAATTGTTAGAAATGCAGAGTCTAAGAAGAGAGTCAAGGTGAAAACATAGAGTGGAGGAGAGCTTCACATGCTGTGCCAAAGGGAACATGAGGTCAGACCCGTGAACGTGGTTCTTTGACTCTGGGGTTTGTCCCAAGATTAAGCATGTATACTTACTTTTTAAAAAAACACTGTTCTTATTTATAATGCTTTTCTTTGGAGGCATTTGCTTCTGTGTTGACTACCTCACAATGATCACATTTCAAGTTGAGAGACTGGAAAGAAGTCGAGATAGGTCATAACCTATGACCAGATTGGAATGCTGTTAGTGGAATGTATTGCTGAATGGCGTGATTATTTTTTAAAGCCTTGGCTTGGTCCTGTTAGTGTGAGTAGAGCAAAGAACTAGGACTAGGAATTAGAAGGCAGAGTGAGCAGAGGGCATGGAGGAGGTTGATCTCAGTGGCAGGCCTGGAACACAGTTCCTAAAGCAAGGCTCAGAACTGGATTTAGGCACAGAACTGGGAGAGACGGGAAGTACCGGAGAAAAAAGTGAACAGGTATCCGGGACTCAGAAGCTGTGAGGGAAAATGAAGAGTAGAGCTGAACGATCCATGCAGAGAGACTGATGACTCCTGTAGTGAGCAGTAGTAAGCACTTTTATGGTTATGACATTTGCTTTAGCTCAGGTTAGGCGTGGTTTTCCTGTGTTAATAAGAACTACTGGTCTGAGTTGGCCAGCCCAAGTCTTATAAAGGAGGCAAGGAGCTGGACAAGGTCGTTCTTGACATATTCATTCTAGGTAAGAACTCTATATCCTGGAGTAAGGAAGAAGTAATTTTCCCTAATTCTTTCCCTCTTTCTTTCCTTAGTCTAGCACTGTGGTTCTTAACCTTTGGATCAGGGGCATTTTGAGAACTGAGTGAATGCTAGAGACCTGCTCTTCAGGCAACTGCAAAGACTCATGTACCCTCAAATATTTCCTATAATTACATGGGTTCACAGACTCCTCTCAGACCTCTGGCTGAGAACACTAGCCTGGGATAAGAAGTCAGCTCTCACGATGTTAATTCTTCCTAACCATGAACATGGAATGTTTCTCCATCTGTTTGTGTCCTCTCTGATTTCGTTGAGCAGTGGTTTGTAGTTCTCCTTGAAGAGGTCCCTTACATGACTTTTGAGTTGTATTCCTAGGTATTTTATTCTTTTTGTAGCAACTGTGAATGGCAGTTCGTTCTTGATTTGGCTTTCTTTAAGTCTGTTATTGGTGTAGACGAATGCTTGTGATTTTTGCACATTGATTTTATATCCTGAGACTTTGCTGAAGTTGCTTATCAGTTTCAGGAGTTTTTGGGCTGAGGCGATGGGGTCTTCTAGGTATACTATCATGTCATCTGCAAATAGAGACAATTTGGCTTCCACCTTTCCTATTTGAATACCCTTTATTTCATTTTCTTGCCTGATTGCTCTGGCTAGAACTTCCAGAACTATATTGAATAGGAGTGGTGAAAGAGGACATCCTTGTCTAGTGCCAGATTTCAAAGGGAATGCTTCCAGTTTTTGCCCATTCAGTATGATATTGGCTGTTGGTTTGTCATAAATAGCTTTTATTACTTTGAGATATGTTCCATCGATACCGAGTTTATTGAGGGTTTTTAGCATAAAGGGCTGTTGAATTTTGTCAAATGCCTTCTCTGCATCAATTGAGATAATCATGTGGTTTTTGTCTATACTGCCCAAAGTAATTTACAGAATCAATGCTATCCCCATCAAGCTACCATTGACTTTCTTCACAGAACTGGAAAAAACCACCATGAACTTCATATGGAACCAAAAGAGAGCCCGCATAGCCAAGTCAATTCTAAGCAAAAAGAACACAGCGGGGGGCATCACACTACCGGATTTCAAACTATACTACAAGGCTACAGTAATCAAAACAGCATGGTACTGGTACCAAAACAGAGATATAGACCAATGGAACAAAACAGAGGCACCGGAGGCAACACAACATATCTACAACTATACAATCTTTGATAAACCTGACAAAAACAAGCAAGGGGGAAAGGATTCCCTGTTTAACAAATGGTGTTGGGAAAACTGGCTAGCCATGTGCAGAAAGCAGAAACTGGACCCCTTCCTGACACCTTACACTAAAATTAACTCCAGATGGATTAAAGATTTAAACATAAGACCTGGCACCATAAAAAACCCTAGAAGGAAATCTAGGCAAAACTATCCAGGACATAGGAGTAGGCAAGGACTTCATGAACAAAACACCAAAAGCATTGGCAACAAAAGCCAAAATAGACAAATGGGACCTAATGAAACTCCACAGCTTCTGCACGGCAAAAGAAACAGTCACTAGAGTGGATCGGCAACCAACAGAATGGGAAAAAATTTTTGCAGTTTACCCATCTGACAAAGGGCTGATATCCAGAATTTACAAAGAACTCAAGCAGATTTACAGGAAAAAAACAAACAAGCCCATTCAAAAGTGGGCAAAGGATATGAACAGACACTTTACGAAAGAAGACATATATGAGGCCAACAATCATATGAAAAAATGCTCATCGTCACTGGTCATCAGAGAGATGCAAATCAAAACCACATTGAGATACCATCTCACGCCAGTTAGAATGGCGATCATTAAAAAATCTGGAGACAACAGATGCTGGAGAGGATGTGGAGAAAAAGGAACACTTTTACACTGTTGGTGGGAGTGTAAATTAGTTCAACCATTGTGGAAGACAGTGTGGCGATTCCTCAAGGCCTTTGAAATAGAAATTCCATTTGACCCAGCAATCCCATTACTGGGTATATATCCAAAAGACTATAAATCGTTCTACTATAAGGACACATGTACACGAATGTTCATTGCAGCACTGTTTACAATAGCAAAGACCTGGAATCAACCCAAATGCCCATTGATAATAGACTGGATTGGAAAAATGTGGCACATATACACCATGGAATATTATGCAGCAATCAGAAATGATGAGTTTGTGTCGTTTGTAGGGACATGGATGAATCTGGAGAACGTCATCCTCAGCAAACTGACACAAGAACAGAAAATGAAACACCGCATATTCTCACTCATAGGTGGGTGATGAAAAATGAGAACACATGGACACAGAAAGGGGAGTACTAAACACTGGGGTCTATTGGGGGGAAAAGGGGAGGGCCAGTGGGGGGGGAGGTGGGGAGGGATAGCCTGGGGAGAAATGCCAAATGTGGATGAAGGGGAGAAGGAAAGAAAAGCACACTGCCATATGTGTTCCTACGCAACTGTCTTACATGCTCTGCTCATGTACCCCAAAACCTAAAATCCAATAAAAAATTAAAAAAAAAAAAAAGAAGTCAGCTCTCTCTGCAGCACCTTCTAGCTGCTTCTGAGGGTAAGTTAAAGCCTCTGCCTCCTTCTTATATGTGTATAGCAGGTGGAAGATGGAGTGGAATTGAGCTGGTGTCATCACCTCTAGAGTATTCTTACCTGCACATGTGTCTATGGAGGAGCTGGTCTGGCAGAAGGACATTCTTACTGGAAGGTGTGAGGAAAGATGAGATTCCAGCCCAATAAAACAGCAGCAGCAGCAGCACCAACAACAGCTGCCAAACATTTCAGGTCTATTACGAGCCAGCCCCTAGGTTATATACTTTACCTTGCTGCGTAAACATTATTACACCCAATTTACTGATGCAGAAACAAAGCCTTGAATAGTCCGTTTTAACGTATTCACAGGCAGACAGCTATGTCTAACTACGAAGGCGCTCATTCTTCCATCTCTCCAATTTCCTCCTTTTCCTTGTGGAGATACTCTCTTCTTGCTGCCTTTTACAGAGCAAAAATTCATCTTCACATTTTGGAGTTTTCCTATTCCATGTTAGTTGCCAAGCTAAATAGGGCTGCCACTGGCCCGTAAAGTGCCTCTGTGTGAATTAGGGAAAGCCACTCCGTCTTCCAGGTGGATGCAGCCCTAAGCCAGGGCCCATGGTTCAGTGAGCAGAGCATGAGCTGGCTTTCAGTCCCCTCGCCACTTTGGCCAGATGCCCTTGTGAAGTGAACAACCTGCCCAACTCTACATAGCAGGCTTGAGCCAAATTCTTTAAAATGCTATCACAGCTGAAGCGTCAACAACGAAGCTTTGTTCTCCGGAAAAGCTGTAGTGTATTCATGACAGTTCCTCACTGATCTTGATATTCAGTAGCTGTATCTTCTTAAACAAATTGCTCTGGAAGTTTACTCTTTTGAAAAGGCATGTACTATAAAAATGGAAAGATAAAACTCTCAACAGGAAACCAGGGCAGATCATAACTCTGCTGCAGTTCAGCAAATGAAAATATATCAATAATGAGAGGAAGCCCAATTCAAAACAACTTATGTTGTCTTCGGGCCTCAAAAATAATCTCTTTCCCATTATTAAGGAAAACGTGAATCCTTTTTTCATTTCTTGTAAATCCAAATCTTGTTTCTGAGAGATGATGATGTTTAGCTAAAATTGCTTCCACTTAGCTATCACAGTGGAATGACAAGTACGTTATTGTTGGTGTTTATTGGCATTGTTATTAGTCAGTTGTCAAACCTTGAAGGAAAAATCAGGGGCTTAAACCCTGAAACAGTAATCTTATTTTCATAAATATATTCCCCCCAAATTATCTCGTGTCTGACATCCTGTTAGCCTTAATACAAACTTCTCATGTGAAACAGGAATGGTTGCAGATAAGTTAGAAATCTGCTTGGAAAACAACCAGAAATGGTAAGGCATATTTTGTGATATATCCCCATCTGAAATTATTGTGAACTTTCATGCTTATATCAGCTGCACTGGTGTTTTTCTAGAGTCTGATGGTTTTCTTCAGAGAACATAATCAATTTACCAAATCTAGCCCTGAGGCTGCCCCCAATTTCCTCTGCTTATATACGTTAATCTTAAAGCCAAGAAGGCTGCTGAATTATTTAAGAAAACAAGGAGGTAAAAATCATCTTGGAGTTAAAGATTGCCGATTTTCTCCATGTTCCCCAAAATAGTTGCCATGAAGACGTCACACCAGTGCTAAGTAAGATAACTTTTCTTTGTTTCTTTTGGAGTTTGGAGTCTTTCCTTGCATATGAGTGTGGCACTGTGGGCTGGTAGGTGGTCACTTGCTAGCTCTAAGACTGTGAACATACCAAGAGTAACTTGGAATTTGGGACGTTTTATTTAACAGGGATTTGGGCAAGAAATGGGTGACTTGTGGTACAGGGAAATGGAGCTGGTGGGGACAGTTGGCAAATGTGATGCTCTTTCATGATCTTAGTGCTGTACTGTTTATTTTGTCTGTAAGTTCCCTGTGCCCTGCTTTCTCATTGCTTATCCTTGCCACGAGATAAAATTATCCATACTAAGATTGCAGGTTGCCTATACAAGGAAAAGTTTGACTTTAGATAGTCCTTTAACTCCGCCAGTGAGCAGAGAGAGAGGAGAACTTTTCTGCCCACCCAACATACCCATTGTAAGGCTCATCTAACTTACTGATTAACTTAAAATCACTCATTCTAAGTAGAAAAAGAAAAAGCCTCTTCCTCCCAGAAATACCTCAAGTGGGAAATTCTGGGTCTCTATTATCATGGGAGGAAAAGAAAATGAGCAGCCATTATCTGTGGCAAGAAACATGAACTCTGAGAGGCCAGAAATTCTCATCTGTAAGAACAAGCAGAAGCAGTGGACCTGAAATAATTCACAAATAAGTTGAGTAAATTATTTTGAACAATGTGATTAAATGAGGGCAAAATAGAGCACTTTATTTGTTCAAAAAACAAGGAGTCTTAAGAATTAAGCATCTTAGGAAGATACACGAACATGACACAAAAATATAAAAATAGAATTATGGAACTGGCTGACCCCTGACTGTCTCAGTGCACTAAGGATGTGTGTTAGGACCATTTGTTTCTGAGGAATACAACAGCTATGATGAATCTTTGAGCTCCTGAACTGGGCTGATTTGTCCACATATTGCATTACGACTGCTTTTCTTACTTCTCATTCTATTAGGGCATTTGACAGCCTACAAACAACATCAAGAGGTTGGCTGAATTTTTTATTTTTATCCAGTGTTTTAGTGTTACATATCTGTAGCAGTCTCTACTACATTTTTACCTTGTCATAATTTTTTTATTAAGTTTCATATTCAAAGCTAATTTTTTCCTCTTAAGAAATTATGAATCCTACAACTGATTACTACTGTCCTCTCCTCTCCTCAACTATGGAGTATTAGAAAAATTAAGCTGGGTGTTTTTTATTTTTGTTTTTGTTATGAAAGGAGGAAATGTCTTCCAGGGGCTTGGTCACTGACACCCTCATTTATGGACAGGATGGAGTCACTGCAGGTTTGTTAGGCAATTTGAGACAATATAAGCCATTTCCTTTTACTGGGGATGAGCAATGCAATTTCAGCCATGAGAACTCTTGAGTAGGAAGATAAGATGTGATTCCTCAGAGCCTGGAAGTGATGTGATCTTGCATTGTAAGATCACATGAAAGCTGTTATTGATTAGGTAGAAAAGAGAGTGCCTTAAAACAATTACCTTTGGTGTGTCATTGATCTTCAGAATCTCACCATACTGCACCCCAGCACTTCCTGATTAGTTTAATAACAATACCCTGAAGAAAGAAATACTCAGCAGAAAGAGCAGAGGACCTGAGGTCCTGGAGGCTTCTCTTGATCTTCATATTTTTGAGCTCTTCCAGCTGTAGTCCTTTGATTCATCACTATTGGGAGATTCGAGGCCTAGGCTGAAATTCACTTCTTGCCAAGAAAAAAGGAGCTTTGATATGAGTAAATAAGTTGCATGTTTATTTGCATCACTATCTGCTTTATCTCCTGTGAGAATCTGGGAAGGGATTAATGACAGTAACAAAACCCGTTGAGAAGTAAATATGACCTACCTGACTGACCTATCTGGCTGAAAGACTGTGCCTGCAGAAGTTAGCAGATGTGGCAACGAAGGGAGAAAAGAGAAAGGATTGTAACCTGCTTATCAGGAGCTGAGTCCTTGAACTTTATAACTTTTTAAATTTTTATATTTTTCTTAATCTTAACTGAGAGATAGAGAGCTGGATAAAATAACATACTAATATATTATTATACACAAGCACATGCACATACAATGTTTTGGGACAATATCAGAATAGTGTTCAACAAGAGCCTGATAATGCCATCATTATTGTTTGTGAGCAGATAAAATGAGTTGGGTTGGTTTAGAAATCAGTGGAGAATAGATTTCTGTTTCAAACAACTAATTAGCTGAAAATATTGTTCAAAATGCATTTTATGGCTGTTATATATTATCCTCCAGGAACTATAAATTAGGTGCCTCAAATTGAACATGCAAACAAGACCCGTATCAACTCACTGGATTAGTTAGACTTGACTCTCTAATTCTTTTGTACTGTTTGTCAAGCCCTTCCTCAATGAAGTGATAGAAAGTGTTCCATGCAATGAAAACCTAAAATGTTCCTCATACAAATATAACAGCACTGCAGCCACAGTGCCTCATCTTTTGTTCCCCAAACACACTAGACCCTGTCTTCCCTCTGTTCCCTTCCACTTGCTGCTTGCTGCAACAGAACACTCACCAAACACACACTCCACAGTGCAATTTGGAAGGCTGAGGCAGGTGGATCACTTGAGGTCAGGAGTTCAAGATCAGCCTGGACAACATGGTAAAATCCTGTCTCTATGAAGGATACAAAAAATTAGCTGGGCGTGGTGGCACACACTTATAATCCCAGCTACTAGAGAGGCTGAGGTGGGAGAATCCCTTGAACGTGGGAAATAGAAGTTGCAGTGAGCCGAGATTATGCCACTGCTCTCCAGCCTGGGAGACTGAGTGAGACCCTGCCCCCCTCTTCAAAAAAGTTTCTTTTTTGAATTTTGATGATGTAACTCCAAAAAGAGCCTCCTGGCAATTGGTTAGTGACAGAGGCAGTGTGCTAGAGAGATGGATGCTCATCTATGCTAGTGAGAAAGGGTGTGCCTTTGATGAACACGGCTTGATTAGAAGAATTACAGGATGTAGAGCGATAATGGGTCTCAAAAATAATGTCATCTTCGGCAAATGAAGAAATAGCTCAGAAAAGTCAAAGTCACGCTTTAGAGTGCTACAAAGCTGAGCTACATGAAATTGGTTCAACCTGATTCTACTGGTCGTGACCTCCCAAAATAGCCATTTCACGTGGTTCAACCAAATAGAATGCGAGCTGCCTTTCAGTCCACTGTGACAAGTGGGCAAAAGAGAGCAGAAACCAGAGGTTTTGATTGTGCCTTGTGCTTGAGTACCTGCTAAGATTCTTCTTCCAAGGTCAGACAGATAAGCACAGCATGGGCTGGAACAAAAACAAAAACTACACTGAACTGAGGGACTCAGGCAAACAAGAAAGCAGCAAGAGACATGCATACACTAACAAAAAGAGGCAAAGAGAGCAAAGAGATCTGAGACAGAAAGGAAGACTATATTTTAATGAGCACCTACTATGGAACCTGCACAATTCTAGACATACATACACATATACATAAAATTCTCACAGAAATATTGCTCCGTAAATAGTGTCTTCACTTGGCATATGCAGAACCTGAAATTCAGAGTTAAAAGCACTTTCTAAAGATGACACTGATAATGTAACCCAGATTATGGCTGCTCCTTTGCTTAAAACAAACAATAATAACAACAAAAACCTATGGTTTCGCATTGCCCTTAAAATCAACTAAACTTTGTGCCATAGCCTAGGCGGCTCTACAGGGTGTGGTTTCTTCACCTCTCTCCTTTCCGCCCTTACAGCACTGCAGCCACATTGCCTCTTCTTTTGTTCCCCAAACACACTGGACCCTGTCTTCCCTCTGTTCCCTTCCACTTGCTGTTTGCTACAACAGAACATTCTTTCCCTAGCCCTTTGTGTGGATGGTTCATTGCCATCCTTCAGGTCAAATGTCCCATTCTTCCCAGACCCTCTAACTAAAGCAGCACCTACCCCATTCTGCTCCAGCTCCATGTTCATCTTTCTGTTCATTTTCTTGACAGCACTTACCATGTTCTATAATTATCTTTATTTGTCTACTCTAGCACTGTCTGCTTTAGACATGAGATTGGAAATTCCTTAATGTCAAAGCATCTGTTTTATTTATCATTCTATCTCCAGATGCTGGCACATACCTGGCACATAGTAGATGTACGGTAAATATTAACTAATAAGTGGATATGTTTTGAGGCAAGAATTTAAATTCTGTCTTGCCCCTAAAGCATGTATTTCTTCCATTAGATTAAAAGGATCTCCTATTGTTGTTTACACAGGTCAGCAGTTACATGCAGAGGCAAAACACATTTGCTCAAATAAATGTTACATACTTTCATGGGAAGGCATTATAAATTTAGGATAATTTGATGTATGATTGAAAAAGACAATATTTAAATTATTTTTAAATTTACGTATAGAAATTGACTTTTTGGGGGTACAATTCTATGAGTTTTAGCACGTGTATGGATTCTTGTAACAACCTCTACCACCAGGACACAGAACAGTGTCATAACTCCCCAAATCTCCCTTATGCTACCCTTTTTTAATCAAACCTTTCCATCACACCAATTCTTGGTAACCATTGATCTGTTCTCCATAACTATAGTTTGTCTTTTCAGAATGTCGTAAATTTGGAATCACATAATATGAATCTTTTTGAGATGACCTTTTTTCACATAGCATATTTCCCATGAGGTCCATTTAATTTTTTGTGTATCTTAATTGTTCTGTGTTATTAATGAGCAATACTCCGTTGCATGGATATCCCTCAGTTTGTTTATCTGTTCACCTGTTCCAGGAGATTTGGATTTTTTTCCTGTTTTTAACCATTATGGGCTGAGTACCTATAAATGTCTGTGAACAAGTTTCAGTGTGAAGTTTTCATTTCTCTGAGGTAGATATTTAGGAGTGGGAGGACTGGATGATGTCATTCCTAACACAGGAGTGGTAAATAGATGTTTAGCTTATTCAGAAAATGCCAGTGTTTTTCAGAGCGGCCGTTTTTATTCCTATCAGTAATATATGAAAATTACAGTTGTCTCCCATCCTTACCAGCACTTGCCATTATCTTTTATGGTATGTATGTATATATGTATTCACGTTAGCCATTCTAATAGTTGTACAATAGTATATTACTGTGGTTTCAATTTGCATTTTCTTAATGGATAGTAATGTTGAGACTTTGTTATCATGTTTATTTTCATCTGTATATCTTTTTTACTGAAATGTCTGTTTGAATATTTTGCACATTACCATTGAGTTGTCATTGCATTTTAAGAGTTCTTTATGTATTTTGTAATCACCTCTTTGAATGATATGTGATTTGCAAATATTTTCTCCCAGACTGCAGCTTGTCAGTTCTTCCTCTTGACAGTGTTGTTCTCAGAGCCAAATGTTCCATTTTGATGAGGTCCAAGGTATCAATATTTATCTTATGATTTTCTTATCATGCTTTTGGAGTCATATGTAAGGACTCTTAGGGTACCTCAAAGTCAGGAAGGTTTTCACTTGTTTTCTTCTATAAATTTTCTAGTTTTATATTTGCTATTTAACTTGATGATCCATTTTTAATTTTTATATAAGGAGTGAGGGTTAGGTCAAGGTTTATTTCTTGACTCATGAATGTCCAATTACTCCAACGTCAATTGTTGAAGACCCTGTGTTCCTCCATTTAATTGATTTTTTCACCTTTGTCAAAAATCAGTCGAACATGCTTGTGCAGATCTATTTCTGGGTTCTATGTTGTGTTCCATTTCTATCCCTTTGCCAAAACCACACAGTCTTGGTTACTGTAGCTTATATTAAGCTTTAAAATCAAATAGTGTGCGTCTTCCAACATGAATCACTTTCCAAATTGTTTTTGCTATGTTTTTTGCCCTCTCCAGTTTAATTTTAGTGGCAACTTACCTGTATCTACGAGACATCCTCCTGAGATTTTGGTTGGTGTTTCACTAAATTCATAGGTCAACTTAGGAAGAATTAGTGTATTTAACTATATTGAATTGGTATCTTAACTATATCTTAACTGTATCTTACCTACAGTGATATATATTGATAGACCATGGTCATCTACCTATGAATATGATATATCAGGCCAGTTATTAATTCTTTGATTGCTTTCATCAGCCTGAAGTTTTTAGTATGCAGTTTTGCTATTCTTTATGGAATGTTCTGCAAATGTGAATTAGATCCATTGGTTGACGGTGTTTTCAGTTCTACATCCTTGCTTATTTTCTGTTTACTTGTTAAAGTGGTAAATGAGAGCATTGTGTCAAATTGCGACTTGCCTGTTTTTCCTTTCAGTTGTATCTGTTTTTGCTTTATGGTTTTTGAAGGTCTATTGTTAGGTGCATACACACTTAGGATTATTATGAGTTCTTGGTGAATTAACCCTCTCATTATTATGTAATTTCCTTTTCTATCTGCAGTAATTTTCTTGGTCTAGGAGTCTACTTTTCCTGAAATTAATGTAACAACTCCCACTTTCTTTTGATTAGTGTTTGCATGAGTAACATTTTTTATCCTTTTACTTTTAAATTACTTATGTTGTTATATTTAAAGTAGTTTTTTTATAGGTAGCATATAATTGGATCCTGTATTCTGTCAGTCTTTCTCTTCTGATTGGTGTGTAGACTATTTACATTTCATTATTGGTAGGTTGGATTTAGGCCTATAATTTGTATTCTTGTTTTTCTCTTGCTTGTTTCCTTTGTTTTTAATTATTTTCTTTCTTCATATCTGCTCTCAGCTAGATTACTTGAATATTTTTTGTTATTCCATTTAATTTCTCTATCAATTTTTAAATATTTCTCTTTGTATTGATTTTTAGTGTTTGTCTAGGGATTGTAATATACATACTTTTTATGGTCTACTTAGACTTAATCTTTTATCACTTTAAGTGGAATATGGCAATTTTATCAACATAGAGGTCCTTTGGCCCTTCTCCCTTTATTTTGTAGTCTTCATATGCCTTACACCTATACACACTGAAACCCCAGTCAGATAATGTTACTATTTCTGCTTGCAGTTATCATTGAAATGGATATTAGAGCCATTGGATGATGGCTCAACCAGTCATTCATATTTAAAGAACAACATGAGAAAAATTGTCTATCATATTAACCAGGCATCTGCCATTTCTGTTGCTCTTCCTTCATTCCTGAAGTTTCGAGTTTTCCACGCGTATCATTTTGATTTCATTTAAAGAACTTTTTTCTTTTACAGCATATTTGTTGATAATGTATTCTCTTAGGTTCCGTTCTTCTGAGAATGTCTTTATTTTACCTTTATTCCTGATGTATACTTTTGCTGATGTAGGCTTCTAGATTGAGAGTTCTTTTCTTTCAACTTTTAAAAAATGTTGTTGTATTGCCTCCTGGTCTCTATGGTTTGTGATTAAAAAAACAAAACAAACCAAAAAAAAAAAAAAACACAGCCATTTGAATCATTTTTCTTTATGTATGTAATACAATATTTTTCTGGTTCCTTTTAAGATTATTTTTCTTTGCTGGTAGTTTTTAGCAGTTTGACTATGATGTGTCTAAGTTGGGATTTTTTTTAGTTTACCTTGCTTGGGATTTATGAGCTTCTTAAATCTGTAAGTTTGTTTCCTCTCAAATTTAAGGTGTTCTGAGTCATTATTTCTTCAAGTAATTTTTCTGCACCACACTTTTTCCTTTCATTTTGGGATTCTAATAACTCAAATACTTGTTGGTAATTTCCTGTGAGTCCACAAGACACTGTTCGCATTTCTCAATCTCTCCATTTTGTCTTAGATTGCATACTTACTGTGGCTCTACATTAACTTTACTAACTTCGTTTTGACATCTCTGCTCTGCTATTGAGTCTATCCAGTGAGTTTTACTTTCATACTTTCTTATATTTTCCAATTTAAAAATTTTTTCTCCCAATCTGCTGCTAAAACACATACATGCACTCACACATACAGAAACACACACACACACTCCTCTTCTACACTATGTGCAGCACTTACAGTCATTATTGGAAATGATCAAAAACTTAAAATTATGAAGTCCTAAGCACACACTCAATGGGGATAACACATAAAATTAGGGAACATAAAAACTAATAACGTTTCAATATTTATTGAGTCCCTACTGCATGTTAAGTAACATGCTGTATGAAATATATAGACTGTTATAAATGAGAGAACAACTGAAAATGATGAAGTCCAAGCATATTCTAACTTAAGATTCGGATTCAACCAATAGTTTTTAAGTTTCTACTGCATGTTAAGTACTATGCCAAGTATTTACACAAATATGATTTTCCACTTATTTATTTATTTCAGAATCTTCCCTGTCCAAATAGAACTTTAGAAGACATTCTGTTAAACTTTGGTGGTTTTCAATACTATCTATGCATAAGAATTTTTTGAGGCCGTCATGAAATACACATTTCGGATCCTGTGCAGGAAGGTCTGCATAATATGTCTTGATAGCAGTCACCTTCACAGGTGATTCTAAGATTCACCTTGATGTCCAGCCTTGATTCAGAGTGACTTTGGCTGCCTCATGAATTAATTCCCTCCCAAAATTCTGATAAATGTTTACCTAAACATTTAAACATTTCTCTTGTATGTACCACCTCCTATATATATAATAAAATCTCTTTAGTGTTACAAGAGAACATATGCACTTTGATTTTCTAAGTTGCTGGTCATGAATTAGTGTTTCTTTTTTTTTTTTTGAGATGGAGTCTCACTCTATCACCCAGGCTGCCGTGCAGTTGTGTGATCTCAGCTTATTGCAATCTCTGTCTCTCAGGTTCTTGCAATTCTCCTGCCTTGGCCTCCTGAGTAGCTGGGACTACAGGCACACACCGCCATGCCCAGCTAATTTTTCATATTTTAGTAGAGACAGGGTTTCACCGTGTTGCCCAGGCTGGTCTCGAACTCCTGAGCTCAGGCAATCCACCTGCCTCAGTCTCCCAAAGAGCTGGGATTACAGGCATGATCCACTGCATGTGGCCATGAATTCGTGTTTCTAGAGATCTTTTTCTCCCTGCTATCCCTACTGATATTAGATACAGTTTGGAGGCATCTTCTTTTTCCTTTAACCCTTAGTGACTATTTCTAGGACCACATCATCAAGTTTTGCAACGTGAAATATATTCTACTGAAGTTGAGAGATGACTCCTTCATACAGCAGCAATAATTTTTTTTTCAAATTTTTGAATCTTGATGAACCTCTATTACATTGGGAAGCTTCTTTTTGCTGTGCTGATTTTCACCATCCTCTAAGTTCTGACCCTTGGATCTTTTGGTTTTGCATGCTAATTTTCCATTTTTCATGATCAATATTACACAATTAATATAAGTACCTATTAGGTACAGGGTGAGACATGGTAAGTACAGGTTGTGTAATCTCCATCTTCCTGTCTTGTAGCCACAGCAGATATTATCTGTTAATTGTCCCTGGTCCCTCTGAGCCTCAGAATCTTAAACACAGGGGACCAGGCAGCCACAACAAAACATCAAACTTGACACATGGGATAAAGTTTTTTTACCATAAATATGCCAGGCTATAAAAAGTAATAAGTATAAGTAATACTTGTAACCTTTTTAAGTGTGTCCAGGTATTATAGAACAAGAAAGAATACCTTTACCTTGAAAATACAACACTCTTCACCTCTTCCTTCGTCTGCCCTTCTCATTTATCTGCTTGGATTTCAGTTTGTGGTATCCTATAGTAATGCTATGTGTTTTAGATCTTTGAATTTCTGTTAACTGTTTTCAATTAATGATGACTTCCTATAAGTCTTAGTTAAGGGTTTGCCTGTCTACTTTTGATTAATATAATAGTTTTCTGAGGCAAACTACTATGGTTATTATTTACTGGTGTCTTTTTGTATTTATATATAAATAGTACACACACACATATACCATACCATATATATGGTAACATATACATGGCATTATATATGAATATGTTCATGCATATATACATATACTTTTATATACATGGGTATATATATTAAATACATACACACATATGACTCTAGGTCTAAAATGAAAAGTAATTGTCATTTCACTACAAATTCAAAGAAATGGAACAATTAAAAATTATCTTTTGTGGACAAGGAGATTGTTTTCTGAGCTCTTTGTGGTCTTTGTGAAAAGTGATTACCCACAGTTTCCAGCAAGATTGAAACTAATGTTCAGTGGTAGAGTTACACATATGAGCTGAAGAATGGAAACATACTTTGATTCTTATTTGGAAATGACAGTTCTGATGGCTTCTTGGGAGCGCACAGACCTAGCACATCTTGACACACTGGAGAAACTAAATTTTGAGTTGAAGGTGTGACGCCCCCTCTGGTGCTATTCAGAACACTTCCTATTTTTGTCACCATAGTCTTCAACTTCTCTGTGGTTGCCCTTGGAAATTGCTGATCTTCCCAGCTCCCTGGCCATCTATTGCTTTTAAAAGCCTGTAAAAATATTCTCTTACTTGGCTTCAGGCACTAACCTAAAGGCCAGGACACTGCCTTTGGTCCATATGAGCACAGATTGCCAGTTGAGAGGACATTTTAGAATCTGTGTTTTGGCCTGAATAAAGAGGCGTCCATGTTCACTTTTCCAGAAAGAAGGAGGACTATTTACCTTGAGGGTAAAATATTTCAGGTGCAGTAGGGGAAGCTTTTCCTATCTAAATGAGCTCAGAGCTTTGTTTATCTGGAGAGGTTTTGCAACGTGGCAGCCTGGCAGTTTGACTCTAAAATTTTGTTTCTGCATTATCATGCCTCTTGTAATGAGAAACTTGTGGTGGCATATGTTTATTAATCTTAGTTGAAAGATACTTGCCCAGATGGTTTATACCTGGGAAACATTCGGAGTCATCAATCTTTCTGTAATCAGCAACTTTTGCCTTCCCTCTCGGCACCACACCGATTTGTTGGAATGACTAAGAGTTGCTTCTCTTTGGTTATGTGTGGTCCATGCTTTGTAAGTGAGACGGATGGGGGAAATAAAACAAACTGCTTAGCTGTGAGGAGTGAGTGAGCTTGTGTCTCACCAGCATACCCTCATAGCCCTTGACCTTTTAGTTGAAAGGATTCAGTTCACGTTATTCTTTCCCTTCCAGTCTCAAAGACCTGGTAATGAGGTGCCCTCTCTGTATCCTCTCACTCCGACAGGCTGTACTGAGAAGAACAGCTGCACACAGCAGGATTCTAATCACCACTTTGCAAGGGCTATGACTGATAAGTCACTAGAAGTGGGTGCTGTTTTTTGATTGGAGAGATTCTCCTCACCATTCCAGCATCCTTTACCATTGCTTCCTGGAAACCCCTGGGTACCTTTTGCTTGCCACAGAGGCTAGACATCTATAAACAGAAACATTATTCTGGAGTGAAATTAGCCAAGGTATTAAATTGATAAATGTGATGGCAAGCAGACCTGGTAGTTGGGAGTCAGAATAAGCAGAAATCATCTGTGAAATACAAAAGAGCCCAGGCTATCAGAGAAGGAGGGTTGGTGAGTGGTAGGCCTGCCCATGGAAACATGTTATTTCTCTGCATCCCATTATGTCAAAAGGAGATTTGCTGTGTTTTCACATCGATGTTGCCTGCCAGCTTTTCGGCTGGAGGAATGTAGCATGTGACCTGATAATTTAAACAACCGTCATTAGACATTGCACATTTGATGTCTGATTAAATCTCTTATACCACGGGATCACAACCACATTTTGTCATCCTGGGATCTTTAGAGTCTGCTACAAACCAGAAAACAAAAATTTATACAATCAATTCTCAGAAAGCTACAGAGCTTGGAATTTATTTCCACCCTAATGCTCTGGGACCTATGTGCTAGTTTTAAGTAATCCCACAGGAGGCAATGAGGGTACGATTCTAAGAATTATCTCCCCTACAAAATATTGTTAAAATATAATAATGCATTTTATTTTAGTTTTGTCATGACCAAAATATGTTCTTATTGATTGACTACTGTCACATGCTAAGGAGGAATGGAATCACAGAGAAAGATTTTGGCATACGTATGTCTGACTACTTTTGTTTCTACTGATTTTGCATTTATAAGACCTTTTGTGCTCTCAGACAAATGTCAAAGGAGCACTGATTTTCTTTTTTCTGAAAAATTCAGATACTTTAGTGTCATCCTTCATGTATCAATTCATTTCTTTCAATCCCTGATCACAGATTAAACAGTACAACTTTCAGACACTCGCCTTCTATGTGAAAATCTAAAAGTCTGAACTGATAATTATATGTATATGCAAAACACATCTGATAAATATTCCTATGTGCAGGTTTGAATTTTAGAAAACTATGTAATAAAAGGTAGGATCTAACCTGAGAAATTTACTATCTTTAAAAAATAGACATGCTAACAATGAAGATTCTTTTTAATATTTAGATTTCCTGAATATTTGTGGCCAAGTTTTTAAAATAGGGATTTTAAAATGTCTCTACATAATTTCAGTGCTCTGGAAACAAAAGTAAATCTTCTATTTGACAAATTACTTTACCTGCAAATAAGATATTTGACCAAGTGTGTATTTTTTTTCTCCCCTACTTTTTGGGCTGATAATTGGACTTGTATTCTCGAATTCTAGTGTCAACTTTTGAAAAGAACTTGAAAGATGAAGAAAGGAAACAGGTTACATTGTGTTAGGTTTGGGTCACTATACCATCCTCTGAAAAAAATAAACCAGGATAAAGCATGTTGTTTCAGCCCACAATTCTTGATTTGATGTATAAGGTCATCAGATGAAACATGAAGGAGAGATGGGCTTTCTAACCAGCTGTGTATTTCGGTTCCAGCTGACTGACAGCACAAAGAAAATGTGTCAGTCATGAATATTAAGTTTCTTTCTAGCATTTTTCTTCCAGATGGAAGTAACATGCACATTGTAGCAATGAGTCTTCCAGCTGATGAGTTTTCTTATTTATATTTTTGGCAAAGCATATTGATTTTCATCTGTGACTTCTACCTTAGTACCCTACTGTCTGGTTTAAAAATATGTTCAGCTTAGTTTTTAAAAAATAGCTCACTTCCCAAAAATTTTACTTATATCCAAGTCATTCCAGCACAGCCTTTTTAATATCTCTAATTCTTCAGTCTTTTTAAAAATCTTCTTTACTGTCTTTTAGAGTACACATTTGTAAACCTACCTTTATAAGTGATTGATAGTGTTATTACCTAGTCTGATTATCACAATACTATAATAATATTAATAATTAATTTTAATACTAAAACCTATTTTTAATGTTGTCTTTGTGCCAGGTGCCTGAAATATGCTTATTATTTGTCACTATTATTAATGTATCTGACAGGTCTCTGAGTTAAACATGATAATTTTCATCATATGGATGAGAGGACTACAGACAAAAGAGATTGTGTAACTTTCCCAAGGCCATGTAGCTCAGCAGTGGCAGGAGCAGGATTTGAAAGCCAGTCCTTTTGAATCCCAACCTCATTCTCTTAAATGCTAACCTATCAACATTCTATTACATTGGTGATTCTATTAGTCATTAATATCTGCCTTATATTTTTCAAACAAAAATACAACAGGAATATAACGGTAAAATTATGTTGAAAGGTTGTACTCTTACTCATTCCAGCTTCCAACTTTTTGCACATTATTTCCAGGCTGACCCCCAGAGAGCCCAAAGAGAATCCCATCTAAAGGGATGGATTTTATGCTGGAAGACCAGTTTCCATTGAAGAGCATTCTTCCCTACTTTTATCCCCATAGCAACAAGCATCTATCTGAATTCTACTTTGCAATTTCTACCAAATGGCAAGGAGCTGAATTTCCTAAGGGGCTGCTGCTGGTTCAAGGTGAAGCCGAGTGCCCAGCACAATGAGGATCACTGTAAATGCCCAGATGTGGCCTTGGTTTCCTGATTTTTCTGTTGACAGGGAACAGATATTTGGAGATCTTTGGAAGTAAAAAGGTAATGAAAGCCCAAATTAGCATCATCATAGTCCTTAATGTCACCATTAGTATTGACAGAAGATCTGTTTCCAATATGTCTGTTACCTTTCAGGAGCATTATAATTCACAGGTTTTAAGCAGCAGTCACCACATCTAATTTATCCAGCATTTATTCAGGCTTTAGTTTGTCTAAGTCAATCACCGAAAATGGAATCTTGCCTTTTGATGTGTTGCTGGCCCTTATTTGAATGGGAAAAGGGAAACTTCACATTTGAACATTTCAAGCCTCATCATATTTTCCTTTTCCACATGACAGCCATAAACAGATCTTGGCAAAACCTGACGGAGAAGAAATTTTTAAAATGAACCATACTGTCATTTCTTTTGAATGATAGAGCAAATAAATCAATAATTCAAAGGATCACTGAACATGTAGACTTCTAAAGCAAGAGAGTAACTCAGCCTGGTGGTAGGAGGAAGCAATGTTCAACTTAATGAAGTTTCGAAGGTTAACTTTTTAAAGAAAACTCATATTTTTGGAATGCCGGTGGTGATTGGCTGAGAGAAAATTTAATAGAGTAGAAAGACATGGACTTTGGTGATAGAGAAATAATCTCAGATGCTTTGTAATTATGAGACCTTGGACACATTACTTAAATTCGCCAAGTTTTGGTTTCCTTAATAATCATAGAGAAGTCGTAGCTGGTGGCAGCTTGCAGGTTTATTGTCAAAAATAGAATTAGGATACGTGAAAATACAAAGAAATGCCCTGTTATATAACAGTTATTAAGAAGCTAGCTACTACTGTTTTACTCTCATTGTATTTCCTAATAAGTCAGGTGTTATTACTTGTCTATGAGGAGAGTTGATAGAGTGGATGAGCATTTATTTGGTAGGTAACTGCTGATCAGCTGTGAAGCCTCTGCATATGAGGGTGTGTCCTTATAAATCTGAGGACTCTGACTACCACTTGCAGGCATCAAACTACACAAATCAAGAGGCTGAGGACATCTGCCACCTTTCAAAACCCTCATGTTTTAAAAAATCCATTTATGAGATGGAGAGGGTTGGCTCTCTAAGGGAAGACACTCAGAGAAAGAGATCCAGTTGGATGAGCCTTTTAATTATATTTATTGACCCTTCAACTGGAAGTCACCCAGTTCCCAGACAAGGAGGCACAAGGGAGATTTTAGGCTGCACTTTTAATGCAAGTGAAATGCTGCAGGATAAAGCAGAGAGCACAGATGTTTGCAAAGCCATGAGATCCAGGGCTACATGGATACAGGCACCATCTGATGGCCAGACTGTCCCAGGAAACGGGGTCCTGCTCAGAGTTCTGATCTAAGCACTTCATTGCAAAACTGGCAAGCTATAAACCCCTGGAGTAACTCCAGCTGAGATGAAAACAAAGGCAGAAAGAATAAACAATTTGGTTAATTGATTTGGATGATAGAATTGCAATAAGGGACCAATAAAAGGTGCAATAAGAAGGATGTTTAAAAATTCCAATAAACCTTGAAGAAATAGTGGTCTTGGAGCTCTGAAAGCAACAATGGCAAAGCTATGAAATCATAGCACATTGACTGGAAATCTGTTTAAGAATGAAGTTATGCAAAACAGAGAAAGTAATGGTTCTTTTTTAAAAATCTGTTTCTGTGACTTCAATTATTTTACAATTATCTTGAAAGGAGATTATGTAGACAAAACGAACATTTCCTTCACTCTCACCCCACAGCAATCAACAGTTAAGACTTCTGTGACCTCTAGTCACCAAGCAGTGTGTGTGGATTCTCCCTACCAGCAAGAAATCCATCAGTTCTGCAGTGGACACTAGCTGAGTGTCCTTCAATTCAATTCACTCCTGACACCATCTATCTGAAGACAGTGTCAGATCCCACAGGTTGAGGGCTCAGTCCCAAGACTGCCTACCACACCACACTTCTGATGCAATTCACAAGCCCCAGATTGGTTTACCTGTGCTTCTGACTGACTGTAAATAAGAGTTCCAATAACCCCTTCCTTGGGTTCAATTACTCTGTTAGAGCAGCTCGCAGACCTCAGAGAAACACTTTTGCTCACTGGCTTATTATAATGGATATAAACAAAAGGATACAGATGACCAGATGCAAGACATGTGGGATGAAGTTACCATCCCTTCCCCAGCTGTATCATCCTCCAGGAACCTCCTTGTCTTCAGCTATCCTGAAGCTCCCCAAATACTGCCTTTTGGGAGTACTATGGAGGCTTCCTTACATGGGCCCAACTGATGAAATCAATCAGCTCAACCTCTTTCCTCCTTGGAGACTGAGGAATGGACTGAAAGTCCCAACCATTTAAACCTGCCTTTGTTTCCGGGGTGACCAGCTCCCATCCTGAAGCTACCTAGGGGCTTCCAGCCAACAGTAAAGTCATTAGTGTTCAGAAAGACACTTACCACTTTAAAGAATCCAGGGATTTTAGGAGTTGTGCACTAGGTGATTAGGATGAAGACCAAATAGATATTTCATAACATCACAGGGATCCTATAGTTACTAGGCACTTTGTAAGCATTTACCTGTCATATGTGACCTTGAGAAAGGTCACCTAATTTTTCTGCACCTCAGTGTCCTCATCTATAAAATGAGGATACTAATGCCTACCTTGTAGAGTTAGGGTAAGGATAAAAGATTATATACGTGTATGTGTGTGTGTGTGTGTGTGTGTGTGTGTGTGATCTGTTAGGGTTGCCATAACAAAATACCACAGACTATATGAGTTACAACAGAAATTTATTTTCTTACCATTCTGGAGACTAGAATTCTGAGATCAAGGTGTCTGCAGCTTTGTATTCTTCGGAGACCTCTCTCCTTTGCTTGCAAATGGCCACTTTCTCACTGTGTCTTCACGTGGTCTTTTTTCTGTGCACACATACCCCAATGTCTCTTTGGTGTCCAGATTGCCCTTCTAATAAGAACACAAGTCAGATTAGATGAGGGCCCACCCTAACACCCTTATTTTAGCTTAATCACCTCTTTAAAAGCCCTACGTCCATATCTAAATATAGTCACATTGTGAATTACTGGGTATTGGGGCTTCAACATATGAACTTTTAAAACTGTGTTTTAACACGTGTATGGGCTGAATTGTGGACTTCATCCCAGTTAGGGGTTGGTTTTGGTCTTCATCCCAGTCTCCTAGTATACAATATAATTTCCAAAACCCTGGAATTTTCCAAGTAGTTTCTTTTTTGAATACATACATATATGGAAGAAGAGAGAGTGAGAGAGAGGGAGGAGAGAGAGAGAATAGTTCAGAATTATAGCCCCCAAGTAGAGATCCACAAGCAATAGCCCTTATTACTCTGGGTATTATAATTATTATTGTTGTTGTTCTCATATAATTTGATTTTCAGATCAAATATATAAGATGCAAAATATTATTAAAATAATTTTATATATAGGTAGGGAAAATGAAATGCAGAGAAAATATTTGCTCAGTATTCTATGTTATGTGTCAGTTTTAAAGCTGAAATTTCACCTCATTTCTACTGACCCCCAATTTTTTTTTCCAAGCACATTGTGCTGCCACCATGTATTTGGAAAATGATTAGAGAGTTGATTTTCCTGTTAAACTCATGACTATCCTGTCCCAAAGCATTTATACTACACCTATTCCAAAGAAGTTGTTCATTGGAGCAGTGCAGTGTCTGAACAATTAGAGTGTTCTTCAATCAAAGTCCACTCTCCTTTCTCAGAATTCTGTGTTTTTATCCCAAGGTCAAAACTTTGAAATCTGGGGCAAGGTAAAAAATGTATAAGACTTTACCATTTCTGGAAAATTGTTTATCTTTTGAGTTTTATATATATACTTTTGTTCAGGATGGAAACCAATAAGTAGAAATCCACTTATCTTTCCATCACCAAATCCACCCATGTACCTGCATTTGTCTCCACCCTCCTTACTGCTCATCATTTATAATGAATAAAGTCTCCCAGATCCTACCAAATGCCAGATATCTCACCATTAGCTCCCCTTCTCGAGAACTGTACTCTCTTCATCACCTCCTTTCTCTCTGCTCCACCAATTTCTCCCTCTTTTATGCATCATTCACATTAGTATATAGACATGTTTCATTGTCTCTTATCTCAAAAAAAAAAAAAAGAAAGAAAAAGAAAAACACCTTTGGAGGTCCTCTAGTTACTGCCCTATTTCTATTTACCCTGTCCTAGTAAAACATAAAAAGTGCCATTGTCCCCAATTTCCCAGCCCTCCTTTAATTCTCAACCCAATCCAGTCACGATGTCATCTCATGCCTCCCTGGAAATCCTTAGGTTCTCTTCCTTGTTCTTATGTCATTTGCTCTTTTAGCAGCATTTGACACAGTTGTCTACTCCCTCCCTCCTTCATGAATGCTTCTCCTCTTGGCTTCTCAGTCAGCACATTCAATGTGCTTTTCCCACTTACATCAAGTTGCTCCATCTCCGTGTCCTTGTTTGACTCTTCTCTGACAATCTCTGGCAATCCCAAGGGTGCAAAACATTGGGTTCCTCATGGATTCAAGGTTCCAAAAGTATCTTCCCTCAGATTCCACGTTCCTAAGAGATCAGATAAAAAAAAATACTCTTATTTTTGCTCTTAATTCTGGATTAGGTGTTTAAAAAAGGCGTTCAGTCCTATACACAGATGCTGCCCAATATACCATATGTCTTTCTAGGTTTATTTATCCTCCTGCTTGAATGGTGTTAATTTTCTCACTTGATTTGTTTTCCTATTGAAAACAGCTGTCAGAGTTGCCTTTATGTATATGTGTGTGTGTTTGTATTTTAGATATTGTCACTGGGAGTACACACTTTGAAAACATTCTCTTGTATAATCTCATAAACTGCCCTTATGAGATAGTGGCTGTTGTCCCTTGAGGGGACAGAAAGTTGAGGCTTATAGAGTTGAAGTGTTTTTACTCAAGCTCAGACAGTCCACGGCAGTCAGGATCCAACTCCATGCCTGTTCCTCTTGCTTGTGCTCTACATAAACATGCAATCTTACATTTCACATTTCCAGAGCAAACTGGGACTGGGGAAGGACATGGCCATTTCTTTTGGATTTGTGAGAATGTCTAGGCTGCAAACAACAGAGAACTCAGTTCAACTGGAATAAATCTTAATGGGACTTATCATCTCACATGAATGGAACTCCAGAGGGACATCACAGCAAGATCGGTAGCTCAAGAATGGAAGGACTCAGGCTCTGATTTGCTATCCTGTGCGTTGACTTCATCTAACGGCTATTTCTCCCCATCATTGCAAGATGGTTGAAATTATTACAGAAGCACTCCAAATATATTGTCCAGCAATGGAAGAGGAAGGAGTTCTGACTTAAGAAATTTATCAGGGAGGAAAACACTCAGAAGCCCCCCAGTGGACATTCTCTTACATCTCATTGATAGAACTGGCTGCCTACACACTTTGCAGTAAACCAGTGCTTTGCAGCAATGGACCCATTGTTAATGGCTTACACCTATCAGGATCTACCTGATTCATAGAAAACTGGAAACCAGAAGAAAATCACGGCTGGGGCAGACTAAAAGAAAGAAAAGTGACTATTTTATAGAAAACCAAGAGAGTCTACTCCATCTCTCAGGGAATAATTCAGGCACAATATCTGTGTCTGCACATTTGCATTCGTGTCTGCTTCATTTTAAAGCTTTTTTCTCTTTTAACAAAAACTTTGTGAGGAAAGGCTTTTCAGCTGTTCTTTATACATGCTCTTTTCCAACAGTCTCATTAGCTACTATGTTGGCAAACGCCTTAAATTAAACATGCGTCTTATGGTACCAGGAATGCTTAATTATCCATCATTTGGTCTGTGACTGCTCTGTGTAAAATTTCCAATTCTTCAAGATGTACTGGGATGCTCAGGGATTAATCACATTCCCAAACCATTCAGGAACTCAGGCAATTATAAAGTTTTCTCCTTAGAAACAAGTTGTCCAAGCTATATAATCTCTGATCACAACCAACGAGTTGAACATCTTTCAGTAAAATCCCTTTGGATTCCCCGTGATCCAGATGACCTGTACTGGTCTCACTTTACTCTTATTTGTAGATTCACATTTTCAAATACTTTTCCCATGCTCTTTCCTATGGTTCTAAAATAAACCATATTTTCAAGTGGCATTTTAAAGTCTTACTATAAAAGTAACTTACCAATCTGCATATTGAGCTGTGCTGCCGATCACATCTTGTCCAAGTTCACACATCAGTACATAACCTCCCTCATCCCCAATAACATGGAAACAGATAATCATTCTCCTACCTTGACTCTTCATTTTACTTTATGATAAGCACTCTCACAACCAGAGGACTTTCAAATGATGAATTCCAAAGTTTCCCAGCTGCTCTGGGTGTCAGTTACCCATGGGATACAATTCATAGCACCATTACCTCATTCCCCCAGTGGAGGCTGGACAAGTGTTTGTTGATTCCAGTATTGCATGTCAAAATTGTCCAGCCTATTTCAACTCCTCTTAGCATCTACTGCCTGTAGTTGCTAATTTTTGAGAATTTAATAAAATGCAAAATAACAACACTTCTCATCTTCGCAGAGTTGACAATTAACTAATTAGCCCATTAACTCATTGAGCCAGATTTGTACCAGTAAGTTAAGGGATTTGGGAGGTACATTAATCCTTTAAGGCCACTAGAGCAACATTCTCAGCTAATGGGTCCATATCCCTAACTTACTACCAGGAAGGGACTAGGGTATTGTTAGGAAATAGAAGCCATTAATCCTCACGGTACCCAGAGGGGTAGGTGAGAATGACTTTGCACAAATTGATGAGAAAATGCGTTTTGTTTTGTTTTTAAGACCAAAAGGAGACTCTGAGTTAAACCCACTGTCGGAACTCAGTATTTCTTGGCAAACAGCCCTATATTCAATTTTGAAATCTTGCTAGAATTTATTTATTTGCCTGTTGATAGTTTTAGATCCGGTACTAAGAGTGGGTAGGCAAGAGGTTTTGTGCTAGGGGTTGGGTAATTCTAGCATCCGGAGTCTTCGACACTAGGTAAAGAATTTTGTGATTTTGTTTCTATTCCATAATGTACTTAAATAAACACTTAGTAATGTGGAATATACACCTAGATTGGTGTGTGTTGCTGAGAAGAGGAATTATGCAAAAAAAAAAAAAGATATTTCTGACACAATTTGTGCTCCGCAGAACCAGACTGTGGGAATGAGGTGAGTCCTGCCCTCAACAGCCTGTGACTTATCTGAAGGAAAAGCCTTTCAGGCCCATGTCTTCTTCTGACTCTGGTTGGACTTGGGCAGGGATCTGGGGGTAGCATCTACACCATGAGCATATAAACTTGCACACAAGAGGAGTGGAGTAGTCACTTGTGTTAGCATTCTGTGTGGGGTTTTCAGTCATGTTTTGCCAAAAAACAAAAAGGCCTGGAGTCAAGTTACCAAATCCAGTAAGGCCAGGAGTAGAAATGGTTAGTGGTAATGATGGAAGGGTGTGCAGCTAAACTTGTTGGAATAGAAAAAAGCCAATCTCTATAAAGAAATATGGTGCACATGGCAGCCCCAAAGGTCTTTTGTGTAGCTTCTGAGGCCACGTGGTATAAAGAGGAGGAGGCAGGTGCCTGGAGTGGTTAAGGGTGCAGCCAGGAGCTTACTAACATATTTACAAAGTTGTTCTTATTACACATACAGAGCCATAAATCCTTACAGCCTCCGTGTCTGGCTGCTCCCTTTTCTTACCCTGCAGATTAATCACAGTTACTATTGGGAATAAAGATAAATTGACTTTTTGTTTCCTTATAAATAATATTAAAATTCCTGCTTAGATAGGTTCACCATGCAAAACTTAGGTTACCTACAAAACACACAAAGAATCATGTTTTTTTCAGCTATTGTGATGTGTTCCCAGGGTCCTTCCTTCCTTCGATGCAGTTTCTGTTCCCAATCAGCAAGAAAGCTTTCATTTCAACAATAAGTAGCATGGAATGTGGGAGAAACCACATCAAACTCTTTGATGGGACTGTGTAAAAATTTAGTGAAAAAGCAGCTTCAGTGGGCTTCTATACGAAAAAGGCTAAGAGCTACGATTTAGAACACAGGAATTGTTCCTACTTTGCTACTTTCAGGACAAGTCATTTCACATCTCTGTGATCCATCTTTCTCCTTTGAAAATGAACATACATATGTATGTATGTTTGTATTAATAACTCACCTTGTTTCACAAAGGTTGTTAACCTGTATCTAAAAGTGTGACAAAAATGACCTCAGAAATGTGTGAATGAGAAAATAGGTGGAAAAATAAAATGACTAAGGTTATTTGAGACATATATAAAGTAATCTCACTTGGTAGAGATGGCCATGAATGTACTTTGGAGATTTCCAATCATATCTGCCAAGAGAATAATTTGGTTTGGCTCTCTGTCCCACCCAAATCTCTTCTCGAATTGCAATCCCCATGTGTCGGGGGAAGGGACTGGTAGGAGGTGGTTGAGTCATAGGGATGGACTTACCCCTTGCTGTTCTTGTGATAGTGAGTTGCCACAAGATCTGGTTGTTTGAAAGTGTGTGGCACTTCCCCCTTCGCTCTCTCTCCCTCCGCTGTGTAAGACATACCCTGCTTCCATAATCATAAGTTTCCCAAGGTCTCCCCAGTCATGTGGAACTGTGAGTCAATTAAGCCTCTTTTCTTTATAAATTACCCAGTCTCAGGTAGTTATTTATAATGGACTAATACAGTGATTACCATAATGATGACGATACCAACAGTCATGATGAGACAAATAGCCAATGCTTATTGTTTACCATGTGACAAGCACTGTGCAAGTAAGTGTATTGTTGGCATTAACCCACGATATCCCCTCTTAAACCCTATGAGCTAGGTACTTTATTATTTCTATCTTTCTTTCTTTTTTTTTTTTTTTGAGATGGAGTTTTGCTCTTGTTACCCAGTGCAATGGCGCAATCTCGGCTCACCGCAACCTCCGCCTCCTGGGTTCAGGCAATTCTCCTGCCTCAGCCTCCTGAGTAGCTGGGATTACAGGCACGGGCCACCACGCCCAGCTAATTTTTTTTGTATTTTTAGTAGAGGCGGGGTTTCACCATGTTGACCAGGATGGTCTCGATCTCTTGACCTCGTGATCCACCTGCCTCAGCCTCCCAAAGTGCTGGGATTACAGGTGTGAGCCACCACGTGTGGCCCTATTATTTCCATCTTCAAATAAAGAAACCAAGACTTGGCCATGCAGTTAAACAGATTTTTCAAAGGAAATAGAATATGGAGCTTGATATTTCTCCATGAATCACCAACAAGAGGTCAAAATGCAATGGAGTGACCAGTATCCCCCAAAATATTTTTATGGTGAAACTGAGTTAGACAGCATTAGAGATCCATAAAGTTGTTACTTTACATTGATATCCAAGTGAAATTTAGTTACCAAAATATCTCTTAGAAGTTGCACAGCTTTGTTTCACGAATGCAGGACTCTAATGCTCTGGCTTAAACCAAAGATGTATTTTAGGGTATCTAGAGCCCTGGGTAGTGCTATTCTCAAACCAGTCTTCCTCACATTCTATTTCAGGGTTTTCATTGACTATTTATGCTCCCTAACAAATCCTGGAATTGCAGGTGCCTATATCGCTTGTCAAGTATAGCATATAGTTAGAGGTGGGGTGGATTCTATCTTATAAATGTGGTGGAAACTAACCAGGACAAATAAGCAAACAGGTCATTGTAACTTCACCCAGAGAATATTCTTGGGCAGGTCCAAAAGATTCCTGAATTGTTTCCCAGCCCCAGAATAATGTATAATCAAAGTTTAATTAATGCATATATTCATGCTCTCATAGAAATTTTACTGGGCATGTGCCAGGTATTAAAGGGATAATGGACCCAGCCCCTGTCATCACTGAGCATATGACCTAGTAATAGATACTGATAATTAAATAAGTGATTAAAATAAAGCACAGTAGAACCATTATATGATAGTTTTGGCCTCTGGGAACATGTGGAAGTGTACCTTTTTCCTTGTGGGAACAGATGAGAAAAGGCTTTCCTAAGAAAATGTCATATAAGTACAAATTAGAAGGAATAATATTAGGACCTAGTCAGGTTATTGTCACAATAATCTGCTTGGTAGAAGAGCATATTAATGCAAATACTACAAAGTATTTACCTGGGTCACTAATAAAAATAATGAAATCAGCACCAGTAAAGCGCCAACTGACTCTTCAATATTTCTGGTAATCTCTTTGGAAAGGGAAGCCTTCATTAACTGAAAGGGTTGATGTACATCTAGAGCAAATTAGCTATGAATCAGTTTAATATTGACTATCCAATTACAGGTGAAATTCATATATTCTCAGATTTTGACAGATTCTGGAATGTCCAAACTTTTTGTAAGTTGATATCTGCCAAGTCTGTATCTTCACCTGGGACAACTGCCTGTTAGATCCCCTCTTTCATGGGCTTCCCCCCAGGAAGAAACATCATAGAAGATAAGAAAAAGGATGGCTTTTGGATCAGAAATATTCTGGGTTCAAAGTCTTCCTCTGCTCCTAATTAGCTTGAGACCTTGCCAAGTGACTTAAATTTTCTATTCTCTGTGGTTTAATTTATAAGCCTCTGGAAAGTGGAAATGACAATTTTAATCACCTGGCGAGAATCACTTCTGAAAAATAAGGGAGCTAAAGCCCTGAAGCAATGAGCACCATTCCTGATGTAAGCCTCCAGAAAGATGATGGCTGTTATTACAATATATCACAAACCAAACTCTGTCTTCCCCCATCTTTCCTCCTGAACGCCTAATTGAGTTGCTATCCTCCTGTTACAGATTAAATGCTGTCCCCTAAAAATTCACATCTTGAAGTTCTAACTTCTAGAACCTCAAAATGTGGTCTTATTTGGAAATATAATTGTTGCAGGTAATAAGTTAGAGTTATACCAGAGTAGGGTGGGCCCCACACTCCAGTATAACCATTGCGTTTATGGAAAGGGGAAGTGCGGAAACAGAGGAGCACACTGGGAGAATGCCATGTGAAAAGAAGGCAGAGATTGGGAAGATGCAACTAACTGCAAACCAAGACACACCAGCGATTGCCGACAAAATGCCCGAAGCTGGGAGGGAGGCCTACACGACTAAGGAAAGAGGACCGGAGATGATTTTATAAGAATTTAACTGCACCAGTGGCACAGAATGAAAGTGCAGTATTACAGATGTGAGACTAACTGGAATTTTAAAAGGTAAGCAATGCCTAGATATGCTCGTAAATGCCTATCACACTCTTAACTGTGGTAGATCAGGTGACTGACTTCCAAAAAGATACAATTTCTTGTCTCAGGGGACATCAGACATACATACATAAAATAACAACTTGGAATATGGTTTCATTGGACAATGTCAAAAATAATGGAGCAGAAAGTAAGAATTCTAAGACAAAGAAAAAAGAGACCACTGCCATAGAGATGAGCCTTGGTCATAAAAGCAATAGAGAGTGTATTTGAGCCCAACCTTTAGTATGGATAAGATACGAAAAAATACTTTTGTTGGTCATGAGGGCTGTTCACCAATATTTTTTGTCTCATTCCAACCACTAGTAGGATTGACTATCCTGACCCCATTGTGGCTGGGTGGGATCATGTGACTAGTTTCAGGAGAGTGAAAATGGTACGTGTCACTTCCAGATCAAAGCATTCAATGGCCAGTTTGAGTCTCTCCACAGCTCTCTTTATCCTCTGGCAGGGCAGCCAGCAGTGTTTGAACTGGCTGTTTCATTGTTTAACTCCGTAGCATGGAAGACGATGCTAGCCTCATGCGCGCTTAGGATACACACGTGACTTGAACGTAAACTAAGTCTTCGTTGTTTTTAGTCATAGAGTATTAGGGCTGTTTAGTTACTACAGATAATCCACCTTCTTCTGACTGCTCCAGCACTTATAGAAAATGCAGAAGTGAAGGCATGGATTTGGGAACGTAAAAGTCACAAGTAGGTAAATTCTTTGGGAAGCACAATTTCAAAATAGAAGTAGGTTCTGAAAAAGAGATCGGGGAGCCCAGATTACAGAGAATTTCACATGTCAGATTAAAAAGTGGAAATTTTTTATAGGAGCTTGTTATTGGTTTTGAGGAAAGGGTAGATGGAGAAGTTAATTTGATGCTTAATAGGAAGGAAATGGTCCTTGGGAAATAAAGAGGAGGACAGGGATGAAAACAGCCCAGCCAGGCTACAGCAGGATGCAGATGGAAAGTGAAGAGACAAGAACTTTTCCTGAAATGATGGCGTTACCCTCCATCGAGCCACCAAACAGAACAAAACAAAACACATGCCACTCTGGGGGAGGATTTATAGATTTACTTCTAAGTATTTGAGCTATCGGCTTAATATTTTAGATTCAAGGAAAAAGCTCTGGGTCCTTGGATTTCATGTTCATCATGTTTGAGTTATGGTTCTTGTTAGCCCTGTAATAATGTATTCTCTTTTTTTAAAGTGAAGCCTAGTAATAAAATCTTTATTGTAATCCAATGCTAACATGACTCTCCCTAACTAAGAATTATGTTTGGCGGATTTAAGCAGCCCCAGAAAAGATTCAGGCCAGGAATTTACAAAGACAAGTTTGATGAAAAGAACATCCTTACGGATCACTATTATAGGGGGATTTTCTAAAAATATGCTATTTTGTATCCTGTCTTGTTTTTTACTTTTAGATTTGGAACTAATGGTTTTCAAGTGTAATTTATTTAAGAATGGCCCAGTGACATATTAACAAATGCAGAGCCCTCAGGTCCACTGTAAAGGGATTCTGATTCAGCAAGGCTGGTGGAAGAGGGTCAGGAGCTTTCACATGAAGAAGTAGCTCAGGTGATGCTGTGCAAAGGATCAGCAGACCACACCTGGAGGGTCACTGCAATGACTCTGAGCTCCCAGACTTGGCCATAAGCTCTGGGCAGGCAGAGGTGTGTTTTATTTATCTTGGTATCCCAGGACTTAATTCCCCTGCATAGAAAGCAGAACTGTATGAGGCTGCTTTGCAGTCAGCCAGACGACAGACCTGGATTTCCATGCTGGCTGTAACTTATGAGCTCTGTGACAAGAGCTTTAACCTCTTTGGTCCCTTGAAAGGTGAAGATAATGACACCTTCCTCCCTGAGGCTTATGGGGCTCACATGAGGTTATGTTTCCATAGAGCTTGGCGCAGGGCCTGGGGCCCGGGATTTGGAGTAAATTGCTGGTATTTGTATGATGGTGAGATAGCTGGTACACAAGAATGCTAGCACCAGGGTACATAACTAAGAAAAAAAAATGCCAAATAGAAACGAAAGTTCCACTTGATTAAGGGCTGAGACAGCATTCAGTACCCTCTGATGCTGAAGCCAGGGTAAGGCTGATCTGGAGCATGTGGGTTGGACCTGGAGGCCACAGTGAGGCATCCCAGCCTCCCAGGTAGCCTGAGAGTAGTCAGTACAGGGTAGTCTCACCATGATGACTTGTTTTGATGGTTTAGTGGCTTTTCCTATCAGAAAACATTGCTCCATTTTGTTCTGGACTTTAACCAACATTATTAGACGTTTCTTCTCTTTTCTTCAAAAAGGGAGGGAGATGAAGGGATAGAAGAGAGAACAAAAAGGCAGACAGATGCAGACTTTCCCTACCCCCAACCAGGCACATGGGAAGTGTTCCATAAATGGCATCTGTTGGGCTATGATTATGTACTATTATGACCCTACAGCTCAGTGAGTGTCGAGAACAGCTGCCCTTTACTTAATGCTTAGTCTATGATAGGCTCTGTGCAAATTCTCCATATTTGTGTCTCAACGAATCCTCACAGGAAAACCCTGGAGGTTGGTACTATTTTTATCACCATTTAGACATAAAGGGATATGTTCCAGAAAGGTTAAATAATTTGTTCAAGTAAGTGGTGTCAGAGCTTGGCTTCTGTCTAATGAGCAAGTCTTAGGATGATGTTAAAAATGATTTCTAGTTAAGCAGAAGGTAGAGGAAAAGCATGAATTGCCCTGAGTGTGGAATCTTTGCGGCCGACTGAAGGCTTGTGTGTGTGTGAAGGGGTGAGGGGACCGGCTTTGCCTTTAGAGAATGGCAGACTATCCATGAAACACAAAAGGAACAAAACAAATGAAGCCCAAGGGCTTAGGCAATTTTTCTTTTACTTGTGTTAGTCAAGAATAAGAAACTACAATTTAAGTTTTCCTGTAGTCTTAATTATAGGCCTCTGAGCTGTGAACATTGCACCAAGTACTAATAATAGAGACCATCCAAAAGCAAATTCTCTAGAGATCCCCTCTCCAAAACTCCAGTGGGTCTGTTTAGGACAAGTGATAAGGAAACAATGTTCTGTACAAAAGAGCAGCAGGCCTCTAGACACGTTGAACCTTTTTCTTGTTAATGAAGTAAAATGAACATTTTTACTGATGTAAAACCAACATCAGAAATGAAAAGCCATTCTTGTTACTTACCTCAGAGCTGCAAAGGAAATATCCACTTCGCATGCAAAGCTAAGAAGTGATAAGGCAACATCAGAAGCCCATGCAACCTCGCCTTGGCAGACCTGACCGGGAAGAAATGGTCCCATTTTTAAAGGGCTTTTCAACTTCTGATATGATTTGGGCCCTGTCCCTAAATCATCTTTGAATCAGAATAGCAATTCTTTTTCACCCACTTGGCTAGAATGTTAAAGACTCTTTGGTGAATGTTCAATGAATGTCTGGAGCTCTATGTAAATAGGAAAAACACAGTTATTTAAGAAAAGAATATCAAAGAAGAACTTAATATTCTTCCATTTTTTGCTATACTGGGAAGCAAATGCATTTACTACAAAATGCAAAAAGGCAGAATTATTTCAGAGAATAGAATATCCACTTGGTTGCAACATAGTAGGTATTTAAGTATCTGTTGAATGAATTAATGAATAAAAAAACATATGAGTAGGAGACCTCATTAAAAACAAATTAGAAAGTTGAGCACATACAATAAATAACCATTTGTACCTACTATTATAATTTATTCTTTTACCACCAAAAGAAAGCATTGTTTAATCTGTGAAGAATATTAAGGCTCAAATTCAAAGATGAAAGCAGGAGAAAAATTAGCAATACCTGGGTCTCAAGCCCAAGTCACTGCTAAGCGACCAAACCAATTTCTATTAGATTGGGAAGAATATGCTTAGAACTGACTTAGTCAATGGGGAAATCTTGGCCAAAGAATGGATGCGCTTAGGGTGTGAGGCAGAAGTGGTAAAGTTAGAATCAGAGCCTGAGGGGTACTGGGGAGTTGGGGAGGGATGTATTCCTCACTACACTTTCTATGAACTGTGAGGACTTCATTTCTATTCAAGGTCACCTTTGACTCTAACATCCTCAATAGAGTGGCATCCCAACCTTGCCACAGCTAAAGAACTCCACCCCTTTTCCTCCATTGCCCCAGTCTGCCACCCACACCAGATGTTTGTTTGTATAGAAAACTTTACTCCCAGCACTTTGGGAGGCCGAGGCGGGTGGATCATGATGTCAAGAGATCGAGACCATCCTGGTCAACATGGTGAAACCCCGTCTCTACTCAAAATATAAAAAATTAGCTGGGCATGGTGGCGCATGCCTGTAATCCCAGCTACTCGGGAGGCTGAGGCAGGAGAATTGCCTGAACCCAGGAGGCGGAGGTTGCGGTGAGCCGAGATCGCGCCATTGCACTCCAGCCTGGGTAACAAGAGCGAAACTCTGTCTCAAAAAAAAAAAGAAAACTTTACTGATGGCATGGAGTGGCAGAGTCACACAGGAATCTATTTAAAAATTAATGCTAGGCATCCCTGTTCTTTAAATGTCTCAACTACGCCACCACCAAAAGTTTCCTGCTGGCCAATATTCCCCCATGTGCCTTTGCCTTTCTCTCTCTTGAAGCCTTTCTTTCCTGTCTACTTCCTCTTACTCCAAATTCAAGTTAGCTTCCTGTAAAAAATATTAGAGCCCTTGCTTTAATCTAGCTCCAGCCCCTCCATGCTAAACATGGAGCATCTTCCATATTAAACACACCAGTATAGACATGTTATGGAGCACAACCAGTCCTCTGACATGAATTCTACAGTTGACTCTTAATAACCTTCCATCACCTTTTTCCTCCTCACTAGCACACAAAGACAATGATGATCTACATGGGACAACAGTTTGCCTAACAATTGCTAGCTTTCTAGCAGTGACATTTTCTTCTTCAAGCTTTGAGATCTTTGTTACTTCACCTCTTAAGTGAAACTATTCCCATTATGAAGTTTTCAACACATTATGGTATCTTTTCCCCTTCTGGATATGAGGAATTACCTTTGTATTTTAAAAGAGTGTGCACACACACACACACACACACACACACCCCTTAGGCTTTGGTGTTGGGGGCTGGGAACATATCTTTGATACCCAACTTAGGATTTGCTGAAAAGCTCCATATTTTCAGTGACTCTTGGTTATTTGAACCTGGGGAAGTCTGGTGTAGGGTTATCAGCTTCTTATCATGAGACCACCCGAGGACAGAGACTCAGGATGGCAGGGTCTGCTTCCTGCTATGCCCTCCTCTGATCACAGTACCTCGGGATCAGCACTGTCTGCCCTCTAATCCTATCTCTCATCTGGCAGAGGAACTGTATTTAAAGCTCTTGCTTCTGAGACAGTTGGGTATCAGCATCAATTTTGCAATTTACTTTCAGAAAGATAGCAGCCTAAGTACAGGTTTACCAAGACCACTGCTATCTTAGAATCTGACAAAAAGGAGTAAGAGCAAAAATAGGATGGAAAATGTTGAAAACACAGAAAAAGAGTCTGGTATAAACAGCATTCAATTTTGGGAGAATCTGTCCCACAAAATGTTACTTGGACCGAATGGAAGGGGATCAAAGGGCCTCAACATGCAGCTCTCCTTTCTGAGAAGGATAAATGCCATCCACTCATCCCACCACTAACATTGTCACTGCACAGCAAGGAATGAGACCCTGAGCCACAGCCTCCCCACTGGGGTTCTGCTCTACTTTTACCTCTGTTATGTAGGAGCCCAACATGTATTTGTTACTCAGTGAATAAAAGCTTTATGTCTTTCTCTGTCACCCAGAAATTTGTTGACTCTCCACTGTGAAAAATGAGGAAATTCTTGTTTCTTTACTTCCCTTGACAACCCCTCAGCTCACCCTATGTCCAATGTCAACTGGACTTACCTTTATTCCATAAGGCTTTCGAACATTCACATCTGGCCTTCAATGTACCATAGACTTTTAAACTTGTTCTCTATGATGATTCTAAAAATCAAAAAGCCAATAAAAAACATACATAATGTGACCCTGTAAATACTCACAAATGGTGTGGTTGAACTCACAAACAAGGGAATAGACACTGGTTCCTCTAACCAACGCCAAGATTGAATGGATTCTATTTTCTTACACTTCAAGCTCTTAAAATAATGCCACGTTTTAGTTTGCTTCACAGCTGGTTGTAACTTTCTCTTTCAGCTTTTTGTTTTTCTGGGAGTTGCTAATTATCTTTTATCTTATGGAGAGAAGAATTATATGACTCTTTCATTATTATTATTTTAAATATTCAATCCATGAATTCTGGTATCTGTGGAAAGGTAAACAATTTCCACTACTGTATGTTTCCTTAAAAATATCTGAATTGTTATTCTTATAAATCCGTTCCCTACACACTGTGTTAATTCCAGGGTCTTAGATTCCATCTCTTTTATATAGATTCCTTCTTATTTATATTGGGAGGCTTTTTAAAATATAATCCTTTTTTTCCTGCAGAGTTCAATGAAGGCAAATATTCTGATTGCTATTACATTTGTATTTTACTTATAAATTTAATTGATAATTTGGCTAGGTATAAAATTCAATGTTTAAAATAATTTTCCCTCAAAAGGTTGAAGCTACTGATTCATTATTTCTAGTTTTCATAGTTCTGTTGAGAAAATTGTGGCAAATTGATTTTTATTCCATGTATCCAATCTCTTTTTAGATTCTTCCTCTCTGAAAGCATTTGGATATTCTCTTCATCTTTTTGAGGGTCTAACATTTCATTCAGACTCCTTAAATTCCACAGACCTTTTCAATTTGAATGTAAAATTTTTCAGACTTAGGAAATAGTCTAATTTTACTTTTATTATTTCTTCTCTTTTGGTTCTTTTTTTCTCTTTACTCTCTATTGGGGATTTTTTTCAAGATTGATATTAGACATACAGAGTCCATCTCCTTGTCTCTTAAATTAATTTATTGTATTTTTGCATGTCTTCTGCCACTTTTTATATCTGACAAGTTGCCTGGGCACCCCCATTTGTCTTATCTATTGGTTTATTTTCAGGCTCACCATATATGAGTATAAATTAGTTTCTAAGAACTTCTTTTCTTCTCCTGTTGTGGTTTCATAGATACAATAATGGATAGTCATCAGGATACTCATAATCATAGTTTTAAAGCTGTCTTTGTTTCTCAGATATTTAGTATACTTGACGTTCCATTTATATTTATTAAAAAGACTCAGTTTATTAATGTGTGCAGCTAATGCAGGTCTCATCTGTCATTACGTTCATCTGTCTCTCCAATAAAGATATCCCATGTGGCCATGGTAACAAAGTACCACCAACTGGGTAGCTTCAACAGAAGTTTATTTTCTCACAGCTCTGGAATCTGGAAGCGCAAGATCAAGGTATTAGCAGGGTTGCTTTCCTCTGAGGGCAGGAGACTCTTTTCCAGGCCTCTCATCTATCTTCTGGAAGCCTCAGTCATTCCTTGCCTTGTAGATGGTGTTCTCTGTGTCTTCACGTCGTCTTCACTCCAGATGTATCTGTCTCTATGTCCACATTTCCCCTGTTTATGAGGACAACAGTCGTAATAGATCAGAGCCCACTCTGATGACCTCATCTTAACCCGATTATCTGCAAAGATCCTATTTTTGAAAAAGGTCACATTCCCAGGTAAGGGACGGTGGGGTGATGGTTAGGATTTCAACATCTTTTTTGGGAAAGGGGCACAATTCAACCCATAATGTCTCTCAATGGGAAATCAATGATAGATTTTGTGTTTAGTGAAAGCAGTTGGACTGGTCAATTTTTCATTGAGAAAGACTGGTCTTCTGAAGCCTCACCCGTAACCCCACCCATCAGAGCAGATCATTTAATCACTTCATTTCTTTAGAGAGCAGTTCTCTGGTCAGATACTACTGTGACCAGATGCACTACAAAAGGGGAAGGGCGGTAAAGGAAGGGTCAACTCACTTTCTTTAAAACACCAATCTTTGCCTTCTGCTTAAAGGAGAGGAATTCCTTCTCTTTATAACTTTAAATTATTTAAGTTTTTAAAGGTCAAAATATATTTTAACGAAATGTACTTAAACTTGTAGATACGCTCTGTCCAAAACCACAATCCCCCCATAAGCTGCTAAGGATCTGGAGATTTCTACCTGTGGAATGCCTGCCTGTCTCCCTCAGGGGTCTGCCTCAGTCCTAGCTGCCCTTAGGAGAGGCAGGGCTCTGAGTGAGAATTGAGCAGAGGGTCCTTGTCTGTGGACACAAGCCCTAGACTGAATTGAAATCCCCAGGTCCTGGCTGCAGTACTCTAATAAGGAAGGCCCCACTAGAAGGTCAACACGTCCCAGTGGTGCTTAAATGACAGCAGTGTTCTAGATAGATGCTGGAAAGCACAAAGGTAACTTGCAATGTGATTAAGAGGAAGGATTTCAATGGAAGCCTGGACCAGAGTTGAAAGCAACAAAACAGGGCTGTTCCTTGAATTCCAGAAGGCACGTTTTGAAATTCTAAAGAGAAATGACTGAGGCAAATTAAAAAGCGCTACTGCTCTTTAAACTAGGAATGAAACTTGGGGTACCAGTGACTCTAAAAATCCTAAGCCAACAGTCTATGCAGTTTACATCAAGGTTTGGTTCATGTTGTACTGGGGGCATTTGCCAAGCAATGTAGGATTTCACAACAGAGAAATTCGCTGTCCCAGAATATGTCTCTTGGGAGCCTGAGTCTGAACACTGGCCTTCTTAAGTGAGGGATTTGTTCAACGACAATGATTGCTAATTTCAACAATCAGAATGAATGTGGAAGCATGATGTGTGAAGATCCTGATCATGAGGGACAATTGTGCTGCCCCCTCCTCCATGACCCCTCTTCAGGAAAGCCAGCTGTCCAGGGGAAAGGGATCACATCCTTCACATGTCACGAAAGTGCTCCTGCCCAATGGCAGGTTGATGCTCACCTTTCTTTAGGATGATTTTCCCATTAAATTAGAGGAAAGGCAGTTGTCAAAAAGCTATTTCATATCAATGCACCAAGGGGCTTTCTGATTTTGTGCCAAGATTATTTGGGTATTTTAACTACTCTGATACAGTGTTTTTGGGACATTTCTGTTCCTCCATTTTCTCTTTGGTAAGGGTGCTAGGTGGTATTCTCTCTTCTGCTGGAGCTTCAATTCCCATCTGTTCTAATTCTGCCCAAGTGTCACATGAGATTCTGCCCCTATCTACTGGCTTGAACAGAAAATTAAAATACCCTCTTGAATTCCAAGTGCCTTTTGTGGTGCAGGCTGTAAACACCATCAGCACCATCAGGCTCTCAGCATGAGCTGAACACCTCCAGAACTAATGGCTGTCGCAACTTCCCACTGCCCCCAGAAAGGGTCATTGCATTTTAACTGTTGTGTCACCCTCCACGGCTGTTTGGGGGGTGCACAATGTAGGAGGAGGAGGCAGACAGCCTTTAAAATCCGTCGGAGGTCAATGTATTCCATTATATATACAGTGCTTCACATTCAATTTTAACCTTTGGTGAAATTTGCAGTGTTGGGATTTTTTATGCTAGAGCAGACACAGGAAATCACAGGTGCAACTAATTTCAGCTTTGACTTACAATCACTGTGGGCCCCTTGAATTTTTATATGAAATTCTCTCTTTAACTTGAATGTAAAGTGTCAGAAGTCTGTAGCTTGTCTCTGTAATGTACATTAATAGGTAATATTGATTTGTGGAAATTAATTACTAGAAAAACAGCTCTCGACACTTAACCAGTGTTTGGGAAGATTCGAGAGCCCCCTTGTGGCTATAATCTTCCTAAACTGAAAATCAATAAAAAGCTTTTAGCTGTTTTTTTTTGTTGATAGGTTTTCTCCCCCCTTTTTCTTTTGCTTTTGGTTAAAGCTGTTTGCTTGCTTTATGTATATGCTTTGAATTGTTTTTCATTTAGATTAACATCAATGTTACACGTCATTTCAAGAAAAGACGCAGAGATAGTAGCAGGTGTCAAGAACAGGTGACCTTTTCTTTCTGTTTATCACCAAGAAAAATAACACAAAGGGGCATGCTTAGGGAAGTTCACTAAGCAGGGAAATTACAGTTGTATGATTCTGTTGCTTAAGGGATGCACCTCCCCCACCCCAAAACACCATTTTAATCATGTATTGATTGTATAAATGAAAAAGCCACCTCTTGTAGCCCTAAGCTACATTTACTCTGAAAGTCTTAAAGATTATTTTCTCAGATTTACATACAGCAGCAAAAAGTGGGAAAGTGTCCTCATTTGAGTGTTTTAAAATCTCTAAGAAACGAATGTTGAAAACTATTACCTCTCGAAGCTTCAATCATGCCTGAAGAAAAATATTTGCAACTTAAGGTCAGTGCTCCACACTTGAATTGATGAAGGGAACACCCAAGGCAAAATTTAAACAAAACGAATTGATTTTTTTCTGGGAGACCTAAATGATCCTGCATATATTTTTCTAAATGCCTGTCATTACTTTATTAATTAGGCAGAATGGCAGCAGTGCTTCAGAGCCACTGCAGCTGAAAGATCCCATTGAACATCCATGTGCTAAGCTGGGCTTCTGGAAGAAACGCATGCTAATTATCGTGAATAAGTGGATTTTGGAGAGAACCTGATTAGGGCTCTGCATTATTTCCAGCATAATTTGGTTTTCCCTAGATGAGTTTGTGGAGTGACACTGGCATCTAGTCACAAATGAATTGCTAACCCTGCCTGCTGTTCCTAGCATGGAGAAAAATATCATGGGTGGGAGCTGAAGAAGAAAAAGAGAAGCAAAAATGAAAGAGAAAAGCCCTGGTGTCTGGGCCTGGATAAACATATGAAAGTTAATCATGGTGTCTGTTTCCCATTTTGTCTTCAATGCACAGGTGCAATTAGCAAAAATACTAGTTACACCACTTGGTTGGGAGTGAGAGAGGAGGCTAGTGCACAGGTAATGCTGGCCAAGGGGAAGTGTTGAGCAGCAACTACTTTGCTCTTTAGGAGCTGTGAAAAATTCCAAACTCTCACACTATTCTTACTGGTCTTTTTTTGATACAGAGCTTCTGCAGTGTGCAAGTACCTTTCAGAATATTCATAAAAGGCTACAAGGGTTGTTGTATCAAAAGAACTCCAAATTCATATTGAATAAGCTCCCACTAGCTAAAAATTGGATAAATTGAGCATCAATAAGGATAATGAGTACAGTGTATTGGAACTTCTTAAGTATGTTTAGATTCATGCGCTCATGGGATGTTAAAACAAACAAACAACAATTAAAATCCCGTTTGGAGGAGACTATAAGAAGCAACCCACTATTTTGAAAATTAGTAAGTAAAATGAGTCAAACATTCATTTGCCTTTTCTATATGAACTCTACCTCAGGATGCCAAATAGTTGATAAGGGTAAGTTTCTTTTTATAGAGGTATTCCAGCTAATAAATGAAAAAAGAGATGACAGAATAAGACTTTCACCATTTTGCAGCCTTCTTTTGGATGAACATCAGTGGCCACTGCCATCAGAAAAAGAGACCCCCCAGACTCCAAGTGCCTCCAGATTGAATCTGGAACACTGCCTACTTAGAAATGAGTGTATTATTTAAGACGATTCTTCCACAATCAAAAAACATACCACAAGGCATATCCATATTCTGGCAGTTCTGGCTTATTCTCTTGGGTCTTCTTTTTCAGTTGATTTCAAAGAAAACAAAAATGAGCTAATATCAGTGAAATCTTGAAACTTGTAGAATAAAGTGCTAATTTTGTGTTTTCTTTCTAATTCTTAACTGTGTTTGAGCAAAATAAGATGGTGTTGGGTAGTCAATAGATGACTCAGCACCTTAAGGTTGGGCCACGCAGTGTACCATTATATCCCAAGCACCTTGCACAGTGTTTTTCATGAGATACAGAGCCAACATGTGTACTTAAACAAACAAACTATGAACACAGGAATTGAAGTTAAAAAAAAAAAGAAGGCCCAGCTCTACAACTTTTTACCTGTTGGCCTTAAGAAAATCCTTGTATATGGCCAGGCACAGTGGCTTACACCTGTAATCCCAGCACTTTGGGAGGCCAAGGCCAATGGATCACCTGAGGTCAGGAATTGGAGACCAGCCTGTCCAACATGGTGAGACCCCCTCTCTACTAAAAATAAAAAAATGAGCCGGGCATGGTGGCAGACACCTGTAATCCCAGGTTCTAAGGAGGATGAGGCAGGAGAATTGCTTGAACTTGGGAGGCGGAGGTTGCAGTGAGACAAGATCACACCACTGCACTCCAGCCTGGAAAATAGAGTGAGTCTCTGTCTCAAAAAAAACAAAAGAAAGAAAGAAGAGAAAGAAAAAAGAAAGAAAGAAAAGGAAGGAAGGAAGGAAAGAGAAAGAAAATCCTTGGTTATCTCTGAGCATCAGTTTTCTCATCTGTAAAAGTGGGTGAAGAATCTTTCTTTTGCTGTCTCTGACATAATCTTATAGGAAAGATCAAATGAAATATTGTATGAGGAAAGTAGTTTGAAAACAAAAAATGTTAGACAAACGAAAATTGCTTTAGTTTTTGTAATATTTATTAACGCATCTTGTTTAATATTTAAAATTTCACTCTATTTGGACAGTTTACGAGGCTCTAATAATCATGGAGGTTGAAGTGTGGAGTGTATATATAAATGGTGAGGATCTGCTAGGTGTCAGCTACTGCTGGGCCCTTTATACTCATTATCTTATTCAACAATTCCCACAACACTGTGAAGTACTGATACTTCAGCTGCTTAGATAAGGAAACTAAGGCTCCCAGAGGTCCTATAAGCTAACTAAGTCACACTGAAAGTGAGGTGGGTCTAACATCAGAACTTGAATCTATCTGACTTCAAACCTATTTTCTTTTCACTCTGTGTAAAGTGAAGTTCCCAACATTCTTGAAATTATGCACTCATGCTTTGTCCAAATGAGTACAGTTTGACTTGTACTTTTCTTAAATCTCTTCCTGAATACAGGCATTGGGACAGCGAACTTCAGGATTTAGCTACCTTCCCGGAACACTTTCCTCAGTCTTTATAGCATTGTATTCAAGGAAGATCTATTTTAAGGCCAGAAAGAGCATTATGGCATAGAATGAGCTTTGGCTTTATTTCAATTCTCTTCCATAGCTATTTTCAGTCTTTATTGTTCTGAGATTACTACAGCTTTTGGTTTCTAGATTCCTTAGGTGTGTTAAAACTGAATGCACTTGCAGTAATTCCCCCTTGTCTCTAATGCCCCTTCCTCAAGTGTAAATGTGTTACAGCTTTGTGGGTGTGCTGGGCTCAGGAAAATTGTTTTTATAGCTTCTTCTAAGCTGTAAATATTCAGAGCATCCTCTGGACCCATGCACTCCTGTGCTAAAGTAGAATAAAAACCCTCTGTTCCTCCTGCTTCATGTCCACACCCGGCCTTGCAAGATGCTGCCTCTCTCTCATCTTCTGCTGCCTCCCTGCAGATAGACACAAATCCCTCACTCAGTGATGTTCATTTTGCATCTAAAGCTTTGAGTTCAACAAAGGCTAGGCCAATGCATCATTAAGTCATAAACTGAATCTCCAAGACAGCCTGATTTTCACAAGATGATGGAATAAACTGCCAAAACTGTTATCACTCTATGAATTACAGGCATCATCTAAAAGTAGTACATGACTCAAAGGGTTGTTTGATGACTGAATTGGTAAACACAGGCACAGCACTTAGAAATGTACTTGGACACAGTGTGGGCTCAATAAATGGCCACTTTACTGTTATTCATATCAATTTTTCATTGCACATGGAACATTCCATATTTTGAGTTAGCATCCTTCTTAATCTTTATTGAGGGGATGACCTTGGAGACACTCTATGTTTGAGACTTGGGAAGGAAGGGAAGCAAGTTGGAATTTCACAAGTATTTTGTTTAATATGCTAAAATGATTACCCAGTCCTGATAGAAGAATGAAGAAAAACTCCTAAAACAGAATAATCTTTCGTATAACAGAATGGCAAAATCTAGACAGAGGGAATTAAAAACAATTCTTGTGATGTTTTTGGAAAATCTGTATCAAAGCTGTCAAATATAGATTCTAAATATTGGCACGCGTGCCTTTCTCTTAAATATTCTGATTTACTTCTTTTCCCGTCCAAATTGGCTGGCGCTAAACAATTATAACAGAGACACCTCATGGTTTCTACCTGTGTAATTCTCACATTCCCTAAAAGCAGTGCCTGAGAAATTAGCTAAGAAGAGAGCATGGCTGAGCACGGAGGGCCTGATAACACAATCTGAGTGTACTATCTGGTGTTCTGCTTTGCCCGGCTGGGATTAGGGCTGCGAGTGAGACTGAATTGGGCCTTATCTCACTCCAGGGCGGCTCCAGGCTTCAGGTGGATACCCGCATGCATAAACCACAGCTTTGCAGAGCGCCTTGAGACATTCTCATGCCCAAATCCCACTGATGGAGCGCAAAGCAGGGCGCCTCTGAACCAAATAATCACCGAAGTCCCTGAATAATGCATGACAGCAGGACCCTCCCTGGCACATTTGAAACTGTGCTGGGAGGAACTGTACTCAGCAAGATAGCAAAAACAAGCCCCTGAAACATACATTCCCTGAAATTTATTCTTGCAGCAGCCACTTGGGGGAAAGTGAAAGCAAATGTGACAACCACTCGAAAATCATGGCATTTTAGTGAGTTGGAGGCTCACAGGTTTCCTGTCAATATAAGGCAGCGACACGACAAGATTTGTAATTTCCTCTTATTGATAAGTACCATCTCTCCCTCTAGGGAAGTAGGGGGCTGACTGATCATCATTAAGAAATGACCTGTATCGTGGAGAAGCCTCTTCTTTGCTGCTTTTGTTTGGTTAGTTTTGTATGATATGTGGCTTCCCATGATTAAAGTGAGCTGACACCCAGACGTTGCATACAAACTGCATCTCAAGAGGTCGTTTCTTTGAGGACTGGCACCAAATGTAATCGGGTGAAGGACCTCTATCTTTCTGATCCAGATGTTGGCTTTAATAGAGCTGCAGTGCTGATGAGTGGGATTTGATTCCACACATGTTTAGTCTAATTTGATATTCCAGATGTTCATTAAGTGGAAAATAAACAAATCTCTTGGGAAAGTTGTTTCCCCAACATCTTGTCACCAACTCCAACCAGGCTGTCCTGGAACGGCCGTCTCAGACTAAGGTTCCACACAGAGCACCTTCCTGGTCCAGCCAGGAGGGGTAGTGCCTCTTGGCTCCCAGGCAGCCATACTTCCTGTGCCCTGTGATGTCAGGCCTCATGGAATAGTCAAGTCCTCCCCAGCTTTGACTGTACCTGGATACTATGGGCAAAAACTATATTTAAGCATTTTGACAATGAAATGGGAGAGATTCTCTTGACTCAGGAATTCTACTCCTAGGAATTTATTCTCTGCACACATATTCATGGCTTAGAATGTTCATCAGATTATTGTTTAAAATAAACCCCCAATATAGAATGTTTCTAGTTGTCCCAAACTGGAGATTAGTCATATAAATTATGACACATTCATAAATGGAATATTATGCTCTTCTGAAAAGACATTGTACTCTTATGAAAGAATATTAAATAAAATGGAAAAATGTTCACCCTGTATTTTTAAGTTAACATGTTATAAATATGTTGTACATTATAAATTCAAGTAACAGATTTGAGATCATAATATAAATATATTTATAACTTTACATGATAATAAAATATATTTAACTGTTGCTAATTTTTATTTTCTTCTTTTTTTTTTTTCTGAGACAGTCTTGCTCTGTCACCCAGGTTGGAGTGCAGTGGTGTAATCTTTATTTTTATTTTCTTCTCTTTTTTTTTGAGACAGTCTCACTCTGTCACCCAGGTTGGAGTGCAGTGGTGTAATCTTGGCTCATTGCAACCTCTACCTCCCAGGTTCAACTGATTCTCCTGCCTCAGCCTCCCAAATAGTGCCCAGCTCATTTTTGTATTTTTAGTAGAGATAGGGTTTCACCATATTGGCCAGGCTGGTTTTGAACTAGTGACCTCAAGTGATCCTCCCACCTCAGTCTCCCAAAGTGCTGGGATTACAGGTGTGAGCCACTGCCTGACCTACTTTTTTTCTTTTTTACTGTTCTGTAGTTCCCATATTTTCCATAATGGCAGTACATTATTACATATTTAACTGAGGGAATAATCAATAATTTTAAAAAACGCAAGAACAGCTAAATCTGAATTATTCTTCCTTTAAAGTTATGTGGTGCATAAGTGAGGAGAGCCATAACCGAGCCTCTCCCCTCCTGAGGGGAGCCCTGTGGGCACTCCTATCCCCTTCATCTTACCTATTGAAGAGAGTAAAGATTCATGGGAAGTAAGTAGAATGAAAATGCATGAGCGCAGACAGTCTGGCTGCCTTCTAAGTCAGCATGAGGGAGAAAGTAATGGCAGCTTGGTGCCATGCGATGTGTGGCTTCTGTGTGAGGTAAGATAACCACGTGCGTGCATCACCATTTCCTCCTCCTCACATTGTGAGCACCCTTGGAACCAATGGCACTGACACACACCACTGTCAACTTCTTAAAGTTCTTTATTATGAAACTTCACAGTCCCAGTGTCCAACTTCCCATTGGCTTAGAATTATTATTCTTAAATCCCTTAGTTTGTTTTCAAGGCTTGAATCAAAGGCCTTTTCAAAGCTGTGCCAAAGGGCAGTCTGATTGCTAAGCCTTAACTGCTGCAATACCCCTATCGGATACTCTGCAGGGCAGAAAATGCTCCGTTGAGATAATGAATGGACAGCCCCTGATGAGTACACAAAGAGAGCCAAGAAATTAACTCCATTCTGAACATTTGGTAACTGACTCCTGCTCACAGCAGAGCAGGGCAGAGGGAGCTAAGCTTCACTTTGTAAAAATGCACAGATCAGCTTATGATTAAGATGTGCTGGTGGCCCGTGCATGCTCCATGGTGAGGATCAACAGTCTCCTTTAGATGCCCCAAGTCTACCCCTTGTGATCGTTCACAGTGTTCTTTGTGAGACATGGAGCTTTGGCAAGACATGGTTTGATGGGGAAAACTCATTCCAAACTGCAGGGTAAGAAAACCTAGAAGAAATGTATTATTTCCAAGATACTTCAGAAGCTCTAGGTATCTCCGAAAGAGTGGCTGATAAATGTTATATGTTTATTCACTCCACAAACATTGAACAACTGAACACAAGGTCATGTATTATATGTCCTGGGGAATCAAAGGTGAGTCAGGCAAGCTTCCCTCTCTCAAGTTGTGTAAAGCCCTTAGAGTCAGACTGGTTGCTAGAATAAAGATAGCGTATGAGGGGATCTCAAGTTTCAGGGGGCAGTGAGGGAGAAATGCCTTCCACAGGGGACATGAGAGCAGGCTGGGTGGAGGAGTTCCTACCTGATCTGGTTTTTATGAATGCATAAAACTATGGAGTGTGGAGCTATTAATTTTGTTGCTTTGTTTTATGAGGGTTAAGCTGTTGGTGGAAGAAATCTGTTTACTAAACTGCATGAACCTAGCATTTTGTATGTTCTTTCAAGTGTGTTCTCATTGGATAGGCGAGTCAAAGCCTCACAGACATGAATTGTTTAAAATCACCACCAGCAAAGTGATTCCAGGGACTTATACTCCTCATTCTAGCATTTGGATGAAGATACTAGCTCTGCCTCTTATCTACTGCAGTATTGAAAAGGAAGGATTTGCTAAAAGGAAAGAAAGAAACGAGGAAAAAGTAGCGTAGAGAAAGCTGACCACAGAAAGCAGGGGAGAGCAGTGGCAGGTGGGTGCGTGGCACTTCCTGAATCTGTCTCAGAGTTCTCTTCAACACCCACATTCTGGGGTTATCCCTGCCAGTCTCTTACCATGGCTGCTGAATGTCTACCTACTTTAGATAGAGCTCTTCACACAATTGCTGAATGAGTCTTTCTAAGTTAACACTTTCAATTTTAGCAATCCACAATCACAATCAGAGCCTATGGCAATTGGGTCTCAACATTCTGCTCCAGACTATACCATCCTTGCATTCATTCATTCCTTAAATGAACGTTTAGTGAAATGCAAAACATGAGCTTCCTGGTCAAGTCAGGGTACTCTGCTCTAGGTACATTCTTGAAGAGCTCTCTTAAGTATTCTTTGTCTACTCCTGACCTCTGTAGCTTGCTAATGAATGTGTTTTTCTACCACACCTGTGCAGTAAGACTTGAGAGCATTTTCTTCTTCTTTTTTTATGTTCTCAACATTTCCAGAAGCAGTTCCTTACACGTAGCAAACCCTCAATAAGCATGTGTTAATTAAATGACTTGCTAATTAAAGAAGAGAACAAATTATACAATAAACTGCTCAGTGAAACGTAGCTTCTTGAAAGAGTAGGGAAGAAACCCAGTAAGTTTAATTTTAAAATAAATAAATAAACCTCACTGTTACTAATGACTTGTTGTTTAAATTATTCTCCTTTTTGCTCTGAGTCTATGTTGACTGTTTCTCTCCATATCACTAACCATCGCAATTCAATGACAAGTGCATTAGAAGATTATATATCTTTTTACTCTTTGCACACATTTTAGGCATTTAAAAATGTATCACTTTAGTTTGAGGAGAGGAAATAAAGGCATATTTATCAAAGGAAATATTAGACTTGGTTATTAAAATATACTTATGATAATTTTCTTTTACATAGCAGTCATTTATTGAACATCTACTGTGAGAAGGGCTTTGCAGTAGGTACTGAGACTTTTGCTAGGGATCTGAGGCCTAAGGTAGGGTTATCAAAAAGAACTTAGAGGGTAGATGTGACCAAGACAGCTACATTTAAGTTAAAGTGCAGTAAGTGATAGAGTAAACTTTATAGGCTGGAAAGTCAAGGAAGATGGATGTGAGCCTTGAGCTGTGCCAGGGAAGATGAGCAGGATACCGAAGAGCAAAGAAAGGGAAAGCCTTTCAAAGTAAGAGAAGGCAGTAATACCTTTGTGTTGTATTTAGGATTTTTTTTTAACATAATCACCTTACAGCAGAACAAGATACCACAAGCGGTTTGAAACCGCTATGGAAATGTGTGTGTTCCATTTGGTGGAACTTTAGTAAGCCCTGATGGCGCATATGATAATTACCAGTTAAATGATTATTGACTTAACCTCATTCCCTAATCTTTCTCAGTATTTGCCCTCATTACCCTCATGGCCACCAAACAGCAGTTCTAAAGGGCTCCAGTGCTTTACAGACATTCTTAAATGCATTCACCGATACTCTCAGTGAGTAGGTGACAAATAGAAGATCTGCTGACAAGATGCTGTCACCGAGGCAGTCTGAGGGACTGCTCTGGTCCAGGGATATTGGTGTAACATTCGCTTAAGTTGGTAGTTAGAGTTTCTTTCACTTTACCAAAATCACTGGGTGATTAGTCTTTGAGTCCCCAGTGCCTAGTCCCAAGTGTTTGGCAAATAGATGGGGCTTAATTAAAATTTGGAAAATTGATTGAAGGTGAGGGGCATAGGAGTTTGCTTATTTATTGTTTCACTATGTGGGAAGAGCTTAGGTTAACTGTAAGGGAAAATATACAAACAAGTGATATTATCTGTGAGTAGGAGATTGAATTAAATGGAACAGAAGGTTTTCTGTATTGTGGCCTCACACCTCTCAGGTGCTGCCCATTCTTCCTCTCTAGTCTTCATTTTACCCACTTAAAAAATGACTTTCCAACTCCATTGTGCTGTTGAACAAGTAAGACCTAGAAAATAAAGTTGGAGATTTCATTGTTACTGGATCCTTTAAGGACTTTCTTAGAGACTGAATTGGGAGCTATGGGAACAGGGGAAAGTGAATGGGGAGGAGATTCATGAAACCAAAGCAGAGCTTGTCAACAGTGAAAGTTGGACATGTGGCCTGGAGACAAACATCATTTTAACAATGACTTGAGTAGTTTTCTGTCTGAAAGTAGAGAAGCAAGTGAAAAGAGAGAAAAAAATTGATGTGAGAAAAATGATTTAATTAATCACACTTTCGGTTTTTTTTTTTCTTCAATACTTGAGTGTTCTTCAACCCTATTGGTTTATCATTTATTATTGAATTCTTCGACCCTATTGGTTTATTATTACTTTCTAACTTTCTATTTAGTCTGCTTTGCAGGATGGAAACAAACAAAATGTGCATGAGAACATGTCTGTCTAAAGCAATTTCCAGATGCTTTTAGCCCCTCAGATTCAGAACCGTAAGATAGGATGACTTTCTACTTCCTCAATGAACATGTTCCACTAAGACATTTCTGTGTTTTGATGTCAGAAAACAGTTAGGTTCAAATTGACCCCCATGGCTGGTAAAACTTCAAAACATTTAGGACTTATTTTATTCATGTAAATGTCATCCTACAATTTAGCTCATCGACGTTTGACGCAATGTTAAGCTGACTAAAGTTAAATTTGGACCCAAAACCATTCGAAGCCTAAACCAGTTTCCGTCAGCTTTGAGATTTTGTGGAATGAAGATTTGCAGTCGAATGAAGGTAATGGAAGGTCCGTGGCCAATTTTCTCAACTGAGACAAAAGCCTGAAACATGAACAAGTCCCAACATAGGACTAAAGCAGGATTAATAATGACATGCCATATGATATTCAACTACAGTAATATCCTCTCTGGGCAAAACTTTATCATCAGTATTTCCTCTTGAAGCCCGGAAGCTGTGTCAGTCATTTTCTGCTTTCCCTGCTGACCTTTTGGGAAATTTTCTGACACTGATGAAATTGTCATTCTGTCACAGCGAAAGACAACAGTCATGGAAAATGGTGATTGGCAAAAGCAAGAACTCAGACTGTTCTGTCCTTGGCAGTTTCAATAAATTTCACCTCCTGATTTAAAGGAAAGTGAATGTTACTTAAAGATTTTGCAGTTTCTTTAGCACATTTCAAAACTGCCTGGCTTACCTAAGGGTAAGGCTAGACAGTCAAGAAAATAGAATATAGAAAACGTATAGTTTTAAATATTGTATGTCATCAGTTCCTCCTTAAAAGCAGAATAACATTGTACCTTTACATTTCTCATTTTTTAAAGTTGCTTTTAGTTGGTATGCATTTTTGAAAATTCAGTTTAGCTTGGCCAAGTTAAACGCATACTAGGTTGAGTTTTTCCTACACAATAGGAGGTTTTCCTTTTTATAATGTAGTGACTATTTTTTTAAGTAAATCAGACCAGATTGATCCAAGTTCTATAACTTACTACCAAGATAACTTTGGGCAGCTTATTTTACATCCCAAATCCTTAGTTTATTCAATATTAAGTGAAATAAAAAGAAATCATAATATGCACACATCTCATAGAATTCTGGAATGGGTTACACCCTTACTTAGCACCACACCTGGCATTTCGCAAGTTTGCTACATCAAGGGTCTTGGGCAACAGACTACAGGCAAAGTATTTGGCATCCAAGTCTTTCAGTGAGTTTATCTAAATAAAAAATTGGTTGTTACAATTTAAAACAAAATTAGAAAACTTTTGCCCCAAGATCCTGAAAAAAGTATTTTTTTCCAAATGGCTTAGGAAGTGATCAGTTAGTCTTTAATGAATGAAGTATCTCCTTTAAATCTAATCTAAGTCTTCGACAATTTATTCTTTGCCTCTATATTAGGAATCTCTAGAGGCTGAGTTCCCTTTCTCGGGAATTGGGAATGTGTTACTTTCCACTGATTTAGCTTCTCTATTGAGCTTCTTATTCTCTCTGTTGACTCTTAGTTCCCACACACACTCAAACTGTTGCACCATTCTCTTCATTTTCTCTGTTAGCCATTCGTTTGAAAACAATGCTAAAATTTCCTTACCAAAGCCGATTTTCGGAGTGTGGTGACAAAGCAGCTCTCTTCTCCTTTGAACCTGTCCTGATGATCACATCAACCTTTAACTAAGAAGTGGAATTGAACGTTTTGAGAAGAATGGGGGAAAGAGCAACTTCCCAACTGCTCCAACTTTCTTTTCAATTTTCCTTTTTTTAAAAAACTTTTATTTTTGGTTCAGGAGCACATGTGCAGGTTTATTACACAGGTAAACTTGTGTCATGGGGACGTGTTGTACAGATCATTTCATCACCCAGGTATTAAGCTTCGTACCCATTAGTTACTTTTTCTGATCCTCTCCCGCCTCCCATCCCCCACCTTCTGATAGGCCCCAGTGTGTGTTGTTCCCTTCTGTGTGTCTATGTGTTCTCATTATTTAGCTCCCATTTATAAGTGAGAACATGTGGTATTTGGTTTTCTGTATCTGTGTCAGTTTGCTAAGGATAATGGCCTCCAGCTCCATCCATGTCCCTGCAAAGGGCATGATCTCATTCTTTTTATGATGCATAGTATTCTAGGGTGTATATGTATCACATTTCTTTATTCAGTCTATCATTGATGAGCATTTACGTTGATTCCGTGTCTTTGCTATCATGAATAGTGTTGCAGTAAACATATATGTGTATTTGTCTTTATATTAGAACAATTTATATTCCTTTAGCTTTATACCCAGTTATGAGATTATTGGATCAAATGATAGTTCTGTCTTTAGGTCTTTGAAGAATCAGACAGCCTTTGATTTAAATATACAGAAAGTCTCTGATTTATGAGAGCGTGGCTTGCTATTTTTTGACTTTATGATAATGGGAATGCTGTAGGCATTTAGTAGAAACCGTACTTTCAGTACCCATATAACCATTCTGGTTTTTTTTTTTTTTACTTTCATTAAGATATTTAATAAACATATGAGATATTCAATACTTTATTATGAAACAGGCTTTGTGTTAGATAAATATGCCCAATTATTGACTAACACAAGTGTTCTGAGCACGTTTAAGGTTGGCTAGGCTAAGCTATGATGTTTGGTGGTTCAGGTGTTTCGTAGTTTAGTCAATGCACTTTCAACTTACCGTGTTTTCAAATTACAATGGGTTTATTGGAATGTAACCCCATCATAAGTCAAGGAGTATCTGAAGTCAGGCACACCGCCATTTATCTTTAAGCACAAATGCATGCCCTAACAACATACAGGAATGACACAGGGGAGAAATATCTACACAACTGCTCCCCTTGCTAACACAGATACTTGAAAAACTGTGACAATGCAGTGGTAATCAAAAGTCATTCCTCAACAGACTCTCTGCTGTCTATCTATCTTGTCTCTCTATGTATCTACATATGTGTATTTATTTTATCATCAAGTTTCTTTGAAAAGCAAATACAGATGAATCAAGAAAAATGGCTGGATTTTGTTCCAACCCTCTGGATGCCAGGTTGGGGACAGGCATGCTGGGTAATTAATACTGCTTTCCACTGAGTACATGCTGGGTCACACTGAGGCCTACCTGGCAGCACCAGCCTTGCTTCCAGGTCTCTCTGCTGCACCAAGTCATTCGTACAGTGTCAGGGCAGGCCTGGTGTTCTTTTCAGAACATTGCCGGGCTACTTTTTATCTCCCCGGGGGAGCTCTGAATGACTGTGATCTACCCTGTATTTCCGGGGCTGGCCCCCTCAGTGAGCTGAGGACTGAACTTGAATTGAATTGGGATCAGACTGGCTTGTGCCAAAGGGCAAAAGGCCACAGCGGGTTGTGAGAATTGGAAGACAGCTTAGGGGCCTGCTCCTCAGTGGGGTCCTTTCTATGGCTTCCCTGACAAATGGGCCTCCAGACTCTGCTTGAAAGACAGAGTTGGGTGGGAAGCCCATTTCGTTGGTAGGCTTCTCAATTCGTGGAAAGGATTTTCCTTATTTTGAACCAATATTTACTTTCCTCTAATGCCTACTGTTTCTCTTTCATTTCTCAACTTCTCCATCTCTCTTCCTGCCTCTTTGCATTTCCCTTGTCCTTTTAAACCACAGGTATCCTAATCTCCATGTGATTATTCTAAAGAGAACCATTTAATAGTAGGTTTCTTTTCAGTAATCCATTAGCTGGCATTAGGTGAGACCTGTGATTGTAATAACCATAGAACCTAAAATTAATAGGTGCTCAATACATAGAAATTACAATTTAAATACTAATACGATGCACAGGAAAGCATGGGAGCTTTGAAATCAAATAGGCCTAACTTAGATTGCAGGTCAGGTATTAACTTGCTCCAGGGTTTGTGGCTGTATTTTTCACCTTTCTAAACCTCTGTGGCTTCAGCTTTTATTTTAAAAAGTAATCATAAAACCCATTTTACAAAGCTGTCTTGAGGATCATATGTGCAAGCATCCATAAAGCATGTAGCACAGTTCCTAACACATTGTAGGAGTCTGATAAATATTAGTCTTCACACCCAACCCATCCTTCCTCAACCCACCTACCTCATAATCCCAAACAACAGTATAAAGAGATTAAGGAGGCCAGGAGGCACACTGGCTCACACCTGTGATCCCAGCACTTTGGGAGTCTGAGGCGGGTAGATCACTTGAGGTCAGGAGTTCGAGACCAGCCCGGCCAACATCATGAAACCCCATCTCTATTAAATATACAAAAATTAGCTGGGTGTGGTGTGAGGCATCTGTAATCCCAGCTACACAGGAAGGAGACTGAGGCATGAGAATCACTTGAACCTGGGAGGCAGGGGTTGCCATGAGCCATGATTGTGCCACTGCACTCCAGCCTAGGTGATAGAGCAAGACTCCCTCTCAGAAAAATAAAAAAGAGAAAGATTAAGGAGAATACAGTTTCGGCCTTCTTCTTTCTAGTACCATGACCTTGGGTAAATCACTTCACCTCCTTCATGTAACCCTATTATGTAGAACTCCATCTACCACAAAGTTTTGCTGTAAGGATCAAATGAAACAGATGGGTAATAACTTTTAAAAATCATGGTGTTTTCTCTAAGTGTAAGGTATCGTTATTGCCAGTAGTAATCCATCAGTGAATAATTGCTGAATGAATGAAGAAATGAGCTATCTATTCTTTCCACCCCATCCCTCCCCACACTGGAGCAAGGAGAGAAAGCTCAACAAACTAAGTATTGAACACTGGTGCATATATCTTATGGAAACATATGCATACATCGATAGGCACAAAAGCAGGCAAATATTCTCACATGGACATTCGGCAAAAGAGTTGTTTGACTCAGTGTTGATGTAAAATTATAGAAGTTAAGATCCCTCCTGTTACAGCTGTCAACTACTGACCCTCTTCCTCTAATTTCTTCTAGGAATTTCTATTACATCACAATGTTACGGGATCCAGTGTCGCGTTACCTGAGTGAGTGGAAACACGTCCAGAGAGGGGCCACGTGGAAAACTTCTCTTCACATGTGTGATGGAAGAAGCCCCACCCCCGATGAGCTGCCTACCTGCTACCCTGGGGATGACTGGTCTGGGGTCAGCTTGCGGGAGTTTATGGATTGCAGCTACAATCTGGCTAACAATCGCCAGGTGCGCATGCTGGCTGACCTCAGCTTGGTGGGCTGCTACAACTTGACTTTCATGAACGAAAGTGAAAGAAACACCATCCTGTTGCAGAGTGCAAAGAACAACCTGAAGAACATGGCCTTCTTTGGGCTCACTGAGTTCCAGAGGAAGACACAGTTTCTCTTTGAGAGGACATTCAACCTCAAGTTCATCTCCCCCTTTACACAGTTCAACATCACGCGGGCTTCTAACGTGGAGATCAATGAGGGTGCCCGCCAACGCATTGAGGAGCTAAACTTCCTGGACATGAAGCTTTATGAGTATGCAAAAGATCTCTTCCAGCAGCGCTACCACCACACCAAGCAGCTAGAGCACCAGAGGGACCGCCAGAAGCGGCGGGAGGAGCGAAGGCTGCAGCGGGAGCACAGGGTCCACCAGTGGCCCAAAGAGGATGGGGCCGCAGAGGGGACTGTCACTGAGGATTACAACAGCCAGGTGGTGAGATGGTGACCCCCGGCCCTCTCCTCTCTCAGGAGGGAGAGGATGAGCAGGCACACTGACCTTCTGTTGAGTTACCTTGGAGAAGCTGGGCTGTTCTGAGGCCGTCTGGCTGTGTGTACTTGATGTGGACATCTGCTTCCTTCTTTGTCTTCATTTTTATCCAGCTGGAGATTTTCCATCTTGTTCTTTTTTTTTTTTTTTGCCATTTTGCAATTGGTGATATTAAGTAGGGTAGGAATGCATCCCATATAGATCATTTTGAAGGCCAAGGAGAGCAGCACCAAAAGGAGACAGTTCCTTTGACCGCCTTTGAAGGAGCATAGAATAGTTTGGGTACCAGGAACCCACAGAGGCAGGCATGAAAAGCCGAATTATGGCTTGGATGTTCTGCTGAAACTGGTCTATGTCATACTGTCTCCCATTATGAGAATACCAGTCTGCATAAAGAAAGAGAAAAAGGAAAACATTTCAGCTCTTAGATGAGGTCTTATGCCAACCCCCACTAGGCTGTTGGCTAGCATCTTTGAACTCTATTTGAATGTGACTTAAATCACAAGTAATGTGTTTTGTCGTTGCAGTTGTTTTGAAACAAAATTATCCTATTAACGACCATAGCTAGAGACCCACATCCTGCAAAATCTGGACCTTAAGCCGTGCTTTTCCTTCCATCTTTTAGGGAATGGGGAGCGGATCCAGGACAGGTGAGGTTGTGGCCCCTGAGAAATGAACATTGGTAGGATCATTTAAGAGAAAACTTGTTTATTTGCTAATGCCTAAAGGGGTCTCACTTTACCATTGTTACTTTCAATGTGAGGAATGAATGATAAATTGAGAGAGAAAAAATATCAGGAAGATCAATATATATGCCTAGCATTTCTAAACTGGCTACATATCCTTAGATTTTAAAGGAAATATTTCAAAGTTTAACCTTTATGGAGAAGTTATCTTCTTTATGGGTTACTACCAGTCTTGAAATTTTGCCACCACAGAGAGAAAGATGTTTTTTAAAACCTTGGCCCAAAGAATAGGAGCTTAGCTCAAAAATATATTTGAGGTCACTAAATGAATAAGAACTCTGAATTAGGCCAGGAGACATGGAATACCATTCATGGGCTGGTTATCCCAGGTGTTTAGACAGACTCTGCCTCCCAGCATCTTGACTATCCCCAGCCTGATCACTGTTTTCTTCCCACACCATCTTTACCTGTTGTTAGACTGTGGCCACAGCCAGTAAATCAGGCCAGAGTGTCTAAAACTGGAATTGTGCTGCATTGTCAAGTTCTTATTTTCACCTTTGCCCAATCCTGACTGCAATCACAAGAATTTTATTGAATAATAAGGGGATATGTATGGAAGAAAGAGAAAGCTTTTGTCTAGCATTTATTAGGAGGATCAGAATGAGTGGGAAGTTTCACAACGATTGATCTGATCAAGGAGCTGAAGGCAAAATGTGTGAAACCCCTAAATCAGGTTGAAAAGCCTATTTCATTGATATCAACATGTTTGATGTTTAAGCCAGCTTTATCTAAGCCACTTCTCAGCCTCCAGAATACTCTCTCTGGGGTTGTGAGTCAGTCAGCCCACAAGCATTCATGGAGTGCTTACCTGCACAGAGGGGAGTCCAGCGGCTCCACCAGACAGACATCTGGAGATGCTTCTCTCACTGTGCTTGGCTTCATCTGGGGTGCAAGGGAAGGCATTATTGGGTGGCTCCCTTGTTCCAGGAACTGGAGGAGGCCCTTTTCATACCTTGAATATATTCTGCACAACGAATGGATATTGTCAGTCTCCATTTCATAGATGAGAAAAGTAAAACCCACAGAAAATAAGTAGCTCCTCGACGGGTTGTAAGCTAGGTCTAGTTGACTGCAAAGGCCAAGTTCTCTTTAGTTCATCACCATATCCATATGGAATAAGGGCTCGTCCTGTCTCAAGCTTCCTGCCAATGATGCAAGAAGCCAGCTGCAATTGCCCAGAAGCATCTGTCTCTAACCCATGTGGGTAGCCCAACTGTGACAGCGCCACACTAACAGTGACCCAGAGCCATGCTGCCTTGGGTCAGTCCAGCCCTCTTCACATCACTGAGCCATCAATGAGCTGAGAGATTGATGATTTTTTAGAAAGCTGTGTTTTATGCAAGGGTGAATGAAAAGAGGCCAAATAAATATTGCTTGTTACTTGGTAGACATTAGGCTCACAAAATACCTCTCCATTTTCAATGATTTTTTTCCTAAGGTAAGAAGTGAAGGAGGATTGCAGCTGGGATGAATAAGGGGCTATCTCTCTAGCTTCTCATTTCATTATTAGGATCTAATGTTCTGCCTAGAATAGCAGAACTGCAAATTATCCTTCTGCCTAGGCTTGTGACATACACACACGCATGTGTGCACACGCATGCACACACACACAATAACAATCCAGTGTTTTGTCATGTGGAAAATCAAAACAAGTTATAAAGCATTCAGATTGTTTCTTTTAAACTCACTTTAAAATTTTGGCAAGGAATTCATGCATAGCTGAGACTTGGAGGCAGCCCCTGCTCACTTCACACTGTTCCTTAGGCACCTCGGGATTGGTATCAAAGGCTTCTACTGCCTTCTGCTGAAGGCATGATGTATGGGGCTCCACTTGAGACCAGGTATCAGGATGCTCAGAGGGAGCCAGCTCTTTATGTTGGCCCCAGGCCAGGGCTGAGCAAATTAAAAAGACCGACACGGGCTTCCTCCCTCATATAATTTCATTCTAAAGCAGCAAGGTTCTCAAACCCATGGGGTCCTATGTTGATAGAAATGGAGAGGTAGGAATGCAGTTTATTCTCCAAAAATTGGCTGCCCACTTCCATGCTGAATGATGCTCAGGGAAGTGATGCCAGCAGAAGGCGTCTGGGCCCAAGGATACATGGAAGTCAGGAGTGTTAAGTCTCAGACCAAATCAACTCCAGATACATCAGTGTCAAAAGCCCAAGAAAAGCCAAAAAAGAAAAAAACAGTCCCCAAGGGTTCTACATCCTATTGACTCCTGCAGTTCTTTCCCTTCTCTTGGCAATGACAGCTCCACTACTCAGACTGGAGATTGAGATGAGACATCTTTGTGTATATGTGCATGAGTGTGTGTGTGTGTGTGTGTGTGTGTGTGTGTGTGTGTGTGTGTTTTATTAAGGACTAAGGTACACACTTATCTATTCTGTCTCCTTCTAGCTTTTAGGTAGCCTACTCTTGGAAACTGGATGAAACTGCCCTAAGAATTATTAGAATGCTCATAATAATTGGTAACATTAACAATCAGTGTTAGATAACAGAGAGGGATATCATGTATTTTTATTAAAAATGATAAAAACATCTTTCTTCTCATCTAAAAAGGTGACTTTGTTATAATTAGTTTGATCAAAAGTTTGAAGTATGAGGACTCTGTTATGCCTTTAAAGTAGTTTTTTCAAAAATCTGAGCAGGGATATTACTAATGTTGGCAAGAAAGTCCCCAAGATAGACCTAGCAAGGAGATAAGAATAGATCATTAAAAAATAAATATAAATGGATTGGATAGAATTCCCATTCAGCTGTTTTAACACAGAAATTCAAAATAGTGACTTAACATGGAAGCTATTTCTCTCTTACTTAAAGGCAAACTGGTTTGACAGCTCTGGTGTGTGACATTACCAGAAGCCTAGGCCCCCTCCTGTTGCTCTGTCATCCTGTGCTGCATCCACCTCACGGACCAAGATGGCTGCTGCAGCTCCTGCCCTCACGTTTACATTTCAGATAGCAGGGAGGAAGTAGAGGGAAGTTGCACATATTGCTTCCAGTCACATCTCATGGGTTAGAACCAAGACATCTGCCACATCTAGCTGCAAATAAGGCTAGGGAATGTCTTTATTATTGATTCTCATGTGCCTTGATAAGTGTGGTGGTTCTGTTATTAAAGAAACAATGTGGAAACGAATACCAATGAATACTATCAGTATCTGACACAAAAGGGAACCAAACAATATTTCAAGTGTTTTTTAATGTCACTTCATCATATGTTTTGCAAGAGATAAAACAGAAATTCATCACTTTGTGTAGCATTTAATGTTTTTCAAAACACTTTTGCATTTGCTCTCTCCTTTGGTCCTCATTACAATCTCATGTGCTAAATAGGACCTCTGTTCATTATGCCCCTTGCTAGTTTGGGGTGGAAAGTCGGAGATGTTGAGATTTCCCAGTGACTCTAATTTATGATCAAGAAAGTTGCTTAGAGCCCCAGTATTTTGACTTCACATCCTACTACTTTATGCAGCTCAGCATCAGTATTGGGATTGGGAATTGCAAGAATATGAAATCTAAATCTTTATGGATTTATATCATTCCTTACCTTTTTTGACTTGAAAAATGCCAGATGCTGGCCAAGTTTGCTCTCAGCTCCCTGCCTCTAGTGAGGGGGTCTCTTATTAGGAATGAAATATCCAAGATGGGTGGTGTTGCAGGGGAGACCAAAACTCAGAGGACACATTCAAATACGTCTAGCTGGGCGTCCACTCCATCTAACTCAAAAACCTATTCGGTATGAAGGCAGAGGGAATGTGCTCACAACTTCTTATTAAGAGAAATCAGTATACCTCCTCCTCAAAAAAAAAACTCCCTTTTTTTATGTCTTCTTCCCCAGGCCTCTGGTACTTTGTCAGCAACACACTGCTTTCATTCTTAAACGTTTTATTTGCTGTTAAATGAGTCCCTTTACATACTCGCTGGAGAGAGGAAATGCTTTCAGTTGTCCTAAGTTAACATCTGCACACAGAGAGTTTATCTGATTCCTTATCAACCATGACCTCTATCTGAGGTCCTGTATAATGGGATCATTTAGAGATGGAGGTTAGGGAGAGTAGGAGTAACTCTAGAGGAAAGTGTGGCTCCTAAAAGGAGGCAGATCTTTCCCAGGTGGAAAGATGACAGATTAAATATATGCCACGCAATACTGAAAAATAGAAAAATGACTAAGATACAGTTTCTGTCCTCTAGAACAAGGGCAGCCTGGAAACATATGGACTATAATTCTTTTGGCCATTTAAAAGAAACGAGTGAAGAGGATATTGAGACAGGACCAGAGCACTGGAATGGTTGTAGGGACTGAAAGCTGAGTTGGAAGGATCAGATCAAATAGAAAGCTGGTTTGGACTTACAAAAGAGTATCCCGATCTGATCGCACCTGTGACTCAAGGTTTACCTTTCCCATAGTTGCTGTGCTCCCATTGGTCACCCGAACAACTGCATGTATTCAGGTGGGGTGTTAGGGTTGGCTGGGTCTGATGATTCTACCCATTTTGTGCCATCTGGGGAGCATGCGAGGGTTCTTTCTCCAAGGCACTTTTGGCCTTCCTTCTTCTCTTCTTCCACCATCTCCACTGGAAATAAGCCAATGCCTGCTCTCTTCTCACCACATTCACCTGGACACATCTGAACTGATTCCTTGAGACTAGCCCTTCTGAGCAAGTGGGCAGGTTCTGAAACCTGTGTGTTTTGTAGCCTAATGAAGTGATGGAGTGCACATGAACTCATCTTCATAGCATGTGAAAGAACCAACCTGCCTGGCAGAGACACAGAAATTTCCAGAGGACTGGCCTAGCTATAAACACCAGCAGTATCTGCAAGACAAAAGCCCTTGAACTTCTAGGCAAGGACTCACACTAACATAGCAGTACTTCAGATCCGAGAACGCGGATGGACAGGTGTCTCTTGAGCCTGTGTTCCAAGATGTCTGTGGAAAGGATTGCAACTGTCATCCTTTGGCACACTCAGTGGAACCTCTGTGAGCTACACGTTTTGCTGCACTATGGGAACTCATCAAAGGGCCAGATTCACATCTTGCCAGAAAAACCAGTGTTCTAAGGAGCAAAAGTTTAGTGTACTTCGGTAATTGTCACATTTGTCTTCCACCTTCTTTACATTTTTTTGTTAATCATGAGATCATCTTATTTCCCCCTTTCCTTTTATTCTTTCCCAGAAGCACTTCTGGAGCTTTGATTGCATTATTTCTCTTTTAATGTATCATCTCAGTTTTGGAAAGAAAAATCTGGATCTTTATGTGGTGACCCATTTTAGATGTAAAGATAGTTATTCAATAGATAGTAAATTATTTCTCTGAAGAGATATTTCCTTTTATTTCTGTACAATAATATGTATGAACTCAGTTACTAGGGGATTGTATTGTGACATTATCAACCTTTATTGCTATTTAAAAATGATAGTTTGTAGAACTGAGGATTTCCATTGATGTGAAGCACAATTTAATGAATAAGTTAAAATATTAAACTGTTGTGATGTCAAGAGCAATTGTTTTCCCCTGTGTTTTTGTCAGAGACATTTTTGCAAAATGAGTGAAATCACTTCAACACTTTAAGGGATTTATGGAAATGGAATCCGTAGGATCAGCTTTGTCAAACTCAGGAAATCCATGCTTTCAATGCAAATGTGGTCATTGGATGTGAAACATGAAAAGCCATAAAAGACAAAGAAAATATGGGTTGAAACAATGTAGAGCCGCTGAGGCCACAGGATTTCATAAACTCTCAAAAACATAAGCTGCTAAAACCATGGTTCTCAGTAACTTTCCCCCTCCCTGCCCACCCCAGCACATTGAAATCCACTGTGAAATGTGAAAAAGCCTCCTGGAGTTGAAGGGATGAGGTACAGATTTGAGAAACAGTAGTGGGAGAGAAACAGGGATTGGAGCAAAGGATCTGGGAATTCAGCCTAAAAGAAAGAATGAGAAAAGGAAGGAAAGGAGGGAGGGGAAGAGAAAAAACAGCAGAAGAAAATCACGAGCACTAACATGGGCCTCTCTAGAATGTTAATGTGTATTTCTCCAGTGTGAGATTTTATTTTTAAATAACTAATTCCTATAATATAAGCAAAGGAGAAATTTTTAGTACAGGAAAAAGCTCATTCATTCAAAACTTTGTTGAACAATGCAACTTACTTGATATGGTTCAGCTGTGTCCCCACCCAAATCTCATCTTGAATTGTAGTTCTCATAATCCCCACAGGTTGTAGGAGAGACCAGGTGGAGATAATTGAATATCATGGAGGTCATTTCCCCCATGCTGTTCTCGTAATAGTGAGTTAGTTCTCATGAGATCTGATGGTTTTATAAGGGGCTTTTCTCCGGCTTCACTCTGCACTTCTTGCTGCCACCACGTGAAGAAGGATCTGTTTGCTTCCCCTTCTGCTGAACTGTGAGTCAATTAAACTTCTTTCCTTTATAAATTACCCAGTCTTTGGTACGTCTTTACTAGCAGTCTGAGAACAGGCTAATACATTATTTTTTTGTTCTGTGGAAGTAGGAATTGTGTATTCCTTTCTTGCTTATGGGTGAGATTTGTAACCTTAGAAAAGTATCATTTGACCATGTCCCTCTATCTAGTGGGAATCATAGGCAAGGGAACTCAGCTTTAAAACAACTGAAGTAGACACAGGAAAGGCTCCAAATGACAGTGAAAGTCAAACACACAAACACATGTCATGCACACAGCACACACACGTGCACACACACACACAGTGAAAGAGTTTGTGGGCTTTGATCTTCCAAGAAAAACCTCAGATAAGAAAAGGACCTAGAAACATAAGTTTCACTTCTCTTCCCATTCACCCTGGAAATAGTGTTGAAAACAAAATTGAAAAAAATGTTGAAAATATTAAAAACCTACTTTCAGTATAATATGGTTTTACTCTCATAGATCAGTTTTAATATAAAATATAAATTTGCAAGTTAATGGAGTATAAAATAATCCAACATATATTTTTATTTTTTATAACATGTTAATTTTTTATGATTGTAAAGTAATACATCATCTTAGATAATATGGAAAATACCAGGTAGTTAAAAATCCATGCATTATAAAGCCAAACTCCAAGATTATTTTGCTCAACCTCTTTCCATACTTTTCATGCATTAGCAATTATGATAAAATTTTAAATGATGAATATTCTTAGGAAATTGGAATCATACAATCTATGCAGTGGAAATACATATATTAATATCTGAATAACTGTTCTTTTAAAACGCAGTTTTAATACCTGCATGTAATTTTGCCATTCCCATATTTTTGGTCATTTTAGTCATTTTCAATGTTTCCACTAATATAAATAACACTGAAATTAATAATTTGTATCTAAGAAGTATCTATTTAGAAGTCTCTGTATGCCTGTTTGTGATAGGACAGTAGACCGCTTTGTTGTATTATCCCAACAATCTGGAAAGAAAGAAATATTCGAGATTGTCAAACTTACCTAGAAGCAGCGAAAGGAACTGTGGGAAAAAAATGTTATCTATATAATCAAAGAAAATTATATCTATCTCTGTAGAACCACCCCACCTGGCCCAGGACTGAAGTCTTCATCTTCAAGATGTTGGCAGTGTTGGCTGCTGACCGATAGCTCTCAGCTGAGTCTCTCTTGAGGATTTGCCCTTAATTAGAAAGACACTTCCACCAAGGTCATGCCATCTTTGGGGCCATCTAATGATGTTGCTGTGGAGGTGGAGGCCAGGGCTTTTGACTAGTGACAACTCTGAAGGATCGTTTTAGCACCAAAGCGTCCTGTAGGATCAGCTGAGGACTTTCTTGCAAAGCACCCCAGTTCGCTATTTCCCTCTGCCCACGCAAGTTCCTTTGCTCCCCGATGTGTTCCCAACCAACTTCCCACACACACATCTCCATCACAGACTGTGCCTCTCAGGACACTAGACCATGAACTTGCCAAAGAAACCCAGGTTCTCACCTCCGTAGCCTTCTGCCTGAGCTACTTCTGTGTGTGAGCACCTGGAGTTGTGCTCTCCTCTCTTCTGAGCTCAGCTAAGTTTTTTAACCTATTTTGGCTTATTTTTTTCCAGTATTTCTCTGTGTTTAAAGCTTAAAGAGGAATCCGTGTTAGCTTAGTTGGTCAACTTAATGGAACCAGTCTGCTCTTAAATTTAAAATTTTCCTTTAAGTCCATCTTTCTATCGTTTTTCCATTTTTCAGCTCTTCATCCCATCCTTTCCATTTCAAGGCTTTAGATTTTCCTGATAAACTTTCATTCCTTTTCTACTTTGGGGAACTTTTCTCCCTGTTTGCTCATCTCTTTGATAAACCTTTTGATATTCATTTCCTTTAATACTATATTTGTTTCCTATTTGTGCCTATAATTTACATATTTTACCTTTCTATTTCTTTCTCATTTTTAATTTTATGTTTATGATTAGATTTTTCATTGATTTTCTTTGCTTTTTAATTTATTGCTTTCAAACGTAAATTTTATTGGGCTAGTTTTTAGCTTTTTCTTTTTTTAAAAAAAGGCAATTTAATTCCTCTCTTAATGCCTTCCTTTCCTTTATATTGATATTTTATACTCATTTTTCTACCAAAGCTTATTTTAATTTCTCATTGCTATTTGTAGCTATTTCTTTCCTTTTTTTTTAAACAAACTTGTTTTATTTTTATTATTTTTAACTAATATGTACTGCTCAGATAATTTCACCTACAAAATTTTTACTTTTTGAAATACATTGAGGTTCCTTTGGAGTTTTGTACGCGATCAATTCTTATACAAATTTCACAGATACCTAAAATGAATATGTATCACCTTATCAAATTATATATACAGACATAAATATATAAAGTATATATGTAAGTATATATAATATATATTTCTATATATAATAATTGGAATTCTATATTCCTGCTTATATACACATATATATGCATAAAAGTATATTTAATTTTTCAGAGACAGAATGTGTACAAAAATATTTTGCCATAATTGTGTTTTTATCAATTCATAACCATTTTTAACATATATTTTGGGGATTTGTTACTTAGTGTTCATGATGTTCATGTTCTTCATCGATGAGGCTACCAGTCTCAATACAAATGGACTTTTTGTATCATTTAATAACTTTTGCTTTAAATCATTCTCTCATTTTAGTGTTATTTTTAACATTTTATAATTCATGATTCATGTGTAGTTTAACTTTTCTTCACATAATCTAAATCTTTTTATTTTGAACTGTTATAATTTATAGATTACTGTCTTCTGTTGTTTTCTTGTTTTATAATTTTTACTATTTATGCTTTTCTGTTTTATTTTCTCTCGTGATAGGCTATGATTTCTTTGTGATCAATGGTAGGAATGCAATCACATTCATTTGACTTTCCTTTATGTAATTTGAAGATGTTCACATTTTTATGCTTCCATTTTCCTGCTCTTAAGTATTTGTTTTAATTATCTGGATAACAACTCTGGGTTAGAGATAAGATGAGGCTGTAGCTTCATACTGTTGTTGCTGCCATACTATTATTATACTTAGTATGTAACTATATCAAAAGACATGGGGAAATTATACAAAGTGAAAACTCTTATCCTGATCTGAAAATACTGGGTTACTTCCTACAGGTCCTCACAGTTCTGAGTAATGCTTGCATGTAACTGATGATTTAAATTATTCAAACAGTTGTTGCCTGTGAAATAAGAAGACATGAAGATAAAGAGGAAATTCGGATCTCACAAATTTGTGTCTAAAAGCCATGACGACAGCTTGTTTTCACAATGTCATCAGTTCCTTGAATATATGTTTGCTCAGAGAAAAAAAAACGAAGGAATGAAAATTTTATTAGAACTACAGAAATGCTACTGTTTTCAGGTTTAATTTATAACTTGCTAAGCCCATCATAATATACACAGAGGAGAGGAGGAACGAAGTGATGACCTTCTGTAGTAGATAGCATAATTTTTTTCTTAGTTTGGAATATAATTTTTAAATATTTTCATGTAAGAACACTGGGAATTTTAATATTACAGTAACAGTTATTGAATAAATATAACACAAGGAATTTTTTTTCTGGAAAGGAAGGATAGTACCTTCACAAATCCATGGTGCTCATTTTATCTGGGGCACAGCCAGGTGCTAATGTTCTCCCCTGCTTGTCTCCATCCCTACAGGTGTTAGACTACAAGAAGTCATTAAATCCTTGCAAATTAGGGCATCACTCCCAGGAGCCCTGCCAGGAAGCCTGCCAGTTAAGGTTTAAGCAGAAACATATATATTACTGCTCTTCCAAGAAGCCACTGCTGTTGTTCAGTATTCACTTGTGCAGCTGTGAGTCACCTCCATGAATCTCCTGCTACTCCCAACATGCTCTTCATGAGAAGGTAAAAGCAGAAGCGCACACAATATGTTAGTACAGTCGCCACTGAGGAGCCATGATCTCCCCCATTTTCTTTGCTATCTAGGAAAGAAAGCCGTCCCTAGATGAGATTCTCAAATTTAGAAAAGTTACCCAGTATATTCAGCATTGCACTGTGAAGTTACACATCTTGGTGATATGAATTACCAGTTTTACTAAAGGTCATCACTTTCAATAATTTTCAACAGTTCCTAAACTCAGACTACCAAGGTGTATTTCCCCCATAATGATCTCTATGGCTTGATAAAGAATCAGTGGAGATTCTACCATATTTTCACAACCTACTAAATCTAGAACTCAGAATGATAATAATTTAAGTATTTTCACTCTATCTTTTTATGATACCTTTTGTTTTCCATTCTAAAACTTTCACTAAGCATTTTCTATGAGCCAGTCACAAAACTAGATGCTAAATTAAGAGTAGGGTTGTTTTGAGCCAAACACTGTTTTTAGCAGTCTCTTCAGCACTCACAAGCCAAGTGACAGAAGAATCTAGAAAAGATTCTTCCTTCCCCTCACAATAACCTTAGAGAAACTCTCCACCCTCAACCATCTGTACCTGCACACTTTACATTCATTGTCCCCTGTACACAGTTGATTCTAAATCAATATTTTACTCTGTGTCCAAATGCTCTCAGCCTTGACAGTCTTCCCTCTTCCTTGTGCCATAATCCATAACCGCAGACCCAGCTCTACCTCACTGCATGCCTAGCTCAAGATCCAGGCATCCAGCTAAGCACAAACTTGGATTCCTGATAGCCCATGATTAAAGATCAGGGCACCCTTGGCTCTCTTTGATTCTGTATCCCAGACTTTAGGTCCTTAAAGTCAAGGACACCTTTTACCTGTTCACTATTGTTCAATAATTCTAAGCCTGGCACATAGTAGATATTATATATATATGATACATATGATACATATATATATTTATATATACACGTATATATATGTATACTATATATGTATATATACGTATATATAGATATATATATGTATCATATATATACATATATAGATATAGATAATTATATAGAGAGAGACAGAGAGGAAAAAAATACATATTTCTATATATATTTGAATATCAGCATTACTATGTGATGTTAAACATATTGGGTACCTTTTCTAAACATATTGGATGATTATATTAGTAGGTAAAAGAATCAATGAGAGAATGAATTCAATACCTCCTCTTAGGCAAGCTAAGCAAATCCCACAGTGTCTTTAATGACCTATATTCTGATGAGACCCAAATAGACAGTGTTCTCTGGTCCCTAGTTTTAGTGAATTTGTGAACACCTGAACCTAAATGTCTTTCACCCACCCCTTCAATTCAACTTAACTTATCCAAAATGAAACGCATTACCTGCTCTTTTGCCGTTGAAAAAAATCTGTTCTACCTTTTGTATTCCCTTGTAACTCCCAACCGAGCCATGACCTAGACAGTTCATGGGGTCATGCAAGGTAGAACCTCTACTTGCCCTAAGTCGTCTTACCCATTTTCATGACACTGTCTCTAAAGTCTCTCTTTTACTCTCCATTCCCACAACGACAAACCCAGTTTAGAATTGCATCCTGTCTCATCCTGTTTGCCAGTAGCTTTTAATCTTCACAGAAATGCCAAAAGGCATTATCTTTCTTTCTAATTAGAAAATTGAGTATCAGAGAAAGTAAATAATAACCACCTAATCGTTCCCTACTTGATAAATTTTGGAATTAGAATTTGAACTCAGTTTTTGCTTCAACCTAAAGCCCAAGTTCTACTAAGCAATGATTATTCTTCAAGCGTCCAAAACCTTTCCTCTCAGCTCAACTTACCATTTCAAAGACCTGCTCATGTCACTTCCCTGTTCAACCTTCTTATTGGTGACAGTTGACCTTAGGATCCAGTAACAGCTCTGCACCATAGAAATTAGGACCCATCAACCTATACCCTGCCCCCAAACCATGTCATCTTACTCTCTGCTAAATCTGACCTGTGTTCTAGTTACACAGAATATTTAGAGAATTTCTCCAAATGTTCTAGGAAAAAAAATGCCTCAGGGAATCATTGAGTGGGTGGGGGTGGAGTTGATTAAGAAGATAAGGGAAGAAGTAAAAGGACAGCAGAGACCTGGACAACCCTCAGGGTGGTGGGCCTCTGATAGCTGAGTAGGCAGCTATGGTTCCACCTCCAGTGCAGAAGGAAGAGCAGAGAGGAGGAAGGGATATTGAGAGAGAATTCTTTGAGAGCTACACACTCTAGAATCATAATAGCTGAGAATAATCCAATCTGACATTCAGATACCATTGCAATAAAGAAGTCACAGGCTCTAGGCAGGAGACTATGTCTGTAAGGACATTTCTGACTCTTCCAGTGAAAAGTTTTTGTGTGCCTGTTATAACAAGGAGAGACCTACTGCGGAAGTTCTGTCCTATTTCTGCACAGCTGTCTTTGGAAAAAGAACCTAAGTATGTATTGTCATCCCAAAAAACAAAAAAACAAAAAAAATTTCAGCAATCTGCCAAAATTACTGTGGTTGGTGACAAAGAAGAAGGGATCTGATTATGTTTAGTATAATTTTAATATTCTATTTTTAATTCTTGGAGGACACGTAATCCTAACCTAACATTTGGTAAACAAGATGCTTTTAGTTTCTGTTTCCCACTGATAATAATATTCTGGATTATTTTGCCTAAATAAATGGGAGCTTATCATGAAGCAATACATTTTAGTTTGAGTTTGGCCTTTTAGTTCCTTTTCCTACTTTAGGACTCACTATCTTGTTAGCATGTGGTTCCTGGACTGTCTATAGATTTCTTTGATGAAAACCTCAAGGTAAATTGGTTTGCTTTACCTCCTGAGATGGTAATTTAGATAGACAAGAAGAATCAGAGTCCTGAACACTCTCATTGGCCTTTCATGATCACATCTTCCCATAAACAATCAGAAACAGGTAACAGTGGTGATTAACTCCTTGCTGGCAAAAAGAAAACCATTCTAGACGAGGGATCAGCCCAGCTCTTACTGTAGCTCTGCCATCCAGTCCTAGAGTGCCCCATCACAAAGACCCCCACATTTTCAGGGTCAAGAGCAGGTATCACAGCAGAAGCCCTGGCCTGCTGCCTGTTCCACTCTTTCTCACCTCTCACTCCATCTTGTGCTCTAAGGGGAATGGTCTCAAATCTGTGGACACCGCAGGCCAGAGGTCCAAGGTGTGGCCAACCCTCCCACCAAACACTTACCCTTTGGGTGGACTCCCCAACCCAGGCCAGGATGGATCTTGAGAAGAGGTTTGTGCATGTCCTGTATGCTGTGGGGGGTTGTTTGGGGCTGATAATTTTGGGGCCCTCAGTACCTGGAACATGGAATAGAAGGGGGAGGGCCTGTAACATGGAATAGAAGGGGAGGGCCACAGGCTCCAGGGAACACATCTGTCCCAGCCCCACAGTGTATTTTCCCCATGAGGAGGTACACAGGTGGAAGAAGACAATGGGGGCTGTGGCTGCTGGGGTGCCAGGGCTGCTGTTCATGCTCAGTCCCTCTGGGCCTCAATACTGGTAGTAATTGACAGCATGACTGGCCCCGATCTCACAGGCAAGCACTAGAGAGCAACTGCTTGAGAGGTCGAAGAGGGAGTTGATTGTCTAGTTGTGATACTTTCCTTAGCCAATCAGAGAGTGTACTTGGAGTTCTTCCAAAAGAGATTTGCTCCTTTGGATATTCAAATGTGAAAGGATCCCTAAGAATTATATTAAAATATGAATGCCCACAACCCCTGTTCTCTTCATCTCTGTATTTCCAGGCTCTGGAAATGTAATTCATAAATAAATATTAGATGAATGTAATTGAACGAAAATTCCCAAATCAGGTTATATCTTAAGGTCTTCTCAGCTAATATCTGAACAGATCCTCTTCTCCCATGATGATTGGCTAGGAGGAAAGGAGGCAGTGGAATTGAGGCAAGGCTGTGTGAACTCCATGGAGGGGCTGCTGCTTCAGATTTCATTGTGCACCTACCCTAGAAATAAATCAGCCTTTCCTCAGCCTCTGCATAGTGGGCAGGGGGCTTGGACAAAGCGGGAGGCAAAGCCCTTAGGGTGGCACATCACCTGTATGATCACGTGGGCTGTCTGTCAAAAGTGTGACTCTCAGAGAGATCAGCATGTTCCTTTGGGTCCTTTCAGACACTTTGCAGGTGTGTCAGTGCCCAACATAAGCCACTGGTTATTTTTTAGGGATGTGGAAACATTGACTTGTTCTGCTCCTGTCCTGAAGTATCTGTTCTGGTTTCAGATCTAGCCAACCTATTTAATGGTACATTTCACGCAGTACCTGCCTCAACTTCTCCCGGCAGTAGGGGGAGTATGAAGTGTACTTAAGTAAGTAAATACCTGATGTATATTTGTATTGGACAGTCTGTACAAACTGGAAGAAGAGGGTTTGCATTATTACCTTTTGGGTTTTGTGAACAAGTTTGTTTTCTAGAATGACGTTGCAGAGTGTACTGCAAATATAAATGGAGAAATCATTTTCTTTATTTGAGGCCCCTGACCATCTTCCGTTGTCACCATGGAGATGCCATATCTGCTGTTCCTAGGGGAAAATGTGGCCCTTTGTCGCTATCAAGTTATTTGATTCTCTCTTCTTTTCAGCAGACACACATATAGGACATTTTAATGCCTTCTTATTGAAGACCATAAGCCTTTGCAGGTAGCTTTGAACCATCCTGACACCTGGAACATTGGTTTACAGAGGTGGGAACACAGCTCATGTAGCTTCTCCTTTGGCAAATATTTTAACCTATGGTCCAAGATCTAAACACACAGTATTGATGGCCAGCTCAACATCACTTTCCAAGTAATCTCCTCCGAAGCAAACACTATTGTGAATATCCTTCCTTTGCCTCTGCTTCCATCACAGGGTGAGAAATCAGGGCCAGAGATTTCCATCTTTATCCACCTCCATCTTTATCTACAATCTCTTCCCAGGCTGATGAGATCACCACCCAGACTCCACTCATGTTTACAGCACAGAGTAGTTGAGACCAAGAGCAATGGGATAGCTGATGGTAGACTGTTTGACTCTTCACTGAAGTCCCCGTGCCTCCCTCTGGGAGGGTTAGGGACTTTCTTTTCCCTGCCCCATTGAATTCAGGCACTGTCAAGAAATGTGACTGGAGAGAAATGTGTCACTCGTAGGTTGATGTTTCAAGAGCAAGCATATGCTTGAACCTCCTTGACTTCACTCTGCCCAGTAGCCAGCAATGCTCAGAGGAGTGGCTGCTCCACCAGCCTGGCTCTCCAAGTGCAGATGATTATATGGGTGACTTAGTGAGGAGAGCCCCAGCTGACCTGCAGCAGACAGGCAGCATGAGGGAGAAATACACCTTTGTTACTTTAAGCCACTGAGATTTCCACAGCCTATTTTGGATGATACTGAGTCAAGCATTAGTTATTTTCAGAAGAATGGAAGGTACATTCCAACTTGGAATACCTGGCTTCTAGTTCTGCCTCTTCCTAGAAGGGAGATATTCGCCAAGGTGTTTAAACTTTGTGAGTCTCTTCCCAGCCTATCAATTTCACAGGGTTATTGCACAAAATGAGATAACAAGATGTTTCTGCTTTACAAGTACACCAGTGAGAATATTAGCACTAGCGAGTTTCTAAAAACCAGAAAGAGCAAGAATTAGAGTTCTTTAGCTCCTTGAGTCATCCAAGGACTTCCTTTCCCTCCCTTGTTCTAGGCCATGAAGGGGAGTGCTGTCCAACTTACATGTGACAACTGGGGACCTAGGCTGATGATAGGAAGGTGACAAAGAGAAAGAATGGCTTCTGTCCTCAGGAGGCTGGCCCCTAGAAGAAATAGCACAAAATATGCAAGAAAGGTATTCAAGACACTTTCAATGGACACTTTTTTAATGGTGGGGGTAAAGTGGAATTGAAAGAATGCTGACCCACAACCTGCAGCAGCCTTCAGGGAAACCAACCCATTCTCTATGGTGACCTGGCCAGGAATCCAACCTACTGTCTATCCCCTGTGAAAGGCAGGTCACATCAGAGATGACAGAGAGGGATCATACCCATCGGGGCAGTTATACTGAGACACTAAGAGGGGGGAAATTGCCACTTTTAACCCTGTGCTCTCTCTCTCTCTCTCTCTCTCTCACACACACACACACACACACACACACATGCACGTATGCACACACACTCATACAGCACTTGATGAGGTTATTGTCATTTTCTTTATGTTTCTCAATGAGAAACCAGAGACTAAATGCTGGCCTGTGTGACTTCAAAGCCTGTGCTCTCCAGCCGGCCACCCTCCTGCCTTCCTGGAGACTGCTTTGAGTGGCACTTCCTGTAATGTGGACCTGGAAGTGCCAGTGGCTATTCCATTAAAGCTTGTGCCCTCTCTCCTTCCCTCCCAAATTAGGTGGTTAAATTTTCTCTTCATGGGGTGGGCCTTTGGCAGCTTCTACTGCCTGCAAGGCCTAATTGAGCAGGAGTCTCCCGGGGGCTCCACGCTGCTATTTCCTGATGAGCAAGGGGAGAAGGGAGCCTGGAACTCCAACACTCTCATTAATGAGGGACCCCCATTTGTCATTGGTCTTATCGCATCATCACTATTTTAATTAACAATCTTTGCCATTGGGCCTGCAAGTAATTGTTCTCTGCATTGTTCAAACCACTAGGTTGGATACTTTTCAAGGTGCAGGCTTTCCCCTCCATCAGCCATTGCTAATTAAAGCAGGAGAAGCTTTAACTCTCTCTGCAGAAGGCCTACACGTCAGGTAGGATGCGACCCTCATTAGTACGGAGAAGATTACAAGCCCTGCTGTTATTATCCAGGCCCCAGGCCCCTTCTGAAAGTCACCACTTGCTAAGAGGGAGTGTTGATCTGATGTAGATGTTTGACCTACAGAGCAAAGGAAAAAGATAATTTTTTAGTCTAGCAATGGGATGAGATAGCATTTACCTTCCTATGTGAAGGGTAATTTTCTAGTTAAGCAGCAGGTAAAAAGCAAAGAAAAAAAAACTCTCCTAAGTCTGACTGTGAAAAAGGCACATTAAAAGGAGTCCAGTAAAGAAAGCTATACTGCAACTCAGGATTGTGAAGATAAAGACTCTCCTGGGACTGGTTCTAGACAGGAGGCTGTGGTGGGAGAGTTCACTGAAATGCTGGCTGTGGCGATAAACGTGACAGAAAAGTAGATGAAAAACTTTATAAAGTGTGTTGTAGAAATGGCTTCACAAAACCGCTTCCAGATCCAGACAATGAAAGGAAAACCAGGTGTGGCTAAAACAAGCAATTTGAATGGAACTGATTGTTTTTTTTTTGACTGGTCAGTGTTCCAAATATCTGAAGCATAGTATGGCCGAACCATCCTTGTGGTATTCACCAATGATCTATCTATGAGGTAGTGCAAAAAGCAGCAGGTTCTCCTAATCCTTCTGTGACTGGAGCCTCTTAAATCCATTTGTGGGAATATCCCTGATTTAGTTCAGAACCCCCTTTCTTCAGAGCCGTTCTTCCTTCTGAGAGACTAACTACAGGAACAGACAATGGCTAAACCATATATCGAAATAGAACTCTGACCCACAACGTGTAGCAATCTGCCCAGGAAACCAACCCATTCTCCCTGATAACCAGCCAGGGAATCCAACCTACTATTCCTAAGTCAATTGTGTGAAAGACCACTGTCTCTACTAATGATCCAGGAAGCTGAATGATAGCCCCTATAATGATCAGTTTCAGATGGCCAGGACATGATTAATCATCTACAGCTTCCTTGATTTTTGTCCCTACTTCCAACCTAGGACCAACCTAAGAATTCAAATATGCCCCCCGCTCCGATGTGGTTTGGCTGTGTCCCATCCAAATCTCATCCTGGACTGTGACTCCCACAATTTTCACCTGTTGTGGGAGGAACCTAGTGGGAGGTGGTTGAATCATGGGGGCTGGTCTTTCCCATGCAGGACTCTTGATGGTGAGTGGGTCTCACAAGATCTGATGCCTTTATAAAAGGGAGTTTCCCTGCACAAGCTCTTCTCTTGTCCACCACCATGTGAGACATGGCTTTCACCTTCTGCCATGATTGTGAGGCCTCCACAGCCACGTGGAACTAAAAGTCCATTAAACGTCTTTCTTTTGTAAATTGCCTAGTGTCAGGTAGTCTTTATCAGCAGTGTGAAAATGGACTAATACACCCCCTAAGCAATCACATGGCTGCCCTACTCCTAGTTGGTCATACCTGGATGCCCCAGGCCAATGGCCTCTGATTAGGGCACACCTGAAGCTACCCTTTGTGTCTGCTATAAAGCTGTCCCATTCTCCTTCCTGCCTTTGCATCTATTCCAGACACCAGTGATGGTGGCCGGCTCCCTTGCTACACAGCAAGCTCCAAAAAATTGCCAGTGATTTTCAAATTTGGTTGGTCATTGTTTCCACGTTTTTCTCTCTATCCTCTACCCCAGTGCATCTTGGAGTCTTTTATTTTTTCTTCTATGTCAGGGTCACATGTTTAACAACTTCTTATTTTCATTATGTAAGACCATTTATTTCTTTTCCTGTGAAACTATCCCAGGTTATCCCAGGTCAATTAGTACATTAGTTATCTATTGCAAAAGAAACTTCCTCAAATCTAGCAGCTTAATATGACACCCATTCATTGTCTTATAGTTTCCATGGGTTAGGAATCTGGCAGGCTGAGCTGGGTGCCTCTGTCTCCAGTCTCTCATAAAGCTGTCATCAAGGTCTCTTCCGGAGCTGTAATTATCTCAAGGCTCATCTGGGGCAGGATCTGCCTCCAAGCTCACTCAGTGATTGTCAGAGAGCTGCATTTTCTCATGGGTTGCTGGACTCAAGGCCTCAGTTTCTCCTGGGCTCTTGGCCAAGGCCCTTTCTACATAGCCTCTCCACAGGGCAGCTCACAGCATGGCATCTGGCTTCACAGAAATAGGCATTAGAATGAGAAAGTGTCAGCCAGAAGGAAATTGCCTTTTATGATCTAATCTCAGAGGTGACATCTCATTACTTTGGCCATATTCTATTCATTAGAAGCACATCATCAAATCCAGCCAACAGTCGAGGAGAAAGTATCATACAAGAGCATGAAGACCAGAAGGCAGGATCATTGGGACACATTTTAGAACACCACCTACTACAATGAGCCAGGGAGTATGTAGCCTGCTCTCTTTTCAAGCCTATCTGTGTTTCCTCTGTGTACAAAACTCCCCCTTATTCTTGAGCTGCCCCCCACCACCCACTCCTCCCAAAACATACCAGCAAAATCTTCCTCTTTTTCCCTTCGAGTAAACATCATAGGGCTCTATTCTTTTTAAAGTTATCTTAGATCTACATTCTCACCTTACCATAGAGTGGCCATTGTTTATAGACCCCCAGGGAGATTATTTTGCTTGTGGCCTCTGGCAACAGAGCCCTGCACAAAAGTTTGGGTTCCCCTTTCCTTCTTATTGAACTCAGATCCACCAACACGTTGCAGTTCTACCTAGAATCCTGCTTTATACCATTGGAAGCATCATGTGGGTCAAGAGATGTGAACACTCCCCAGAAAGCTCATGACTGTTTTAAGGTTGTCAGAATTAAGGATGCCACTGCTTTCTGGGCTGGAGTGGAGTTGATTCTTGTAATTTCATTAAGAGGCAAATTCCAATATTTAGATATGACATATAGTTTTCAACTCACAAACACAGGTAACATTCATGGACGTTCTGAACTGATCAGGATATCACAGCTGGTGTAGTGAAATGACGAGGTGGACACAAAGGGAATTTGCCTTCTGCCTCCAGCCAGTGACGCCACCGTTGAGTGACAAGGGGGAATTCTTCCCACAAGCTGAGGGAATGTCCTCATCTTTTTTCATAATCTTCCCTGGGGCAGAGATTGCCACCCACAGTGAAATTTATTAATAACCTCCCCATGCTTTAATCCTGTAAAGCCCATGGCAAATTTCCATTAGATGTTTCTTCCAATCCAATTGGGAAACAAGGGACAAATCTCTATATGCAAATTTAGGAGACAAACTTCCTGAACAAAGGAACTTCAAAGAAAGAATATGTATATATTATTCAGGTATCTCCAGTGTCAATCTAGGGAAAAGGGGATTGACTTTGGCCTACCATGATCATGAAAACATTTATAATATTAATAACCTCTGATTCTGTAAGCATCATGGGGAAAAATTCAATGTGGCCTTGCTAGGGAGTTTGAAACTCATTTGGGAATTTTTCTGAGGATCTCCATAACATGCTTTAAAAATACAAAGACAATTTCTGAATGTGTTTATCACACCTATTGAGGCAAAGGAAAAACTCACAGATAATGCAGCCTGCTTCTATTGTATGGCCATTTCCATTTTGAGGAGACTGGGTGACTTCTCACATCCCATACTATCCCTTCCACCCATCCTCGATATCCAGTGTTCATTCCTGCTGAACTGTTTTACCACCAAGCATTTACTAAACTCTCCTGGTGCTCAAATTTGGAGATATGAGGACTATAAATTGCAGAAATCATTTTCCTTGGCAAGATCTAGAAAGCTCATTTTAAAATTAGCATGCAATATCCAAAATTGTTAGCTGTCACTACAACTTCCTAGCTACGCCCTGCTTCCCAAGTGGCAGAGTTAAATTGCTCATTCTTTTAATGATTCCTTGTCTATTGACCACAGATAACCTAACAAGCTCAAATGAAACTCCATGAATCTCACTGTCCTTCTCCATGAATCTCACTCCCCTTCTCTTTCCGTTATGTCATGATTACACCAAACGGAATTAGTCACCAAATTCTGCAGCTTATTATTCCATACTTGTCTCACCATGATTCTTCCTTTGAAACTCATAGACCCAGCCTTGGTCAACCTTCCCTATCTCTTTTTTGTCTTGTTATCCTAGCCTTCTACCTACCCTCCATCTTCTGCTCTGAAATCAGAGGGAACTCACAAAACCATCAGTCAGGTAATGTCACGGCAAAATTCTGTCACTCTTTCCAGAATGAGGCTCAAGATCTTTATCTTCTGTTTTTCTCTCATGCCCACAGTCAAACCTTTTAACATATCCCAAAATACATCAAGAATTCTGCCATTTGTTACTACCTCCACTGCTTCCACCCTGGTCAAGTCACTGTCATCTCATGCCTGGATCATTGCGGTAGTCTCCTCTTTGTTTCCATATCCTCTGCCCTTGGCCCTTGTGGGATGATCCCATCACAGAAGACAGAGTGACACACTTTTAAACAATATCAGATCATGTCACATATCTACTTAAAACTCTCTAATGGTTTCCCTTCTCACTCAGAACAAAAGCCCAAAGTCCATAAAACGGGCCCATCACAATCAGTCCCCCTTCCTCCCTGCCTGTCACCTTGCTAAACTCATCTCCTACCACTCTCCCCTCCAGTCCTACTTCTTTCCAGTCATATTTGCCTCCTCTCTCTTTCTCAGACACACCAGGTAGACTCTACTCTTAGAACCCTGACATTTGCTTTTTCCTCTGTCTGAAATATTCTTCCCCGAGATGGCCCCCTCCCTTACCATATATATATATTTTTTTTTTCATATATTTATCATCTGACATACATTTGTCTTGTTCATTTTCTCACCCAGTAAAATGTAAACTCACGGGGAAATGCATCTTTAAAAATGAGTTTATAATGGTTAAGTCTCCAGAATCTAAGATATTGCCTGGCACCCAGCAGGTATGTCCAAAAGAACTCAGCGCAGTGCTGGGCAAATACATAATACATTCCAGAAGTACTTGTAGAATACTTCATCAAGTGTTTCCCAAAATCCCTGGGTATAAAATGCTACCTGGAAACCCGTGAAAAATACATATTTCTAGGATACGATCCCTACATACCAAATCAGAATCTCCATGGGGAGAATCCAGAAAAGCTCTGTTATTAACAAATGTCACAAAAAAAATCTTATGTCCTAGGAAGTTTGGGAACCCCCTGGATAAACCCACTATAATTAACGTGGGAGCTTGAAGCACATATGAACTTTTGTTAACTTTTACTTGAGTTTAAAAATGGGAGAAAAGTTTTCAGCCCTGACTCCTTCCTTAAAAATTCTAGACCAGTGCTCTGAGCTGGTTGGAATTTAAGCATAAAGGAGCAAAGACTCACGGGTTTTCCTGAATGCTTTCTCACGGAGTCATGAGTTAACTTTCAGAGATGTGTCTTCTGTTGGCCTCAGTTCACCCATCTGTAAAATGAATATGATGCCACCTCCTCACAAGGGTATTGGAAAGTTTAATTATATTTTGAAATTCTTTGCATCTGTCAAAGAGTAAAGACATGCAAAGTCTAATTAGGAGCAATGAGTTAGTATTCTTGGGTTATCATGCCGTTAATGTCATGTCTGCATTTAAACTAATGGATTAAAGGGCCCCTGGGTTTTCATTTTGTGTCACTCCCATATTCCCTTGTGTACTGGGGCCCTGCCGCAGAGTCACTATTAGGCCAAGGTGCCATTTCTTAGGCTGTTGTTTTTGGAACTCTTGTAAGTCAGCACAATACCAGCCCTTACCCAAGCTGGGCTCCAACCTGTCCCCTGACCCTTGAGCAAACTTGGCCTCAGTTACCTCATTTGCAAAATGCAACTATGCAAAGAGACATAGTGAGAATAAGAGAATATAAATTAAATAAACATTAATTACTTTTTAAAAGAAAAGGAATGTTAAGAAAGCAAAGATTGAGTACTGGGGGAAAAAAATTACTGCCAAGAAAAGAACCCAATACAGTACAGAGTCTGTGTTCCCATAGATATGGGATTCGGGAGAGGTGAAATTGGGTAGATCTTTGAAAGCCAAAAGACCCTGAAGTATCTATTTTCATGTCAGGAAAAGTAAGGCCCTGAGTATTGCCTATGCAGGGTGGGGTGGGTATCTGGGCTCGTTGTTGTACTCAGCAGCTGAAAATGTTCCTGACTGTGCAGCTCCCACTTCAAGGTCTTGGCATTCAGTTCACCTCTGCTGTATATGTCATGTGCTTGAGTTGAGATCTGTCTTGCAGTAACGTCATGCCTAGTTTGGGGTCTATGATATTATAATGCTGATTATTAATAATATTAAACATAACAAATTGTTCTCCTTGTATCTCCTTAGGAAGTCTCCTAAGGTGACTTCTTCTTAGGCATCTTTTCCAGCTATTGTGCATCACCTTTTAGACTGCTCTTATCTGCCGTTACCCCTCAGATCTTCTTAGCATCAGAATAAAACTCCATTTTCAGGAGTTGATATTATGTCTCCATTTTCAGGATCCAAGGCCCAGTTGACTAGTCAGAAATTTGCCAAACTAATGGCCTAATGGGTAGGGACGCTTCTGTGGACTTTCGTAATGTCCTCCTAGTGTTTTTCCAAAACGAATGTGTAGGTTAGCTGGTAGACTATGGGATAAATAAAGGAGGAGGGATATTTGGGGATGGATTCCCAGCCATCCAACCACTCCTCCTAGGGAGCAGCATATCTACCCTGTGCAGTAAGAGTGAGATACTTGTATTTGCCAGGGTTTCTTAGAGAAGCAGAACCAAAAAGAAAATAAGAGAGAGACAGAGAAATATTTTAAGAATTGACTCATATGATCGTGGGGGCTGGCTGGCTGGCTGAAATCTGTGGGGTAGGTTGGCAAGCTGGAGACTCATGTAAGAGTTGCTATTGCAGTCTTGAGTCTCAAATCTGAAGGGCAGCCGGCTGGGAGCACAGGAAGGGTTTCTAGGTTGGAGTCTTAGGATAAACCTTCTTAAAGGCTTCCAACAGATTGGATGAAGCTACCTTCATTAGGGAGGGTAATCTGCTTTACTCAAAGTCTGCTGGTTTGAATGTTCATCAAATCTGAAAAATACCTTCATAGTGACATCTGGATTGGTGTTTGACCGAACAACTGTGCACCAGAGCCTAGACAAGTTGACCCATAAAGTTACCCATCACAACGTTCGACTTCATTCTTACATTTCTGCCCTTCTGCAGTGGAAGAGACCAGTTGCTATCCCTTCTTCTTCTCAGTTTGTCACCTTCTCCTTTTCTATTAAGGCAGAATGTGACAGGAAGAGCAAGCATACTGACAAACGGAGGAAGGCAGGAGTGAGGGGCAACATAACATTTATGCAAAGCTACTGTTGTTTCTATGAAGGAACCAAGTCACTTTTTAAAATATACGCTTGCTTTAAACCTTCGGATTTGGTTAACTCAATGTCTACTGCCACCCCCAACTTCAATTCTTTACACTTAGGACAAATTGTCTGAGGAGAGTTGGAGATGTTGTGGTTATTTCCTCCAGGGAAGAGAGAAAATAATTTTTAAAGTGTGGCAAAGGATAAAAAATGGAATCCAGATGAAATGCATGCAGACTTTGGCACACAGTGAAAGCAGCACTTGCTAAGCATCTTGCCCAACAACTTATTAGGTATGGCACCACCCAGCCTGGAGAAGAACAATTCTCTTATCTTCTTGGGCCAGCTGGCTCTTGGTATTCTCCAGGCAATAGATCAGAGAGAACTGTTTCCAGCTCCCAGCTTTCAACCAGCAACCCAACGGCCTCCCTGCCTTCCTGCTGCCTGGCTGGTTCTGCTTCTTTCCACAGCCAGTTTTAAAGATGGGCCATAAGGATGCTCCTCCACTTACCACAGGGTTATGTCCTAATAAACCCATCATATGTGGAAAATACCGGAGTCAAAAATACATTTAATACAGTTGACCCCTGAGCAACATGGGTTTGAACTCTTAAGTCCATTTATACTGTTTTTAAAATATAAGTCGTGCCAAGTGTGCCTGCCTCTCCTGCCTCCCCTTCCACCTCCTCTGCCTCTTCTGCCTCTGTCACCTCTGAGACAGCAACACCAACTCCCCCTTTTCCTCTTTCTCAGCCATTCAACATAAAGTTGATAAAGAGAAAGATCTTATGGTGAGCCACTTCCACATAATGAATAGTAAATATATTTTCTCTTCCTTATGATTTTTAATTTTCTTAATAACATTTTCTTTTCCCTTGCTTGTGTTATCGTACAAATATAGTATATAATACATACAATATACAAAACATGTGTCAATTGTTGGTAAGGTCAATAGTAGGCTAACAATAAAATTTTGGGGAGTCGTAAGTTATATACGTGGCTTTTGGCTGCATGAGGGCTCAGCTCCCCTAAGTCCTATGTTATTTGAGGGTTAAATGAATGCCCTACTTACCAAACATCATCACTTGGCCTAGCCTACCTTAAACGTGCTTAAAACACTTATTTTAGCTTAGAGTTGAACAAAATCAACTAAGGTAAAGCCTATTTTATAATAAAGTATTGAATACTCACGTACCACATATCACTAGCCTGGGAAAAGATCAGAATTCAAAGTGCTGTGTGAAAATGGTGTGGTTTTGCAACAGATAAAGTTTAAAAAAAATAAGTAAAGCCGCTGTTAGTTAGGAAGCATCGTACGCAAGTGATTGCTTGGGCGAATGGCTGCTGCTGTCAGCCCACTTTACAGAAGGAAATATAAAGCAGGTGTTGAGTTACTCTTTGATGACAGGGTCAGAAGCAGAATCCACAATAGCTGGTTTCTCCAGTTGATGAATGCATCAGGTCAGGCTGCTAAAGTCAGTTAGAGCTAAACTAAATTCAGGTTCTATAAGATCCAGACAATCAGAAGCAATAATTGCCCTGGACTGTTTTCTGACTGTCTGGATGTAGATGATGACGATGATGATGATACCACCTGTGGAGCTTCTATTCTGTGCTGTGCACACACTAGCTCATTAAACCTGACAAGCTGGGAGTTTTCATCCTCTTTTGCAAATGGGGAAACTGAAGCCTGTGCTTCACTCTCTAAGCATGAGTAGCGCAGCCTGGGGTCAAACTGGTGTGACTGACCCGCTCTGCTAAGATGCTAAGCTCTGAATGTGTGGTCCCCTTAGGAATGCTGACTTAATTGCTTTAGAATCTGTGATGTGTGCCAATTATACCCATCCATCCATTGGGAAAATAAAGGTTGGTTTACCTGATTTTGAATTTATAAAATTAAAAGGTGATTTCATGAGACCTTAGATTTCAAACCTGAGGAATTTTCAAGCTAGAGTTTGGCATCAGTATTAATACAGATAAAGCATAATATTACACATTGGCTTCATTATATAGAGAAAATACCTAAGTCTAAGGAAAAAGTCTAAGCCAGAATTTCGCAGAAATTTGTTCCATCGTTGAATACAGGAAATGCTGAGGTTGGGAAACTTATGCAAATAAGTAATAAACAAGGTGGAAATGACAATGGCCAGAAGGTTTGCTCTTATTGTTTAAGGCACTGTAATGTCTAGTACGGTATGTCATGAAATTGACCACCATCTTTTGTCTTTCCTCACGGAAATGCTACTTTGTATTATTTTTTAATACTTCTCATTTATTGTGAGACTTTTTCCTGTGAAAACTCCCACTCAACTTCTTTTGAGAGTTCCCATAGGAAAACAGATTTCTTTTTAAGCAAAGAAATTGCCTTGGAATTGTCTTTGCAGGAATGCACGTGCTCTGTTAAGTGATGGATACTGAGATATCTTGGTGGGCTCAGAAATTAATTTCCTTTAAGTTTCATGGCCTTGCACACTGGGTCCCACTGTTGATTGTTACTCATATATCACTCTCTCCAATTATGAACACTGCTTGAGAAAAACTGGCTGGAGGAAACATAAAAGTAGATCAATCATAATATTTATACCTCCTGGGAAGAAATCCATTCTAGTTTCCTGGCCCACAAATACAGTATTAAATTAACTTTCCTTTAATTTGTCAAATGCAAGGCAGTTATGCATTCAGCAAATATTTATTGAGTGCCTGCTACATACCAGACACTGTTTAAGTGGCCAGAGACAGAAGTAGCAAATCAAACTCTTCAAAAACTTCTGTCTTCATAGAACTTACCTTCTAGTGGCACATGTGTGTGCACATGCACACACATACACAAAGTTTAGTTTAAGTTTAGTTTAGATGTAAATAGATAATAACCAAATGCTAACACATGAGGGGTTAAACTGATTACTTGACACGTTTGTTCATTAGCTTTCAGAGTCTTAATAATATTTTTTAAAGATGGATTCTAACTCTATCACCCAGGCTGGAGTTCAGTAGCACAATCAGTTCACTACAACCTCTGCCTCCAGAGTTTGATTCTCCTGCCTTAGCCTCCCAAGTAGCTGAGACTACAGGCATATGCCATTGTGTAGTGGAGACAAGGTTTCACTATATTAGCCAGGCTGGTTTCAAACTCCTGACCTTAAGCGATCCACCTGTCTCAGTCTCCCAAAGAGCTGGAATTACAGGCATGAGCCACCACACCTGGCCTCATAGCCTTAATAATTGTAATAGAAAGGTGTAACATATTTATAGAGAAGTGCACACATTGTAAATGGATGGCTCAATGGATTTTCAAAACACATCATTCTAGACATCACACATTTTAGTTAATTATTACCAGCCTCCCCCTTTTTCCCTTGCTAGTAAATAAGCCTTTGTCCACAAATAACCACCATCCTAACTTCTATCACTGTCAATTAATCTGTTTTTAACTTTATAGAAATTGAGTCATACATAAATACTTGTTTTTTTATGTGTCTGGCTTATTGCATTTAATCTTTTTTGAGATTTCCCTAAAGGGTTGTGTGTAACAGTAGTTCCTTCATTTTTCTTGCTGCATATCGTAAATTATCATAATTTATTTATTGTACTACTTGAATTTGGGTTGTCTCCAGTTTGGGGTCATTAATAATAATACTAATATGAACATTCCTTTACCTGCATCTGGGGGTAAGTATCTGTGGAATAAAACCCTAGAATTGAAATTGTTTTGCTACAGAGTGGGCACAGGTCCGGTTTCAGTCAATACTGCCAAATGAGTTTCCAAAATGATTCCCTTTTGCACTCTGATAAATTGTGTAAAAGGGTTCTATTTCCCCTGTATCCTCATCAACACTTAGTGTTTTGCATCTTTTTAATTTCAGCCACCCTGGTTGGCTAGATAAGGAATTTTCACTTAGTTAACATGTAAATTTCCCTGGTGACTGCCAATGTTGTACACCTTTTATGTTGGGTATTTGGCTATTATCTTTTGCAAAGTACCTCTTCAAATCTTTTAACCAATTTCTATTGTATTTGATATTTCCTTGTTGAGTTGTAGGAATCCTTTTTAGAGTCTGGATAAGAAGATTTGTAGTATTACTACTATCTTTTTACACTATGCAGCTTGTATTTTTGCTCTCAATTCATCTTCGACAGGAATTCTTTTTTTTTTTAATTTATTATTTTTTTATTGCATTTTAGGTTTTGGGGTACATGTGCAGAACATGCAAGATAGTTGTAATTTTAAAGTACGATAGCCCAGTTTTTCAGTGTTCTTTTTCTATGGTTAGTCCTTTTTATGTCTTGCTTCAAAATTGTTTTGCCTTACCAGATCCTGAAGATCTTTTTCCATTTTCCTCTAGAAGATGTGTTACTATTTACATATACAATTTACCTGAAATTAATATTTGTATTTAACATTGGTATAAGTGAAAAGGCATTGTTTTCCTACATTGATATTTTGTGTTGATGTTTGAGGGAAATGAAATAGATAACCAGGAAATGCACCTAAAAATAATATTCAATGATGAAAATTGCAAACACTTTGTGTAGCCCTTGTGTGCAAATACTTCCCTACACATCTCACATGTGTATGACTTAAACAATATTATTGTGTTTCCCATTTTATAGATTAAGAAACTAGGTTTCAGAGAAGTCAAACAATTTTCCTAGGGTCATACAGCTAGTTAGTGGCAAAGCCAACATTTGAACTCATTCATTCTGGCTCTGGAACTAGGCTACTCAATATATCTTACATTGTGGTTCATTATAAGTGGGGTTGCAGTGTCTAAATTTGGGCAGCCTGTTCACACAATGCAAATTATATTACTTTAGAGAAATCAAATTAAAAAAATGTGTAGCTGCAGGATTTTAGCTATGTTTTTCTTTTTACCACTCTCTCATTTTGCCCTGATTTTTTTTTTATTTCAACTTCCTTGCAGTTTCGTTGATAGAGATATAGTCAGAACTTGCCCTGATTTTTGTACCTCTGCTTACATTTCAGACAGAACTACTCTGGAAGACATTTTTCTTTAATTTTAAAGGGTGTGTTGCTATCTTAATTTCAAGTACACCAGGCAAGCTAACATGAAGCACTTAGGTCTACTTTTCCATTATATACCTTTCCTTTAGCAGTTGCTGGAATTTTACCAGAAAAGCACAGTTTTCATTTCAACTTTGCTTGTTTCTGTGGCTTGAAGCCAACCCTTTAAAATCAATTTTCCGTGCCCTTGACTCTAGTGGTTGAATTTCTACTTGATTTCTATTTCTTACTCTTTTTTTATTTTATTAAAATTCTGGCTTCCATTTAAAATGTGAGGGGAAAATGAGCTAGCTCATTTGACTCCTGAAACCACCTACAGATTGTATGGTGACAGCCCACTGTTGACTCAGGACCTGTGCAAAGTATATCCGGAGTCACCAATGGCTACCAGCTTGTGTGTAAAGCTGGGGCAACCTACCTCAATTGCAACACATGCCTCCACTGTTCATCCAAGAGAAATGGCCAAGGAATAGTACGTGGTTTGGGGTTTTTAGATGAAATGCATCTGCATGCTGAGATGGAATCAACAGGCAAACCTGGTAGGGAAGGTGCAATTGGTGTTTCTCTGGCAATTAATTAGCCTGCCTTATGTGAGAATGATGCAAATGTTTGGGGCAACCATATTGCATCACACAGCTCTAATTAGGCTCCAAATCAGTAGCCCATATGACTAAACAGTTTATAAATAAAACTTTAGATGTAGAAAGCACAAGCATGAAGTGAAATTAGGAATGAATGAGCTTGATCTAATTAAACGTTATTTGAGGTGATGTTGAGGGAGTTGCTCAGGCACCTGGGGAGGCAACTGTTAGTACTAACTTTGAAGCATGAACTTCAAAGTGCAATCGTGCTGCTGGAAATGAATCTCTATACTAAGTGGTGGGGGATGGGGACAGCTATTGCAAAGATCCAGGAAATTACACACACACACACACACACAGACACACACACACACACACACAGAGAGCGAGAGAGAGAGAGAGAGAGAGAGAGAGAGAGAGAGAGTACAGCAAAACCCAGACCAAATTTTCCCTAACAAATACCAGGCATTTAAAACTTATGTTTTTGGTTTGTCAAAGGTTTGAAGATGTTACAAGACCTTGTCATTTCTGTGGTTCATGGTCTCTAGCTTCCCTAACCCTTTGGGGAAGGAAGGTCATGTGAAGATATCATAGATTCTTCTCAGCATTTATGTGACGTCAGAAAGTCATGAACCACTCTCTGACTTGTAAATTTATCAAGGGCAAAGACGTGTTTTGTTCATCATGGTCCCTAGCAGTGAGTGGTCACTCAGATTTTTGTTTCATGAAAGGGGACACAAAGGAAAAATGAAACAGATGTAGTTAAATGATATTGAAGTTCCCTTTGACTTAGTATTCTATGTTTCTGCAGCAAAAAATTGTTACAATGAGCAGTTCAGGAACATGGTACCTATGTTTACATACTCGAGCAGTGAGGGTGGGTGGAGGGAGTGAGCTGCCCTGGCAGGGGACAGTTTTTTACACTGACACGTTTTAGAATTGTAACTACACAGTAATAATAAAACGGCTGGCTTTATGTTCATTTTACTACTGTGCACTCACTATGTACCCACTTATTGGCAACTCACACTGCCAAGTATCCCCAACCCAAGTAACTTCAGCTTCTTATCTTTTCTTATTCAACATCACAAACTTTATTAAGGTTTTTTCCATAGTGACTTTCCTAAAGAGCAGTCAACTAGATGAGGTAAGAGAAGCCATATCCATATAATGAAACTGTGTTCAGTGGCCCAGGCAGGTGAGGCCCCATACAGGTAATCAATAAATACAATTGTAGAACACACTGGCAAAACACCTATATAAGATGAGCCCTCTCTACAGGTTATTAGAGGTGATTAAACTACATGTTCTTTGGAGGTTCTTAGAACCAAAGTGTGTGATGGGCAGCGGCAGCAGCAATGTTAGGAGACATGAGAGTGTTTCAAACTTCAAATTTTATAAATTGGTCTTTTATAAATTAAATAAATTGGTCTTTGCTGTACTTTGTGGAGCACCAGTGTTGGGCTGGGTGCTTGCAGTTAATGCTTTCCTGACCTAGCTCAGCCTAGGTGCCCCCAAGTCTTCTGCACCCTCTTATACTCCCACTGCCGCCAGTGACATTCCACACAAGGTTTTGAATTCACTTTTCAGAACAATTGGGCATTTTTCAGTGGTTTTTATAAGGCAATAAGTAATTGGGTTTACTTTGGATTTAGAGAGGAAAAGAGAGTTCGGCTTTACTAATTGTATTTCTTTTCTTCCTTTTACCCACTTCTTTTCCTTTTTCCTGTTCTTCCCTTCAGAAGAAGGCTGCCAGGGGCTTGTGGCCTCCAAGACCCTCATTAACCCATTTGCGGTGATAGAATCATAGCCAGGTAGAGAGTGGCAAGTTGCCTCCCTTGTCTTCCCCTGTTGCAACCTCCTGGTCTCCTCCAGTCTCCAGCAACCAGAAACTGGTTGTTTTTGGAACAGTTTTCAACAATCCCGCATCACAACCTTCAGTTCAAAGAGCCAGCATCAAAGAAATCAGCTCCAAGCTTACTCTGAGGACAGAAATGTATTTAAATTAATTGATTTCTGAATGATAGATTTATTCTTTAAAGGGTATAGATTATGTGGCAGGAGGACTGATGTACCCACAGGCATTGACAGGTGGTTGGTCATCTGGTCAGATGATGCAGCTGATGTTCATGAAGCACCCTCCACAAACAAAGATATTCTGTCCAAAACACACACACACACACACACACACACTCAGAGAGAGAGAGAGAGTGAGAGTGAGAGAGAGAGCGACAGACAGAGAGAGAGGTATTATTAAGGAACAAGTATACTTTTACTGAGTTGAGTCACAGAATTACCTGCCAGGGGCATTTCCATGTAAGTGAGTTGCATTGGTGTTCCTTATATGCCAGGCACACTGCTAGGCACTCAACCTTGACAGACAGTATAAAAAATGAGAACGATAGCATTAACAAGTTGAGCTAGCACAGAGAAGGGGAAATTCTGCCCGAGGGCACTGGGAAGGCCTCCCAAAGGAGTAATGGTTGAGTTGAACTTTGAAGAATGAGTGTAATAAGTTCACTTGAACATGTGCATAGCTATAGCAGCAATGAATTTACTGCTTTATTTGATGAGCTGGTTTCTATCTGTCGTCCCTCGGCACAGTTCCAAGTCAAAGGCACGCGAGATAGGTGAGATTTTGGCGGAGAGAGATGAAATTGAGAGGTCAAAGCATACAGGTGTGAGAGAACCTTCTCCTACTCCACAACTTCTATGGGATGGGATGTGAACAGAAAGGTCTCAAAAGCTACTTCATGTATTTCTTGGAGTGACCCTTGTGGAAACATGTTTCTTTATAGTAGAGGCTTGGATTTTTCACAAAAGAGCAGGTTGTTCTGTTTGGAATTTAGGACCACACCTGAATTTGTGAACCATACATCTCTTATAAAAGAATTTTTTTCTAGGTAAAATTCACATAAAATGAAATGAACCACTTTAAAGTAAACAATTCAGTGGTGTTAGCACTAAATGTACAATGTGGTGCAACCATCATCTCTCTAGTTCCAAAATATTATCATCACCCAAAAGAAAACCCTACACCCATTATACAGTTACTCCTTTCAATCTTCACTCCCCCAAACCCCAGGCAACTACCAAACTATTTTTGCTATCTGAGGATTTGCATATTATGAGCATTTCATATAAATGGAGTCATATAATATGTAACCTTTTGTGTTTGGGTTCTCTCACTTAGCACACTGTTTTTGAGGTTTACCCATGCTTCTTTTTTTGTGGCTGTATAATACTCTATTACATATACATACAATTTGTTTAATCATCCAGCAATGAACATTTGGGTTGTTCCCACCTTTTGGCTGTTGGGAATCATGCTTTTATGAACATACATGTATTTGTTTGAGTGTCTGTTTTCTATTGTTCCAGTTATATACTTAGTAGTGAAATTGCTTGGCTATATGGTAATTCTATGCTGAAATTGTTGAGGCACCGCCAGACTGTTTTCTGCAGCAGCTGCACCATTTTCCATCCCCACTGGCAATACAGAGTTCCAGCATCTCTACATCCCCTTTAACATGTATTATTTTTTTGATTTTTCATTGCATCCATCCTAATGGATGCAAAGTGGTAGCAAATTGTGGTTTTGATTTGCATTTCCTTCGTGACAAATTACGTCTAGTATCTTTTCATGTGCTTGTTGACTGTTTGAACATTTTCTTTGGAAAAGTGTCTGCTTAAGTCCTTTGCCCATTTTTTAATTGGATTGTTTATCTTTTTGCTTGTATGTTGTAAGAGGTTTTTTTTTTTAAACATTATTTGATATACTAGTCTCTTAGCAAATATATGATTTGCAAATATTTTCCCCATTGTGTAGGCTGTCTTTTCACTTTCTCGATAATGATGCTTGGTGTGCAAACATTTTAATTTTGATGAAGTCCAATTTATCTTTTCTTTTTCTTCTAATACTTTTGGTGTCATATCAAACAATCAGTTGCCAAATCCAAGGTTACAAAGGCATGCCCCTATGTTTTATTTCTAAGAGTTTTATGACTTTAGCTGTATATGTAGACTGTTGATCTATTTTGAATTAATTTTTTAATATGATGTAAAGTAGGAATTCATTTGTTTGTGGATATTTGGCTGTGCCAGCACCATTTATTGACAAGACTATGCTTTATCCATTGAACAATCTTGGCAATCTTGTCAAAACCAAATTGGCCATAAATAGATGAGATTATTTCTATACTCTTGATTCTCACACCTCTCTATCTTTATAAAACTTTCATGATGAATGTTTTAGCCACAGTAAATTTTAATTTCTGTTGATTACTAGATTTTTGAGAAACTTTCAGGACCTGTAATCTCACCTTCATTTTTCTTCCCTCATTCACTAAAGAATGTCTTGGCCTCTTTTCTACTGATGCTACTGAATAATTCAGTGTATTAATCCATCCTCATGCAGCTATGAAGAAATATCTGAGACTGGATAATTTGTAAAGAAAAGAGGCTTAACTGACTCAGAGTTCCACATGGCTGGGAAGGTTTCAGGACACTTATAATCAAGGTAGAAGGGGAAGCAAACATGTCCTTCTTGACAAAATGGCAGGAAAGGCAAGTGCTGAGTAAAGAGGGGAAATCCCCTTATAAAACCATCAGTTCTTGTGAGAACTCACTCACTATCGCAAGAACAGCATGAGGATAACTGCCCCCATGATTCAATTACCTCCCAACAGTTCCCTCCCATGACACATGGGGATTATGGGAGCTACAATTCAAGATGAGATTTGGGTGGGGACACAGCCGAACCATATCACCTAGTAACACCTGAGGACTGGAAAAAAAATTTTTTTGAATAGTTTTCAAACAGTAAATGTGGCCATTGGCCATTGTGCTGATGTAGCACTCATAGTGCAATGTCCAGATGAATAGACTCTCTTGCATGCTCTTCCATTTTTGTTCTTGAGTTCTCTTGAAAAGTAGCCATTTATTGGAAGTAGGATTATTTTACCTTAAAGCCCCTTTTCTTGTTTTATAGGAATAAAAACAAAGTTTTATTGTTATGAGTTGTCACTTCTATAGCTTTTCTTCTCAATTTCCTCCACCTGCGAGATTCTGTGCCCTGCTTCACATTTGTAGTTTTCTGGCCCACGCTCTCTGACTGATTATTTACCTGTTGAAATATTTACATTGACTCTTTGAGGCCACAGCTCCTTCTGGCAGAATTACTGTTTAGTCCCAGTGGGCCACTATCTGAACTTTTCCAATTGAAAAGTTCAGGCAGTTATGGGGACTGACAATTTTTAATTTCGCAACCTCTGTGGAAAGCTAGATGGGGCAGACTTAAACAAATAAATTAGTGTGAGCTGGCAAGGAAATCCACTGAAAATGGCCATGGGAGGAAAGAAGAGGCAATTTAACTCTAATGAACAAAGAGGGGTACCGGATGCTCCTACCACAGTGTCGAGCTGTGTCACCATGTGGACTGGAGGAGGTGTGAGTTATTAATTCCTTAAATCTCATGTAGACCTTGTCCAGTTAAGAGCACTTAGCCAAGGTTCACTCAGTTTCTTCTGATTCAAAGAAGATTATTTACTGATTTATGATGTCTCAGAAATACTGCTGTTGTCATGATAGTCCTTCTAGATGTCTTGACCACAAAGTGGCATTCATTGGAATTTTGTCTTTGATCTGAAGCCCCTTCCTTCTACTACTGTAAAGGAGAGAAACATGCCCGTGCCATCACCTAAGATGTTGGGACAGGATTTGTCACTGCGGTTCTTGAATTGTTGCTGTGGGCAATGGGAAAAGAATTTGAGACACCCTGCTCTCTGAGGAGTGAGAAGAAATCCTCTCTCAAATCAGACATTTCCTACAAAACTTGGGAAAAAGATAGATTATTTTGCACTCCCTGCATTTAGTCTCTACAGATTCATGTGGAGAATTATAGAGAAGGAGCTTTGTTAAGTAAGTGTTGCAGAGAAGTCACAGAACACTCAAACAAGTGTTTCTAATGTAGTTTCCAGACTCAAATTAAGAAATATGAGTCTGGAGAATAGCTTGTAGTACTTCTTTACCTTCTTTTTAGTTAACTGTTATAAAATTAGGCTTTCCCACTGCATTGTCCTGCCCTTACGATGCTGGTCTCGCAAATCTCCCACACTGGCTTGATCTTACCTGTCCATTCCTGAAATACTTGCCTCCTTTCAGCTCCAAAATCTCAATTTCTTCTGCTTCTCCTCTTACTTCTTTGATTGCTCATTCTCAGCCCTTCAATGGTTTCTTGTCTTTTGACCCTGAAGCTATATTTCCTTGAAATTTCTGATTTTCACCTTCTTATCTTCTCATCTTGCATGTTATGTCTATGTGACTCCAGCTCTGCCATGGCCTTAGTTGTCACCAATATCCTGGGTACCTTTCAAATATATAAATCTCACTTGTCTACCAAACTTTACTACTGCCTTCTGACACCTCCTCAGGAGTTCCCTATGAAATATTCATAGGAGTACATCTACAGCATACCTTTCTGAAATCTATAGAAAATATTTTTATTCTCTATATCCTACTTTGGTTAAAAGTCATCAACTACAATGCCACCTTCTTATATACCCTAAGTGATACGGTTAGGCTCTGTGTCCTCACCGAAATCTCATCTTGAATTGTAATTCCTGTAATCCCCACATGTCAAGGGAGAGACCAGGTGGAGGGAATTGAATCATGGGAGTGGTTTACCCCATGATTTTCTCATGATAGTGAGTTAGTTCTTATGAGATCTGATGCTTCTCTAAGACCAAACTCCAAGCACATTTGCTTAATTGACAATTAATTTATAAGTTGTCTACAAAAGCCAAACTTTCCCCCTTTGCTCAACACTTCTTCCTGCCACCTTGTGAAGAAGATACCTTGCTTCTCCTGTGCCTTCCACCATGATTGTAAGTTTCCAGAAGCCTCCCCAACCATGGTGAACTGTGAATCAATTAAACCTCTTTCCTTTATAAATTAACCAGGCTTGGGCAGTTCTTTATAGCAATATGAAAAGGGACTAATACACCAAGTTTAAACATCCCATTAATTGTCCTTCCCAAGTACATTCATGTATTGCCTATCTATGCCTACTGTTATTGGTCCATTTAAGGCCACACAATCTAATAGTCTTCTGACTCACAGACTATGAGTACTGTGAGAGCAGGAACTTTTGTCCCTTTTATTCACCACTTAACTTCTAGTACATAATATGGTACCTGGAACACTGTAGACAACTTATAAATTAATTGTTAAATAAACAAGCAAATTATATTCCTAGATTCCCTTTCCTTTAATTCAGTCTACACAACTCTCAGAATTGACTAAAATAAATACATAATCATTTTGTCATTTGTCCAGAACCTTTAAGTGATCACCTCTCCTTTGCTATAGAATAAAGACCACCATATCTGAGTGTAACACTCAGGATCTTTCAAAGAATGGCCCCAATTTACTCCTGAGGACTCACTTCCTACCACAATCTGCAGCAACCTACTCACTGGATAGATTAGACTATTCCCATGTCTTTGATGTCATGGATATTCCCATCTTTTCAATTTTGTTATTTCTGATCTCTCTACCAGAAATACCCTTCTCTCCTTCGTATCTGAGATGGTAGGATCTTTTGTCTATGGTCCTTTGAGTGGTCAAGTTTTTAAAAGTTAAGAATTGAGAACAGGCAAGGTTAATGTATTAAGACTTGAGAATATAATTGGCTATTAGGAAGAGATTAAAAAAATGCTGCCATTCTAAATCTTCCTCTTTAAAAATGACTCTTCTTGCTTATTTCACCCTAAAGACTCAAAGTTCCCTCACACCTCCATTAACCCAACTGCAGAAACAAAGGGAAGAGGGAATAGAGTGACTCACGTCTCACCTCTAAGGGTTCTAAGATGAAGATAGAATTGTGAAAAAGGACCAACAAGGGAATGGTAGAAGTCAAGACTCTGAGGAATGTGAGGGGTTAAAGCAAGTAGGGTTTAGGGTGAGGCCTCAAAAGAGACTCTCACAGAGACTCTCGGAGTGACGGAAAGTCCATGTGCTGATAGAGACACCAGGGTGGTGGGGGCAGTGGGAGTACACAGAAGTGAGAGTGTCTGCAAGGCTCCCTGCCAGCCCCTGGCCCTTGTTCTGTTCTGCACAGTGGCTTTCCACCATCGAGAACCAACAGCAAAGTACTTCGTCTTTCTGTGGGACTGTGTGTAGTGAACCCATGTATTGTGCAAAGGATGGAGAATAGGTCACCTCCCCGACTCCCGTGAGTTTTTTTTTTTTTTTGAGATGGAATTTCGCTCTTGTTACCCAGGCTGGAGTGCAATGGCGCGATCTCAGCTCACTGCAACCTCCGCTTCCTGGATTCAGGCAATTCTCCTGCCTCGGCCTCCCAAGTAGCTGGGATTACAGGCATGCGCCACCATGCCCAGCTAATTTTTTGTGCTTTTAGTAGTGATGGGGTTTCACCAGGGTGGTCTCAACCTCTTGACCTCATGATCCACCCGCCTCAGCCTCCCAAAGTGCTGGGATTACAGGCTTGAGCCACCGCGCCTGGCCCCCCATAAGTTACCTACAGGCACTCGAGAGTATTCCACAGAGATGACAACTAAAGAGAGGAACTCACCCAGCTAGCCTGAAAAACTGATTTCACTGACTGCTGCTGGAAGCCCTCACCTCTAGCCCCACAAGACAAAGCCTGGTGACTTAGTTTCATGTCCATCAATTTCCCTCTCACACTTCATCAAGCATTACTTCCCGAGACAGAATTGATGGCTGTGTCTTCAGGCCCCAGTCGTCATTCTTGGGTCTCTCTATTCTTGACTAGATCCTGAGTTTGTGAAGAGCAGAACTTTCCACTCTACCTCAAGATCCTTCAGAACCTCGCTCAGGGTCTTCTGCCTTGTGGCCACTCAATAAATATTATTGTTTTGGCTTTTACAGATGCTGTCACTGAGGCCCAAAGCAACTAAATGGCTTTTCCGGGGCTTGTTAGTGGCTGGGCCAGAACAGGATGGCAGCTCCTTCTTTCAGAGGAAAAGCTCACTGTTTGCAGTCTAAAAATTTTTGGTTACTTGCATATATTTACTTAGAAATGGATTATAGACTATGCTCAGTGCTTATTCTCTTTAACCATGTTATAATCTAAAGTAGCAGTTTTCAAATGGAAGGTGGCATCACGCAGTGAGGGCAAGCACTGGCTTCAAAATCAGGTGGCCCTTCTGGTTAGATGCTCACAGGCAAGTTCTTTAACTCCTGAGCTCACTTTGTTCACCCATGAAAAGAGGATACTTGTATTCACAGCCCTGTAGGATTAAACATGCTAGGAGGAGATCTACCACTTAGCTATTCTTCAAGTATATCATTTGGGCAACAACTATACCAATTACGTATTCACTGTATTTTTTAATATGAAAATTCACTCAAAAGGAGACAAAAAAAATCACAGCAAATTACAAATTATCAAAGCTAAAAATTACCTCAAATGTTATAAAATCCAGTAAAGTAATACCTTGAAATACTGCTATAATAGCTTTTTAAACATATTTTAGCTGGATACTTTAAGATTGCTTTTATTGTGGTAAATAAATATAATAAAATCTGCCCTTTTAGCCATCTTTAAGTGTACAATTCAGTGGCATTCATGATGTTGTGCCACCATCAGCACTAGCTGTTACCATAGTAGAGCCTGGGAGAGCTATTCAGGAAGGACACAACAGGAAGGACACCACAACAGGAAGGACACCATCTTGAATTGTGCAGTGCCGAGGTCCAGAGCGTGCTACCCTCTTTCACTTCCAAGCTTTGGGAAATTTTTTTCCTCTGCCAGAAGCACCCTAATCCAAACCCTTCTGCCTCCGATTCTGCTGTTCCTACTCACTTCTCAGGCTCAGGCCAGGTAGACATTTGAAGCCCTTATGGAATCCCCCCAGATTAGATTGGGTGCCCTTCCTTTGTGCTTCTACTCCACACTTATCCAATTGTAGTGATTTCCATACTATTTTGCTTCCATTGATCTTTCTGTCGTTCTAGACTCTGAGTCCCTCCAGGGCAAGAACTGTGTTTTGTTTACCGTGAACCTCCCATGCTAGTGATTGGCTAGTGGGTTATTCTACAAATATCTGATGAACAAGTGAATGGACAGGCAATCACCTACCAGTTTTTCATTTAAGGGCTGCTTGAAAGTTTCCTTACCCAGATTATTTCCCTCAAATCCATTAATTCATTCATCCTTTCAACAAATATTTATTAAGCATCTTCTATATGAGCCGAGCACTGATTTTAGATGATAGCAGAGAATAAGAAACAAAAGTTGCTGATCTTGTGGACTTTACACTGTTGTTGGGAAGTGAGAGAGAATGTGAAGAGAAGCAGAAAATAAATAAATAAGTAAAAGATATAGCATGCTTAACAGATCCTTAGGTGATAACACTTGCTTTAAAAATGTAAATACAACTCTGCAAGGAAATATTAAGATGAATGGGTAGAGGGAGAAAACGAGTTGGAGTGCATCGCCGTGTGGTAGAAAGTTTGACTTTGGGGGAAGGCTATCAGAATGGGAGATCTGGGGCACTGGGAGAATACTGGGTGCCTTCCCTAAGGGTGGGGGAGAGGAAGACTAGGGAAGTGAAAAAGGCAGAGAAGATGGAGCCAAGTCCTGAAGCCAATCAGTATTACCAACGTTTTGCCCTAGGTCTAAGATTGAGTAGGGAGAAGAAACAGGGGTGAAAGACCTGTTGGGCCAGGATTATGGGACAGATACCAAGGGCAGCCAAGAAATTAGTCAGGAGATGCTTCCTGGAAGATGCCATTCCATGACACTTCTAACCTCTTCTTTTCCAACTGCAGAAGAAAGACAACACGCAGTATAATTTTCCTAATTACAAAGAGTCACTGTGTGGGAGTACAGCCTTCTATGAGATGTGACATCTATAACCCTAGAAACAGTCCTTTAACTTGAAGAATAGAATTAAAATATCTTATGTCAAAATAATCACTTTTAGAGAAACTTACAGCAGTGTCTGTAGGTAGTTTGGAAATAGAGTAGTGTTTTTCATCTCTCCCTTTCCAGACTCCATATTTCTTCAGGTCACGCAACCTGAAAACCTATTAACAATAATAATTCATATTTCACTGATTTTTTTATCCTCCTAATGCAAGTCCTCAAATCCCTGAACGGTTATTGTTCTCCCCTATCTCCCTTAGTTCTAGACTGTGCTAAAAATCTGTATTAGGCCGCATTCTTTACAGAAAAGGACTAATTATACATAAAATACAAGGAATTCACTGACATGACTACGGAGGGTAAGAAGTCCCACAATTTGCCATTGTAAGATGGTGATCCAGGAAAGCTCGTGGTGTAATTCCAGTTCAAGACAGGAAACCTGCGAAGGAGGGTACCCAGTGGTATAAATCTTTGTCCAAGGGCAAGAAAAGATGAATACTCCAGCTCAGGTAGGCAAGCAGGAAGAAAAAGGGGCTAATTTCTCCTTCTGCTGCCACTTTGTTCTATTTTTGGCCCTCAGTGGATTGAATAATGACCACCTATACTGGGAGGGCAATCTACTCTACTGAGTCCACTTGTTCAAATGCTATTCTCATTCAGAAATACCCACACAGGCACTCCCAGAAATAATCTGGGCACCTCATGGCCCAGTCACATTGACACGTAAAATTGACTCTCACAGAATCCTAAGAGCGAGAGTCGTGGACCCATGTTCATAATAGCTTAGGCCATTGTTTGTGGCATTTGGCCCATTCCCATTGCACAGGTATGGTCACCCTCAATTGCCTCAGCTGCCTACAAAACTGAGTGATGGGATGAGGCTCTTCTTTAAATGACCACTCAGAGCTCCACTCCCTCCACTCTCCCAAACTCCAGCTAAGAAATTGGAGCTCTGGAACCTTTGGGTATCCAAAGGGCCCTTGATGCAACTAACTCTGACTGGTTTCACACAGAAATGTGGAGACCAACACTGTCTCCCCACAGCCAGCCACATGTTCTTACTGAGGTAATAGGGCACTAGAAAAGAACTTATTGTCTTCTGACTGTGGCTCCTATCCCTCTTGGCCTAAGCTCCATGCCAAAGGACGGGTCGTCAGAGTATTTTTGCTGCCCCTTTACTGCCTGAGCTCTGGGATTTTCCCATGAGAAAATTTATCTGACTCATAACTTGCCCACCACCGTCATCCAAATGCTTGTGTCTTTCCAAATACATATGTTAAAACCTAATTACCAATGCAATGGAATTAGGAGGTAGAAAATGATTAAGTCATGAGGGAAGAATCCTCATGAGATTAATGTCCTTGTAAATGTGGCCCCAGAGAGCTGCCTTGCCCTTTCTACCACATGAAGATACAGCAAGAAGGTATCATCCATGAACCAGAAAGCAAGCTCTCAGCAGACAATAAATCTGCCAGCACTATAATCCTGGAGTTCCCAGACTCCAGGAATTAAATTTCTGTTGTTTATAATAAACTACCCAGTGTATGGTATTTTGTTATAGTAGTCTGAATGGACTAAGACCACCCCATTCCATACCACCTCAACCCACCCTACGATGCACAAACATCTTCAAATCCCAACAGTGGGCACATCACAGGCTAGAGCTTGGACACTTGCTACAAACACAAAGAAAGAAATTGACAAGTAATTAAATCAAATTCAGAGATTACCACTGTCAATCTTTTAATGATTTTCTTTCCGTGGTGTTTCATTACACATTTACTGTAAAATTTGGACTGTGTGGTATATGAATTTAATATACAGTTCTTAAAAAACCATAGGGTCAGAACATCGAATACATCATGTCTTTGGTTGTAGACTACATCATCACTGATCATCAATGTAAGCAAGGCGCTTTTCTATTATAAGTACAATAATAATAACCATCACCATTATTTCTATCTGACAAAGATACTTTCCTAACAATTTTGATATATGAAATATGTTGTGCCGATATAAACTGTTTTTGATATATGCAATATATTGCATTCCTTTATGTATGTGTTCTTTCATATTCATTTTCCCTAAAATCTCATTCTGTCTTTCCTTTTATTCCCACCGACAACTATATTTTTCATATTTAGTGAGTGTGTACCATCTAGTTTTTGTCATTACATAGTATGCATTTACTACATTTTGCTTATTATTTTCTCCAGCGTTGACCATGTGGGTTACTCTAACTTCTCCTTGCCACAGTCAGTGTCATGACAGACATCACTTAGGTGTCCTCAGAGGGCCTGTGTAAGAATGTCTCTGTGAGGTATATCCCTGTATGCAAGTAGTAAGTCATGGGACCTTGACTATCCTAAGTAACGTCATATTGCTTTCCAGTGTTATTCAAGTCTCCGTCTTCCCACTTTATTATAGACCCCTTGTATCATATATTCTTCTAAGTTTTTGCTATTAGGATACCAGTAAATCAGTATCTCATTTTTGTCTTTATTCATATTTTTCTGACTGCTCTGGAATTCTGACATCTATTCATAGAATTGCCAACCTCTGAGTCTTCTTCTTCTCAGAAATATACATTCATAGATTTGCTCACTTATCCTATTTTGCACTTAACATTGTCTTTTGAATATTTTCTCATACTATCCATGAACATTATTTATAATGAATTTATAATATTCCATAATATGTCATATATTGTTTAACCATTGCTGTTTTATTAGGCCTTTATGTGATTTCCAATTTTGGCTAACTCTGATAAACATCCCTGTACATATATTCTTGTCTACAAACATGCTTACTTTTTTTGGCTGTGTCTTAGAAGAATGACTAATTTAAAGGATATGAAATATTTTATTTTATTTATTTTTTTTTTAGAAAGGAAAGAGAAAAAAGGAGTGAAGGAGAGGAAGAAACAGGAGGAAAAAGAGGGAGAGAGAACAGGAATATTGCTTTATTCTAAAAATGGGTATTAATAATGGCCAATCAATATTTTGTGTATTTAAAGTGGAGAATGTATATTTTATGTATTTTAAATGGAGAGCTCTATAAATATTTATTAAGTTTACTTGTTCTGGATCTGAGTTCAAGTCCTGGTTGTCCTAATCAATTTTCTGTCTCGTTGAGTCTAAATCTCTTTATAGGTCTTATGTATCTGGGTGTTAGGATTGTTAGCTCTTATTGTTGCATTGATCCTTTTACCACTATATCTTTGTTGCTTTGAAATCTATTTTATTAGATGCGAGAATTGCAACTCCTGCTTTTTATTTATTTATTAATTTATTTTTGCTCTCCATTTGGTTGGTAAGTCTTTCTCCATCTCTTTGTTTTGAGTCTTTGTGTATCTTTGGATGTGAAATGGGTCTGGATGCAGCATACCATTAGGTTTTGGCCGTATCTTTTGATTGGAGGATTTAGTCGACTTAAATTTAGGGTTACTGCCATTTGATGTTAACTGGCTGTTTTATCCATTCGTTTATATAAATTATTCTTTATGTTGATGCTCTTTACTTTTTGGTATATTTTTAGAAAGGCTAATACTGGTTGTTCCTTTCTATGTGTAATACTTCTTTCAGAAGCTTTTGCAAAGCAGGTCTGGTGGTAATAAACTCTCTGAGTACTTGCTTGTTCATAAAAGATTTTATTTTTCCTTCAGTTGAGAAGCTTAGTTTGGCAGGATATGAAATTCTGGGCTGAAAGTTCTTTTCTCTAAGGATGTTGAATATTGGCCCCCACTCTCTTCTGGCTTGTAGGGTTTCTGCTGAGAGATCTGCTGTAAGTATAATATGCTTCCTTTTGTGGGTAACCTGACCTTTCTCTCTGGCTGCCCTTAGTATTTTCTCCTTCATTTCAACCCTGGTGAATCTGACAAGTATGTGCCTTGGGGTTGCTCTTCTTGAGGAATATCTTTGTGGTGTTCTCTGTATTACCAGGGATTGAATATTGTCCTGCTTTGCTAGGTTGGGAAGGATATGAAATATTTTAAGTCACTTAGTACATACTGCCGAATTGCTTCCCTAAAAGTTTCCATTATATTACAGTTTTATTAACAGTGCATACAAGTACTTATCTTGCCATATACTCGTGTCTTCCAAATCATCACCAAACTGAGGCATAAAATGTTCTAGTTCATTTTTTGCTTAAATTGGTCACTAGTCACATCTGAACCTATTTAATATAGACTAGAGATTTGTATTTCTTCTTTTGTAAATTATATCTCAGTTTCTCTAGACTATTTGGGCTACATTGTTGATTTGCAAGAGTTGTTTATATACATAGTATTTTCTCATATTACTTTCCATATCTATGGCATACGGTGGTAGTTCTAATACTTGAGAAGATGGCAGTTATTTGGAGCTTGTCTTTTGTGGGTGGCTAAGAACAGTGGATTGGAAGAATGCCACTAGACATCTGCAAAAGCAAGAAAAGTAGCTGGAGGCAGCGGAGGAGTTTCAAATAACACTTTCCAGGAGTAAAACAATTTTAGATGAGCTGCAAGTCTTTACCAGAAGAGCCAACTATTGCCTTTCAGCAGAAAAATGCCAAGAATCACCTCTGCTCCACATCTCAGCCCTTTGCTTCATCGTACTCCTGCTCATACTTGACTGCATTAGGAGCCTCTCATTGATGACAGAAGGCCCAGGGCCTTGGCAGTAAAGCAGGAATAATGACGAGTATTTGATAAATTCAAACTTTAAGACAAAGGCTATAGGCAAACAGTTATTTTCTTAATATCTGTTTTTAATGAGAGTTACAGATCATTCCATTTTATGTAATTTCCAAATCAGATCTGTTGTACCATAAACCCCTTTGTAATTCTCAAGTAGCTAAGAACACAGCACACCTTGTCCTCTGCTGTGTCAAATTTTGCTGAAAGCCAGTACATTGACCTCCAGAGAAGTCTTGAAAATATGTGAACAGTGCTCCTGCTTGCACTTATGGCTGGGCGTGTGTAAGGCTAATCGTAAAACCATGTAACTGTCATGCTGCAAGGGCCACTGAAATCCCACCTGTCTCTGCTTCACTTCAGGGATTTTGTCCCCTTTCTCCTAAGAGAGGAAAGTAGTCATTTACCTGATAACTGTTCAGTAAGTGGCTGCAGAATAGAGAGCTTGTGCTAAATAGAGCTTGGCACTTGATTTCTCTTCAAATCTTCAGCTGGGCGAATGTCTGCCCAGTCCCAAGCCCCTCTTTCTTGGATACCATGTACATAACCTACACACAAATCTCTGGAAATTTTACAAGTTGGATGTTTTCTATAGAGCAATCAAAAATAATTTTCACTACTTGTGTGCATGTCTTTGTGTGTTCCAGAGGGAGATGTCCATACACCTTAAAAACTGGATGAAATACTATGCCCTTTCTATGAGCCTGATTCACTCTGATCATGCTGCTTTTATGTCATGGCTTCAAGGTTTTTATTCGATTACTGCATGTCCTCATAGGTGTCTATAGAAGGGGAGAAGTCCTTTTTTTTTCTTTTCCTTATTTCTCTAAGAAAGAAAAGTGTGCCTTTCTTAAACATACTTTTAAATTGTAAAGGTACACAATTTACTTATAAAATGCACAGATTTTAAATGTAGTTTGAAGCGTTTTGACAAATGCATACATCTGTGTAACTACAACTCCAATCAAGATTTAGTATATTCCTATCGCCCTGTCATCTTCATGCTCGTTCTAGTCAGTTCATCACTGTCTCTGCCACCTTGTTTCTATAATTATAGTTTAGTTTTGATTATTCTAGAACTTCATAGAAATAGAATCACTCGACGTGAATTCTTTTGTACCTTGTTTCTCTTGCTCAGTACAATGCTTTGAGAATTAATCTATGTTGTTGTATCAGCATTTCATTGTTATTGTATTTATGTTAAAATACCACAGTTTGTTTATCTATTAAATTGTTGATAGGCATTTGGGTTGTTTCTACTTTTTGCTTTTTATGTCATTTCATGGACCTATGTTTTATCAGGACATAAAAAGCATTAACTGTAAAAAGAAAGACTGATAGTTGGACTACTCTAAAAGTAAGAATTCCTGTTTATCTGAAGGCATACTAAGACCAGGAAAGGCACATTACTGAGTGACAGAAGATAGCTGCAATACTATCAAGAATGCGTAACCAGAATATACAAATAATTCCTACAACTCATTTCATTTATTTTATGTAAATATCTAGTAGTATAATTCCTGTGCCTTAGGTTAAGACATATTTGTTTTTATTTAGAAAAATGGATAAAACTACTGAACCATTTCCCCAAGTGGTCACATTGTTTTGCAATCAGCAATGTATGAAAGTCTGTGCTCCACCTCTGGGCCAACATTTGGTATTACCATCTTTAATTTTAACCATCCTAGTGAGTATAAAGTAGTATCTTACTTTGGTTTGAATTTTCACTTTCCTGATAACTAAAGTGTTGAGCACCTTTTCATTTGCTTACTGGCTATTCATATGTCTTCCTCTTTTTTTGTATAAAATGGCATCATCTTTATTTTGCATAGATTAATTTCAGAACAAAATAAACAAAAAACCCCACAATATACAACATCCAATCCTGTTGTCAAATGAAAGAGGAAATGGGGCTTGATGCCCCTGTTCCTGGCTTAGATACAAAGATGGGAGTGAAAAAACACTAGGCAACATCGGAGCGAAGCAGCTGGGACAGGGCCACTCAAGGCTGTGGTGGGAGCCCTGAGGACACTACACAGAGAGCACAAGGTTTCCAAGCATAAACTCCCGATCTATTTCTTCCATGTGAGACACATCCTCACTGACCTCAAATAGGGGGATCTCATCACGAACAGTAGCACTGGGTTCCCCCTGCTGTCACTTCGTCTTCATCGATACCTAGACCTAGCTTGATCATGCAGTAGATATGGTTGAAGTGTGTGTGAGAATCCTCGAGGAAGAAGCCAGAAGAGCAGCTTGGTTCCCAACAGCAGCAGCACCCAGTTCCTGACAGCCTTGTTCTTTTTCCACCTCAGCCTTCTGCCACAGCATCTCCACAATGGGGTGGTCACAATGATCTCCAGGTGCCCTTTGGCCATCATGTAAGCCATCATAGAATTGTCCCAAAGTGCCTGGGCTTTTGTGATCTGCTCCATATTGGCTGTCCAGCCATAGATGCTGGTCACAATGCAGCAGGTGAAGACTCAAGCCTATTGGAAGCTGTCATTTTCTCAACCTTCTCATCCAAGATTTTTTTCATGAGTTTGCAGATGTTCTCAAGATTCACTTTGCACTCCTCCATTTTCTTCTTCTCCCCTCACCCTCAGGTAGCTCCAGACCCTCCCTGGTAACTGAGAATAGGCTTTTCCTATCAAACTCCTTGAGGTGCTGCATGCAGTACTCATCACTGGGCTCTGTCTTATATACTACCTCAAAACCCTGCTTCTGCACTCACTCCACGAAAGCAGAGCTGGCCACCTGTTCATTGCTCTCACCGGTGATACAGTAGATAGATTTCTGTGTCTCCTTCATGCAAGAGACATGTTCTGACATGGATGTCATACCGTCTCCAGACTGGGAGGTGTAAAAGTGCAGCAGCTCAGACAGGTATCACCAGTTAGGGGAGTCCTTGAAGATTCCAAACTTTAGATTTTTAGAGAATGCCTCATAGAATTTTCTGTAATTCTCTTTGTCTTCTGACAACTCAGAGAAGAGCTCAAGGCACTACTTAACAATGTTTTTGTGAATGACTTTCAAGATTTTGCTCTGCTGGAGCATTTCTCAAATGTTCAGGGGTGGATCCTCAGAGTCAACCATACCACAGATAACGTTGAGATCCTCCGGCATCAACTCATCACAGCAGTGCACGATGAACACATGAAGGACATAGAGTTTGACGGTGCCTTTATTCTTATTGTTCTCAAAGAAGTCAAAAGGAGCCTGACGAAGGATGAATAGCAATTCCCTGAATTCCAGCTGATCTTCTATAGAGAATTGCTTGACTACCAAGTGGTCTTCCCAGTCATTAGTGTGGCTGTTATGGAATTCTCCATACTCCTGGTGACGTAATCATGGCTTCTTGTCCAAATAGGCTTGGTCTTGTTTAGTTCCTCCTGATCAATGTATTTCTCCTTGATCTTCTTGGTTTTCTTTTTCTTATCCTTACCACTGTCATCCTCCTCATCTGAACCCACATTTTCTATCTTGGGCTTTTCCTCATTGCCTTTATCTTCCTATTATTTCTGGCCTTTCTCTTCCTCTGCCTCATCATCACTGACTTCCTTCTTTCTTTCCTTCCTCAGATGAAGGGTGATGGGATAGCCTATGAACTGCTAGTGCTTTTTCACTATGTCTTTGACCTGCCTCTCTTCTAAGTACTCTGTCTGCTCTTCTTTAAGGTGGAGAATCGTTTCGGTGCCCCTGCCTTGGTCAGCACATACAGTGAAGGAACCCCCGCCAGAAGACTCCCAGGTTCACTGTTCATCATCATTGTGTTTGTGAGCACAACCACTTTCTCTGCCACTAGACAGGCAGAATGAAAGCCAACACCAAATTGACAATCATGGAGATGTCTGCACCAGCTTGAAAAGCCTCAATAAATCCTTTAGTATCAGACTTGGCGATGGTTCCCAAATTATTTATGAAATCAGCTTTGTCATGCCAGTGTCTGTGTCCACCAAAGTCAGGGTGCATTCCTGATAGTTGGGAATGATGTCAATTTTCAGCTCTTTGCCACTGTCCAACTTATAACTGTCTGTCAGGCTCTTGGACAGAATCTTGTCCAAGGTATCAGAAGCATTAGAAATCAACTCTTGAAGGAAAATCTGCTTGTTGGAATAGAAGATATTGATAATGAGAGACCTGAGTTGTGCAACTTCTGCCTGAAAGGCAAAAGTCTCCAATTCTTCCTCTCCATGGTGCACTTCCTCAGGCATCTTGAAAAGAAAAGCCTTACAAGTACTAGAGAGTAAGCCTTACTAGAGTAAGGTGGGGTGGGACTGTCCCACATGCTTGGGCCAGCAAGGCTGTGTGTGGGTAACTCGGAGCCCATATGTCTTCCTTTGAATTATCTATTCAAGTCTTTGGTACATTTTTTCAAATGAGGTTATTGTCTTTTTATTATTGAGTTTTAAGGGTTTCCTAATATACTCTGGATAAATGTAATTTGTCAGATATTTGCGTTGCAAATGTGTTGTGTTTCGCTATTTTCTTAATTTTGTCTTTTGATGAGTACATACTCATACATATACATACAGTGGAATACTGTAAACCCTTTAAAAAAAGAAAATGCTGTCATTTACAGCAATATGGATGGAACTGGAGGACATTATGCTAAGAGAAATAAGCCAGGAACCAAAAGACAAATACTGCATGATCCCATTTATATGCAGAATCTAAAAAAGTCAATCTGGTAGAAACAGAGTAGAAAGGTGGTTGCCAAAGGCTGGGGTAAGGGGGTGAATGGGGAAAGGGAAGATTTTGATCAAAGGATACAAAGTTTCAGTTAGACTGGAGTAATAAGTTTTAGCGATCTACTGCACTGCATGGTGACCATAGTTAATAATGTATTGTATATTTTAAAATTGCTAAAAGAATAGATTTTTTATTTTCTAACCATCAAAAAAAAAAAGGATAATTTGGTACTATGATGTGAAGATCCCAAAAAAGATGTGTTGAAAACCTAATTCCCAGTGAAGCAGAGTTAGGGGGTGAAGCCTAATAGGAGACACTTAGGTCATAAGGGTTCCACCCTCACGAATGAATTAACGCCTGTTGTAAAAGGGCTTAAAGCTGCAATTTCAATCTCTTGCTCTCTCTTCTGCCATAAGATGATGCAGCAAGAAGGCCTTTTCCATATGCCAACCTCCCAGTCTTGAACTTACCAGTCTCCAGAACCATAAGCCAATAAATTTTCATTATAAATTAACCTACTTCAGGTATTCTGCTACAGCAGCACAAAACAAATTGAGACAGTTGGTGAGGTAATGCACATGTTAATTAGCTTGATTGAATCTTTCTACAATATATACATAGAGCAAAACATGTTATACTCATAAATATACACAATTATTATTTGTCAGTTAAAAATTCAAAAATAATATTTTTTAAAAAACTATGTTGTTCAGTGTCCTAATTGGTGAAATTCCCCTTCTCTTTCTGTCATTGATTCATAATTTAATGCTGTTATAGTAATATAAAATTTTATGTTATTTGACTCTTACGGATCTTATTTAATTTACTTTGAGTTTATTTACAGACTAGAAACAACCTACCTCGGTAAATGTTCTATGTATGCTCACAAAAATATCAACTCTGCTGCTAGCAGGTAGGTCAAGTTTGTTGATTGTGTTTTTCAGATCTTATATAGTCTTACTGATTTTCTGCAGCATACATTTTCTATCAATTATTGGGAGAAGAATATTGAAATTTCCTGTATAATTTTAGATGTATTTATTTCTTTTTTCATTTATAACAATTTTGTATTGTGTATTTTAAGGGTTTTATTTTGTTTTCGAGATGGAGTCTCGCTCTTTCACCCAGGCTGGAGTGCAGTAGTATGATCTCAGCTCACTGTAACCTCCACTTCTCAGGTTCAAGTGATTCGCCTGCCTTAACCTCCCAAGTATCTGAGACTACAGGCATGCACCACTATGTCTGGCTAATTTTTGTATTTTTAGTAGAGACGGGGTTTCACCATTTTAGCCAGGCTCATGTCAAACTCCTGACTTCAAGTGATCTGCCCCCCTTACCTTCCCAAAGTGCTGAGATTACAGGCATTAGCCACTGTACCCAACCTATTTTGAGGTTTTGTTATTAGGTACATAAGATTTTATATTATTGGCCAGGTGCAGTGACTCGAGCCTGTAATCCCAGCACTTTGGGAGGCCAAGGTGGGTGGATCATGAGGTCAAGAGATCGAGACCATTCTGGTCAACATGGTGAAACCCCGTCTCTACTAAAAATATTTAAAAAAAATTAGCTGGGCATGGTGGCATGTGCCTGTAATCCCAGGTACTCGGGAGGCTGAGGCAGGAGAATTGCCTGAACCCAGGAGATGGAGGTTGCGGTGAGCCGAGATCACGCCATTGCACTTCAGCCTGGGTGACAAGAGTGAAACTCCGTCTCAAAAAAAAAAAAAAGGTTTTATATTATTGTTGGCAGACAATGGTCCGTGGGTTGCTTGCATTTCTACAGATTTTCTGAGCAAAGCTAAGGTATTAATAGTCTAAGCCATTTCATATTTTGATTATTTTACTGATTTTTGTAAAATAGTTTTGCTGAGCATAAAATTATATGTTGATAATTTTCCTCTTTCAGTACTTAAAAGATGTTGCTCTCCTTTTTCTGTGTATTATTTCCTGACACTGCTGCCATTCTTACCTTTGTTTCTGTGTATATATGTTCTTTATATGTTCTTTCGTTCCTTCTGACTACTTAATTTTTCACACTAAAGAACTATTGATTATCATATTGTTTTAGTCCATTTTCATACTGCTATGAAGAAATACCTAAGACTAGGTAATTTATAAAGAAAAAGAGGTTTAATGAAATCACAGTTCCATATGGCTGGGGAGGCTTCAGAATCACAATGGAAGGTAAAAAGGAGAAAAGGCATGTCTTACATGGCAGCAGGCAAGAGAGATTGTGCAGGGGAATCACCTGATATAAAACCATCAGATCTTGTAAGACTTAGTCACAAGAACAGCACAGGAAATCCCTGCTCCCGTGATCCAGTTACCTCCCATTGGATCCCTCCTATGACATGTGAAGATTATGGGATCTACAATTCAAGATGAGATTTGGGTGGGGTCACAGCTGAACCATATCATTCCATGTCTAGCCCCTCCCAAATCTCATGTCCTCACATTTCAAAACCAATCATGCCTCCCAAACAGTCCCCTAAAGTCTTAACTCATTTCAGCACTAACTCAAAAGTCCTCAGTACAAAGTCTCATCTGAGGCAAAGCAAGTTTCTTCCACCTAAGAGTTTGTAAAATCAAAGCAAGTTAGTTACTTCCTACATACAATAGGGGTACAAGCATTGGGTAAATACACCTGTTCCAAATGGGAAAAATTGGCCAAAACAAAGGGGTCACAACCCCCATGCAAGTCTGAAATCTAGCAGGGCAGTGAAATCTTAAAGCTTTAAAATGATCTTCTTTGACTCCATGTCTGATATCCAGGTCTTACTGATACAGGATGTGGATTCCCATGGTCTTGGACAGCTTCTCCCCTGTGGCTTTTCAAGGTGCAGCTGTCCTTTCTGCCGCCTTCATGGGCTGGCATTAAGTGTCTGTGGCTTTTCCAGGCACATGGTGCAAACTGTCAGTAGATCTACCATTCTGGGGTCTGGAGGATAGTGGCCCTCTTCTCACAGCTCCACTAGGCAGTGCCCAAGTGTGAACTCTGTGTAGGGGCTCCCACCCTACATTTTTTTTTCCCACACTGCCCTAGCAGAGGTTCTCCATGAGGGCTCTGACCCTGCATCACACCCCTGCCTGAACATCCAGGCATTTCCATACATCCTTTGATATCTAGGTGGAGGTTCCTAAATGTTAATTCTTGACTTCTGAGCATCCACAGTCCCAACACCAAATGTAAGCTGCCAAGGCTCGGAGTTTGAACCCTCTAAAGCAATGGCCTGAGCTCTACATTAGCCCCTTTTAGCCATAGCTGGGATGCAGGGCACCTTGCTCCACAAAGCAGCAAGGCCCTGAGCCTGCCTCACAAAACCATTTTTTCCTCCTAGGCCTCCAGGCCTGTGATGGAAGGGGCTGCCATGAAGACCTCTGACATGTTCTGGAGACATTTTCCCATTGTCTTTGTGATTGACACTTGCCTCCTGGTTACTTACGCAAATTTCTACAGCCAGCTTAAACTTTTCCCAAAAAATAGGTTTTTATTTTCTGTTGCATCATTAGGCTGCATATTTTCCAAATGTTGATGTTCTACTTCCTGTTGAACACTTTGCCACTTAGAAACTTCTTCTGCCAGATGACCTAAATCATTTCTCTCAATTTCAAAGTTCTACAGATCTCAAGGACAGTGGCAAAATGCTCCCAGTCTCTTTGCTAAAGCATAACAAGAGTCACCTTTGCTCCAGTTCCCCACAAGTTCCTGATCTCCATCTGATACCACCTCAGCTGGGACTTTATTGACCATCTCACTATCAGTATTTGGGTCAAGCCATTCAGCAAGTCTCTATGAAGTTCCAGACTCTCCCACATCTTCCTGTCTTCTTCTGAGACTGCCAAACTGTTCTAGCCTCTGCCTGTTACCCAGTTCCAAAGTCACTTTCACATTTTCAGGTATGTTCAGAGCAGCATCCCCCACTACTTGGTACCAATTTATTGAATTAGTCCCTTTTCACATTTCTATGAAGAAATACCCAAGACAGGATAATTTAGTTTTTAAAAAGAGGTTTAATGGACTCACAGTTCCCCATGGCTGGGGAGGCTAAAAATCATGGTAGAAGGCAAAGGAGCAAAGGCACATCTTACATGGTGGCAGACAAGAGAGTGTGCAAAGGAACTGCTTTTTATAAAACCATCAGATTTTGTGAGACTTATTCACTATCATGAGAACAGCATGGGAAAAACCCACCCCCATGATCCAGTTACCTCGCACCTGGTTTCTCCCTTGACATGTGGAGATTATGATGAAGCAGCATCATTCATCTGGGGTAATACCCAAGGTTTGTTGCCTCACACCAAAAAAATCAAGGATGTGGATACACAAGAAGTAAGGTTAATATCAGAGGTTTAATAGGTGAAAGAAAGAGAGAAGCTCTTTGTACAGAGAGGGGTCCCAGAGAAAATGGGTTACCCCTTCCTCAATGAAATGCAGGAGGTTTTATAGATGAGCTTGAGGAGGCAGTGTCTGATTTATATAAGGCACAGAAGATTGGCCAGACCAGGTGTGCCATTTTCACACCTGGCCAACCCACCCTAATCTTTTATTTTGCAGATGCATTCTCTAGCTGACTGGCACCACATTGCTCATTCCTTTACTGTACACATGGTGACAAAGAAAGGGGAAGATGAAGCCTCCATGTTGAACATACTTGGCTTCCAGGTAGCTCTTTTCTATTGGCACAAAAGCTGGCATTCACCCATGCAAGCTTCCAGCTGCTTATCTATGTCTGCAGCTCAATTTTTCAGGCTGCTGTTTGTTAGAAAAGTAATGATTTGGGGGCTGCTTTTTGTTAAAAGGGAAGGCTTGCTGAGGACTCCTTTACCCTCTCTATTACCATTCTTTACTAATATTATCACTGATATCTGCATTAGTTATCGAGGGCTGCCATAACAAAATCCACAAAATGCTTAAGCAAAAAAAAATATATTATCTTACAGTTTTAGAGCCCAGAGTATGAAATCAAAATATTGGTAGGGTGGGCTTCTTTTGAGGACTATGAGAGAAAGATCAACTCCAAACCTCTCTCCTTGACTAATAGTTGGTAATCTTCTGTGTCTCTTCACATCATCTTCCCTTATGTATATTTTTCTCTGTGTCCACATTTATCCCTTTTTAAAGGACAGCAGTAATATTGGTTTAGTAGCTACCGTAAGCCTCATCATAAATTAGCTTAATTACTTTTGTAATTACTCTATTTCTAAATAAGATCCTATTTTGATTATTGCAATTTAGGACCTCAACAAAAAATTTAGTGGGATGGGGGACACAATTCAATGAATACAATATAATTTCTACATGGTTTCTATTGTTTTATTTTTTCTACTCATTCCTATTTCTTTAAATACCTGTTTATTTTTGTTTGGATGTCAGATGCTATGAAATGTACATTCATTATGGTTTGCTGGAGAATTTTGTATTCTTTTAAATATTTTTTGTCTTTGTTCAGAGACACACTTAAATTATTTGGAAACAATTTAATCATTTTCAGGTTTGTTTTCAAGCTATGTTATCTGGGTCCAGAACAATTTTTAGTCTGGTTCTTCTTTACTCCGTTACTGTGACAGTATCTTTATGAGGATAGTACTTGATGCTCCATGGGTGAGGAGGCATTTCCACTCTGGCTACTGCAATCATTGAGGATGATTCTGTCAGATCCTTCCTGATATCTTTTCCAGGCCTGAAGTTGTTTCCTCACATGCATGCACTGAGCAGCTGAAAATTCAAAGAGATCCTTCCATGGATGTCTGGAGCCTCTCTATGTGGCTCTCTCCTCTCCATTCCTCTTCTCTATGAATTCTAGCCACCTTGGACCCCCTAGACTTTGTCTCCTCAACTTATGTATATTGCTGAACATCTTCCTGCATTGCATCCTGTGAATTCCTTTAAGGCACCAAGCTGAGGCAAATTTGGGGCTCACTTTGTTTCTTGTCCTTTTCTGTGCTTCCCATTGTCAAACATAAAAAAAAACTCATCTATTTTGTTTATTTTTTATTTTTTTAAGTGGTAACATTAATTTGGTCCTCTATGTCCTTCTGGTCAAAGTGGTCTTCAAATTCGATTTTTTATTTTCATTCAATGCCTATTTATTGAGTGGCTACTATGTGTCAGGCACTGTTCTAAAGGCAGGAAAATGCATCAGTAAACAAGAGCTGATAATAATCCCAAAGAGTGTATAATGTGGGAAACCAAACACTAAAGAAACAAACATGTAAGTGAACTCTCAGAGGGAATTGTGTGCTAAGAAGCAAATTAGGCAAAAAAAAAAAAAAAAAAAAAAAAGGCAGCAAACAGAGAGTGCTAATGGTGAGAGATGACTGTAATTTAAAATAAAGTGGACAAGGAAGATGCCACAGAAAAGTAATCATTACAGCAAGGGCCTGGAGGAGGCAAATGAGTAAGGCATGGAGATGTTTGGGGAAAATGGTTTCATCTGGGGGAACAGGAAGCACAGAAGCCCTGAGGCAGGAGCCTTCAGGAGTGCTTACAGAAAAGCAAAGAGACCAGTGTGGCTAGAATGGAGTGACTGAGGAAGGAGTGAGGGCAGGTGAGGTCAGAGTGGTTGTGGCTGGGGATGGGGAGGCTGATCTTGTAAGATGTCAAAGCCCATTATAAGCATTTTGGCTTTTATTTTTAATTATACAGGGGAGTAAAATGCTTTCACTTTTGTTTGGGCAGGAGCTCCTTAGTTATGTTAAGAGCAGAAAGTCAAAGTGCAAAGTGTTAGGAGGCCTTGGAATAATCTGGGCAAGAAATGCTGGTGACTGGAGACAAAAGGGTAGCTGAAGAGGTACTGAAAACTAGCTAGACTTTGGATTTATTCTGATGGTTGACAGGATTTGCTATTATTAGGTTTTAGACTTAAGAAACGCCTCCTCCTCCATTTAATGAGGGTTCAGTATTACCTTGTAATACTACAAATATAAGAACTGGAAGTTCATACTCTTTATGCTATTTTATCATGCTAGGCTGAGCCCTGTGGGAGAGTCCAGAGGCTTCCTTCAGAGACAGTGACAGAAGCAGCCATTAATGTGCTTCTCCTAGAAGTATAAATCTGCCATTGACTTAATTTTTATTACACACTGATCCCAGTAAGTCTGTTTTGTAGTGCTTTTGACTACCTGAAACAGTAGGAAGACTATTTTTTTAATCAATGTGCAAATGAAGAGGAGTTTGTATTTTCTTTCAAATCTGACCTTGAATATTCTTTACAAACACCTAGGTGGCATTTTAAAACTTAGCAAAATGAGTTCTTAAAGTTATTCATGTACTTAAGCATTTAGGGGCCTTTCTGATTCTTTTTTTAGCTTACCTGCGTTTGAGAATATTTGTTTGGGGTTTCAAAATGGACCACCTCCAGTTTTGTTATTTAAGTCAAATATGGCTTGTTTTAATAATATCTCTGAGGGCTTGATACAATATTATCATTTATTCATTCATTAAACAGACACTTATGAAGGGATATGGTGACTCACACCTATAATCACAGAACTTCGGGAGGCCGAGTGGGACAATAGCCTGCACCTAGGAGTTTAAGGCCAGTCTGGGCAACAAAGTGAGATTCTGTCTCTACAAAAAGTTTAAAAACAAAAATAAAAAAATAGCTGCATGTGGTGGTACATGCCTATAGACCTAGCAACTTGGGAGGCTAAGGTGAGGTGATTACTTGAGCCCAGGAGTTCAAGGCCAAAGTGAGCTATGGTGCCACTGCACTCTGGCCTGGGCCACACAGTGTCTCTAAAAACAAAACAGACATTTATTGAACAACTACTACGTATCAGGCTGTGCAGTGAGAGATAAGCTATCTTTTTAATCATACATTATAAATTCTTAGTCCTCAAGGAATATGTTAATACATATAGAATATACAACATATGATGTGATAAAAGTTGGGAAAGCTAGTAGGAACCTGCTGGCATGGGAAAACTTAGGAAGATTTTTTATGCCAGTTTTGGGGATGTGAGTTTTCCAGTTGGAGGGTTCATAGTACAGGGATTAAAGAGTGAAGAATGGACATTCCTGTAGCAGCAATGTGCATAAAGGGTATAGGGTGAGAGAAATCATGGTGCACTGGGAACCTGCAAGAGTTTTGAAATGGTTGGAGCTATCTATTAGACTACAGAGCAGGGGTGGTAAGGAGTCAAACATAGGACAGATTATGAGAAAGGTCGCTCTGTGACTGCAGTGTGGACAATGCCTCATAGGATGACAAGGTCAGAGACAGAGAGACCTGTTAGGAGGCTGCTGCAGTTGCCTGGGAGAAGGATGCTTATAGCATGAAATAAGCTGCTGCCAGGAGGAGAATTGGGGAATTTCAAAAGATAAGAGAGAGTCCAAAAAATTGGTGTGATTGGATGTGGTTTGTGGGAAAGAAAAAGATAAATAAAAATCCATGTTTTCTGGCTGAGACACAAGGCAAAGTAAGAGTGCCACTGAGACCTATTGGGCACAGATTTTGATGATCCATGATGAATTCAGTTTGGAAAAAATTGAGTTTAAGTTGTCTGTGGATATCCATCTGAAGATGTCCACTGGTCTTATTCACATAGGTCAGGAACTCAAGAGAGCTTGAAATATATTTGAGGGTAAGAGCAAACAGATGGTTATTAGAGCTTTGAGGGTAGAAGATACACAGAAGAGGAAAGTCTGGAGGATTGAAGATGAGCCTCTGACATTTTAAAAAATTCATAAGGAAAGAGGAACCAGCAAAGGAGACTGTGATGTAGCAGCCAGTGAGGTAAAAAGAAAACCATGGTATAAGAGTGGAATTGCCCAAGGGGTTCTTGCTACACAAATAAAGAGCACAGCATTGCGGAAAAGAAACTTTAATTGACGTGAAGCCAGCCATGTCACAGGGGAGACAGAGTTAGTATTCAAAGCAATCCCCCTGAAGCCCTGTATTTTTCAAAACAATTTGGGGACAGGAAAGGGAGTGGTTAAGAAATGGGTACTTACTGCTGACTGGTTGTATTGGAGATGAAATCATAGGGAGTTGAAGCTGTTCACCTAAGCTAATTGCTCCCAGGTGTGGCCGCAAGAGCAAGGCTGGGGAGTCCACATGGAAGCATCAGGAACCAGGGATGTCAGACATGCAAAAAAATCCTGAAAAGATATCTCAAAAGGCCAATCTACAGTAGTAGTGTTATCGGCAGGAGTATCTTCCGACAAGTCCACATACCTTAGCAGAATCAGGCTCCTCTCTTCCCTATAGCCTGGTGAACTTCATTAGCTTTGCAAAGGTGGTTGAGTTTTAGAGAAGGGCTATTATCATTTAAACCATAACCTAAATGTCTTCTAAAGTTAGCTTGGCCCAAAAGCCCAAGAATAATTAAGGGAAAGGCAAGATGGAGGGTGGGTTAGATCAGATCTCTTTTACTGCCATAATTTTCTTATTGCTAAAATTTTTGCAAACGCTGTTTCAAGGGGAATGCAGAGGTATAGAATCTGAAACAGGTAAGACTCCCAGAAGTGGGATAGGTCACCAGTGTTAAATCATAATGAAGACTCAGGTAAGAGGAAGCCTATAGCACCATTGCATCTTGCAAAAACAAAGTCATCCCCTGTTGTTAACAATAGTCATGTGAATGAAGTAAAGAGTGAGGAGGCTGTATTGTCATGTATTGAATGAACAGGCCCTATCAGCAAGTGGAGAGAGCTGATGTAGACTCCAAAGGAAAAGACAGCATGGGGCCAAAGCTCATGTAGGATGTGAGGCTCATCAAAGCTTCTGTTGTTGCAGTTATTTCTTGAGGTTGGAGAGATGTGAACTTGGTTAAATGATGATTAGAATAAATTGTATGACAGGAACAACTGTAGTTGTTGAAAAGCAAGGTGGTGCCTGATTAAGTAGTGGTTTTGAGGTAGCAGGAATGATCAGACTCCAGAACATCTGTGGAGGGAGTGGCCACACCTAAAAGGAAATGTACTTCTGAAAAGATCAGTCAGGGTTAAAGGTGGATACCTCTTACAGATTGAACTGTGTCTCCCCCAAATTCATGTATTGAAATCCTAATGCCTACTGCCTCAGAATGTGACCTTATTTGGAAATAAGATCATTGCAGATGTAATCGTTAAGGTGAGGTCATACTGAAGTAAGGTGGGTCCCTAATCCAATATGTTTGATATCCTTACAAAAAGAAGAGGACGGCATGGTGTTTCATGCTTGCTTGTAACCCCAGCACTTTGGGAGGCCAAGGGGGGCAGATCTCTTGAGGCCAAGAATTCAAGACCAGCCTGGCCAACATGGCAGAATCCCATCTCTACTAAAAATACAAGAATTAGCCGGGCATGGTGGTGCATGCCTGTAGTCCCAGCTATTCCGGAGGCTGAGGCAGGAGAATCACTTCCACCCAGGAGGCAGAGGTTGCAGTGAGCCAAGATCATGCCACTGCACTCCAGTGCAACAGGGTGAGATTCTATCTCAAAAAATAAAATAAAATAATATAAAGGAGGAGGCTGGTACAGTGGCTCATGCTTATAATCCCAGCACTTTGGGAGGCCAAGGTAGGTGAATTGCTTGAACCCAGGAGTTTGAGACCAGCCTGAGCCACATAGCAAAATCCCATCTCTACAACATATAAAAAACATATATGTGTGTGTGTGTGTGTGTGTGTGTGTGTATCTCTATATGTATATGTATATCTCCAGGTATGGTGGTACATGCCTATAGTCCCAGCTATGTAGGAAGCTGAGATGGGAGAATCTCTTGAGTCCTGGGGGAGATCAAGGCTGCAGTGAACTGTGATCACACCACTGTACTCCAGCCTAAACAACAGAGCAAGACCCAGTGTCAAAAAAATTTTTTTAAATAGTGAGAGGTGGGAATTTGGACACAAACATGCACACATAGAGAGAAAGGCCTGTGGTGAAGGCAGAGATCAGGAGATGTAACAGAAGGTAAAAAAAAATAATGTTGGCCGGTCACAAGTGGCTCATACTGGTAATCCCAGCACTTTGCGGGGCGGAGGCGGGTGGATCACTGGAGTCAGGAGTTTGAGACCAGCCTGACCAATATGGTGAAACCCCATCTCTACTAAAAATACAAAATTAGCTACCATGATGGCATATGCCTCTAATCCCAGCTACTTGAGAGGCTGAGATAGGAAAATTGCCTGAACCCAGAAGGCGGAGGTTGCAGTGAGCCAAGATTGTGCCACTGCACTCCATCCTGAACAATGAGGGAGACTCTGTCTCAAAAAAAAAAAAAAGTCAAAGATTGCCAGGAAGCTACCTAGGAGAGACATGGGACAGATTTTCTAAGACCACCTTCAGAAGCAACCAACTCTTGATTTCACACTTCTAGACTTCAGCACTGTGAGAGAGTAAGTTACTGTTGGCAAACAACTCAAGTTTGTTATAGCAGCCCTAGTAAACCACTGTGGTGCCAGTGAAAGTAAGTTTGCATGTTGAAAGACAGAAAGCCAAAGGAGTACTGATCAGATGGTGCTGCTTTTCCTTTTATTAAGAACTTGGACCCAGTGATATCTTTGGAGAGTCTTTGAGGAAGGTAGCTTGGGACACTTGGTAATAAGTGGAGAAGACTTGAAATAAACATTCTGAACAAGGAAAGATAGCAGTCTAAAAGGAACTGTAAGGATGCTGGGAAGTACTGAGGCCCCAGTTGAGTTGGACCTCAGGAATTCACTGTGTGTGTGTGTTGCGGGGGGGGGGGTATCTGTTTTTTAAAGAGTTCTTCCAGTGGCACTCCATCATCCCGTGTGATTATTTTGAAACTATATTTTTCACCACTGAAATCAAAGCCAACTGTCCTTTTCTGCCTGCCTGACTTTCCCTAGACCCAGGTCCTTAGCAAAGGTACAAAGTAATAAAACTATTTTATTCGTAGGGAAGGCCATTAAAATTATTCAGCAGGCTCTTTGCCAATGTGCCTCTCGCATTCTTCCACCGCTAAGAACTAATCCCTGGGGTTTTGCTTATAAAATCCATGACTAAAAAATGTTTTTGTCTTTCATCATCAGCTTTCTCACAGATTTGGTGGCTCTGGGCTATACTCTGGAGCTGAAATGTCTCCTTAAGGCATTTTTCTTCATCCTTAAGTTCAAGGATGCCATAGAGGCTTGTTTTCTCTTACCATGAATATGAATCAAGCCACAGCAGGGCCTGTAACTAACCAGTTCTAAGGAAATACAAAAACACGGCTGATGTCAGAAAACTTTCCATTGCAAACCTCACAAGCGTTCATTTGTTTTTTCACACAAAACATCCATTTTTTAAGGTAAAATATGGCAACGGATGTGAATCACATGAAACTAATGTGAAATACAACAGAAAAATAGGACGTTGATGTTTATGAAACTTGTATTATTCCCACTGCTAAGTAAGCCAGTTTTATTTTTAGATCCCATCCTCTGAGTAAGCAGCAAAGTTCAAAGCCCACCAAAAAAAGTGATGAATTTTTCAGAGATATTGCAGGAGAATTGTAGCTGCTAGGCAATGTTTATTAGGGAAATGGAGGAAAAGGCTGGAGCCCCCGACACCTTCAAAAAGAAACATGTGGGCATAGGGAAGGTAACATCACTCACTGGGGTAGTTTGGGGGGTGGGGGGGATAGGAGAGGGATAGTGGGGGGTGGGGAGGCTGGAGAAGGAAACATTGGGAGAAATGCCTGATGTAGCTGACGGGGATACGGAGACTGCAAACCACCATGGCATGTGTTTACCTATGCAACAAGCTTACGAGATGTGCGCATGTACCCCAAAGCTTAAAGTACAATTTTTAAAAAAAGAAAGAAAACAACCATGAGTAATGGTCAGAGCAGGACAAAAGCAGCAGTGTCCCATAGTTTGTGCTGGCCTCAGAGCATCCTGTGGAATGCCCTTGACAACATTCCCATGAGTACCCACCCCCAACTGAAGAAGTCAACGACTCAAGTCCTAACAGCAGAGTCTGGCTGCCCAAGGCTCCAAGGGCTCTTTAAGGGTGGAAGCTGTCCAATTATAAGGTACTTAGCAATAGATCTGCATTCAAACGAACTCCAGCCCCAGTGGAAGTAGGTCCAACCCTGCAGCAGGATTCACTTACCGCTGTGTGTAAAATGTTTTGTTTTAGAGGTAGAGGGGAGATGGCTTTCTGTATTCTCGTTCTGTATCCATGACCCTGTGTGCTCATCCATACACCTCAAACTCTGAGCATCTGTCTTACTCACGCCACTCTCTCCAAACTCTAATCTGATCATAAGAAAAAGGCTGCAGTGTCACTTAGAGACAATTTAATGTGTCTGCGGCCGTACCAATCCCGAACGACCCTGATCTCGTCGATCTCTATCTCGGAGACAATTTAATCCGTCCCCTCCCACCCCACCCTCTCCCTGCGTACACATCATTATCACCACTACTACCATCATTATTTTATAGAAAATGAAATAAAAACTGAAGCCCAGGACTTAAATAACTTGACTACATGGCTTATTGCTGACAGAACTAATACTAAACCAATATATTTTTATTCTGTATTCAATGATCTTTCCACAGCGCCATGCAAAATGATTCAGAGACTGGTGATCAGTGATCAGCAAGAAGGATCCACTGAAACAGGCTCAGTAAATTCTGATGTTACAGAAACAGCTCTGATGTCTATGTCGCTTGCCTAATGGTCTCCTCCAATCCAGGCGAGTCTTTTCCATGAGCAGGTTTTTGAGAAGATGGATTTCATTTTATCCATACTGCCTAATTTATTTCAAAATTCTTTCCTATATTGAATTTCATTTAATCCTTACTACAAACCTGTGAGAAAGAGAAATCTGGTGTGATTTGGTGTTATCAGCTCCATTTTAGAGATGAGGAAAATGAAGTGCAGAGAAAAGTGATAGCCCAAGTTCGCAAGGCTTATAGTTATTAGGACTGAGACTGGATCCCATCATTTACTGGCTTTTAGCCCAGTGTTTTCCCACTACTCACCAGATACTCATTAAATTCTTACTGTACATCAGGGCCAACGCCAGGGGCTGACACATTAGGGACCTAACTAGAAAATGTCTAATATCAACGATTTGAGAAACCTGACAGGAAATCAGATAAGCAAACAAATGAATTACATTCAGGAAAAAGAAAATTGTTTACTTGTGGCCACCAAAGAAGTCATTTAGTTGTTCTGAACCTTTATTTCCTCATCTGCAATAATACTTTCTTTGTAGGGTTATTTAGAATATATGCGATGTAGAATATATGCAAACTATGATAAAATAAGAGTCAAACCTTGAATACATAAAAATTTCATTTTCATACTTACAATATTATAAAGAAGCTCTGAAGCTCCAAGAGCAGAAACAAGATGCTTACATTTGAGGGCAGTGAGTGAGAGAGTTCCAGGCAAAATTGCTCTGTCAAAATAGAAATTTTGCTTCACTGAACTTAGAAGAACCAACTTCCCACTGATTCATACAATACCCTGTAAGCCCCTACAATCTTTAAGGTAGGGACCAAAGCCTGTGGGGTTCCTCCGCACAGTATAATAGATCTTGGAGAGATCTATTCTGACTTGAAATTTGCTCACATGCTGAATGAATAAGAATGCATTGCTTACTTTCTCTGATTCTGAGCCCTGGAGGGCTAGAAAAGCGTAATTATCCCAATACATAACATAGCATTATAAGTCAATAATGGGGATGGCACCTTCCTGGTAGCTAGACTGTAATCGTGTGAATTTAGACCTTGAATTTGCCAAGGTGCTTGTTACTGCAGGGTTACCATGGGCTTATTATATTCTTTTGGTCTGGAACATGCCTGTCTCTGCAGCTGAGTTCATTAGGTAAACAGCTGGTGTAATTGATAGTGTGAATACCACTTCATTTCCAGCTGCTCTGAGAGAATTTGCTTTGAGGTAGAAGAAAATGACCAGTTCTGCTACTGTGAGTTCTGGCCTGTTTTTCTCAGAGAACATACTCCAGGCTGAGTGTTTGCAAATTGTCTTCTTTCCTTTAAGAGAGGGGACCATGGGAGGGGCCCTATCAGTCACTCTCTCACAGTGAGGTGGGGCTTCTGAGGTCACATCTCCCTTAGCTATCAAGAGGTTGACAGAGAGCTTCCCAGACCTCTCGGGAAAACTGTGCCAATGCCAGAAGAGACCCGTGGGTCAATCAGGAAGAAGAAAGATGATGAGCATTTTTACTGCTGTCTGCCCCAGCCTGGGCATTCTGAATGTGGACAAAGGGTCATCCTGGTTTCATGGGGCTTAAAACACATTCAGTTAAGGAGATGGTACTTTTTGGGAAAAAGAAAGGGAAATAAAATTCTGCTGGATGGGAAGAAATACTTTAACTTGTAAATTAATTTATGCATTCAAAGCAATTTCGATACAAATCTCAGAACAGCTTGTTTAGCTTGACAAAATTATTCCACATCATGTCCAAAAATGTATGATAAAATACTTAAATTTTGAATAATTTAAATAAGACATGACTTGCACTTGCAGAAAATAAAATATACTATCAAGCAACAGTTGTTAAACAGCGTGTTTCTAGAACTAGATTAGACACACATATCACCAGAAGTGAATGATTCCAAATGAAAAGAGACCCAAATTCATAGCGGTAGTACAGTGCAAATAACATTAGTTAAAATCACAAATTACTATTTTGTTTTGCCTTCTTGAGTATGGTGATAGGGAGGGACAGCAGCATGATTGAGATAATCATATCAATGGGTAACTAATATTCATCATTAACCATTTAACAGCACAGAGTGCCTGAAGGAGACTTAGGAATTTAGGCTTTTCCTTTTTAGTGGAGTGAATGGGGTGTTTTTAAGAATGATACTAAAAGCAAGTTACATAAATGGAAAGATTATTTGGTCTACAAAAATAAATGGAAATGTGAGCTTCAATTTTGAATATAATTTATATGTTTACCTGGGAAAAATATTTGTAACATGTATTCTAAAGGATTCCCTAGTAGGCGAAGAGCCTAACAGAACAATTCGGAAAAGATAATTCAATTTTTACAACAGGCAAAGGAATTGAAGAGGAAGTTCACAATAAGATTCATAAAAGCACAAATATTCGCACAAATGATTGTTTTAACTTCACAAAGTAATACAAAAGGAAACAATGATGATGTTATTTTTGCTTATCAAATTGACAAGCATAACATACACTTTTAATAATCATTGTTGAGGAAGCAGCAAAATGCACAGCTGATTTTCTGTCCAGACTATCATAGGTAATCACAAAGATTTATGTGTAAGCAATTTAAGCACAATCATAATTTAGAAACAACAAAAAAGGTCTCTTGACATTGAGCTGGTGGGGTAGCTCAATGTGATCGAGGAAAACCAGGCGACTGTACAGTACAGGATGGAAGTATATGTAATGATAGGAACCACGTTCTTTACTACAGTACCTGAAAGAAAGTTTCCACACCTGCGTGATTACAATGATTTTCTCTTGGTAGTGAGATTACTGTGATATTTTTTTCTTTTTGTGCTTTCTTCCACTTTCAAAAATTTCAACAGTGAACATCTAATGCATTTAAAATGTATAAACCATTATGTCCTGTTATATTTGCTTTCTAGATAACTAGTATAGAAAAATTCAAAGTGTATTACACTCAGAGCCTGAAGTGACCATCTACCTCTTCAGTGGTGGTGAATTCCAGTGGTGGCGGTGGCTCGTGCTAGTCCAGAGCATTCCAATTGCAGCTGCTAGGGTGGATCTATGCCTGTGATCTTAATCTGGACCATCAGAGCATCCCTTCTCCTTGCCAAGTGATTAGGTCATATATAGGCAAGGGACATATGCCAGCTTGTCAGGTCCCATTGGGCTAACCCCCGAATTTTGCTTGGGTGACCAGAAAGTAAGTGTTCTCTTTCTTATTCAACTAGACTTAGAGCTGTGAAGTGTCTTCAACTGTCACTGAAACAAATCTTTCCAAAAATGAGGCCAGCAAGGAAAGACAGAAAACAGAGGGATGGGGAGATAATCAATCCCCGTGACATCGCCTAAGTCTTTGGATCAGTTCACACCTGAAACTCAATTGACTCCGCCCTGCGACAACAAGAACAATGGCAACAAAACAAAACAAAACAGAAGAAAAACGAAACAAAAAACCGATGTTTCAGTTAAGAGAGAAAAAACAAAAAGCAATACTTTTAACCACTTTAGGCTGGTTTGGTGTTGGTGTCTATTACTTACAAATGAGAGATATAATCAGCACGGAATTCAAAGAGCTTACAACTGATCACTCAAAAATAAACCAGAAAAAGATTTTAAGGGTAAGGTGTTTGGAGTGAGCACAGTTTACCTTTACCACCTATCTCTCCTAAGTGGAAACATCCAGCAAAGCTGGATCAGTGTCAGTAGGTTTCCCAGGCTTTACCACCTCCATTTAACTAGTCCTAGTAATATAAGTATGGGACACTCACCAAAAATTGTAAGAGATCTCCAAATCTTCCTGCAACACTGATTGAAATGCACCCACATCATTCAGATAAATTCTGTAACGGCATGGGGCTACAGGAGTGCTGAAAAATCTTTAATTAGCAGTGTTTCTTGTGAAGCATACATGCAGCCTAGACCAGTGTTTCTAAATGTCAATGTATCACTAAGGTTCTACCAAGAAAGCAAAACCACCATGAGTAATATAGAGTAAGGGGGTTTATTACAGGCATTGGGTCTATTAGGACTATGGAATGATCTGGGAAGTAGAATTGAAGAATTACAGAAAAGTCAGTAATGAACTTCCCTTCCTGAAGCTTTGACATACAATGTCCATTGGTGAGGACCAGTTGAAGCTTCCAGGGAAATCTTAGAAGCCAATGGGAATGAGAAGGGCTGACAGTGAAGTCTACAGAAAGCTACTGCCTCCTTGTCTGGAGGCGGGCTGAGAGTTCCTGTGATGGAAAGGATGACGCTGTTGTCTTTCCCGAGAAAAAAGAGCTGGATGTAGAGTGGAAGAGAACTAGGAAAGGCTGGAACTCAGGGGACTGTGTTTGCATGTCTCATGGCAGCTATGGAGACCCTTGGAGAGCAAGGGGTACTATTTCACTTCTGCCTTGTAAATCTCCTGCAGATTTCTCTTTTGGCCAATTCTAATTTGAGGCCTTACAGCAAGGAGACCCTGGGAAATGTCATTCCAGCTGGCCAAGGTGACACTTATAAAGCCAACACAGACTTGGATACAATCCACCTGGAGGTATATTCAAATGCAGATTCTGATTCATTAGTTCTGCAGGGAAGAGGGACACAGGGAGGCTGAAATTCCACACTTTGAGTAACAGGACTTGGTCCCTTTGATGAGAGGGAAAAAAAACACATTTATGAGCATCAGAACAAGTGAGGAAGCTCTTGCCAGTTTCGTTTTATTTTCTTTTAGAAATAATCAACCACTTAAGCATCCCTCATGAGAAAGTAGAAAATTGGCTCATTTGTGATAAACAAAGGGCAAATTTAAGTATTCTTAATCTTTTGCTTAGTACTATGTTAAAAGCGACCATGGCAATCACTCCCCTCTACTTGAGACTGAATAGTTGGACTTATCTTTGATCCAAATGACCCTTTGCCACCTGGCATTACATCAGTTTTTTGTAGCATGCTTGTTTCCATCTTTTCTCCCTTGGTCAAAAGCAACAAGACCAAATGCAGAAACCTACTGTTAGCAGTGCAAAGGGATGTTTTATTTGGGTATGCATTTCGTCAACTTGCTTCTTTGTGAGAAGCTGCCCCAGATTTTGATTTGTGGAGCTCATGACCAAGTGACAAATTAGGGCACAGAGATCATTATATAAGAGATGAGTTATTGGCATAATAAGCACGTGTAAATAGCATTTACATATTTAATGACCATTTTATTCTATGGCAATTTTGCATTAAATATTCAGAAATAATGTTCTCTTTACGCATATAAAAGCCTTTTCTCAAGTGCATTATTATTAGTCTGGGAAAAGAAACTCTATTATGCCGTTATGTGGCATGTGATGGCATTTAAGCCTCATTTCCATGTCAGTCACCTGGAAGTCCTCCTCTCTGCCAGCCTTATGGGGTCACCTTTTGCTGCAATAGTGAGGTGAAATGGCTGGAGTTCCACTCTCTTGTGACAAGGAAACCCCATTCCCAGTTTCTTCATCCTCCACCTGCCATAGAGCCAAAGACTTTCAAGGGCTTTTGTTTCTTCTCATCTCTTTTTGTTCCCTTGCAGTATTTCAGTGTTATTCTTAATTTCCCCTCAAGCTCACATTTTGTGACTGTTCCTTTCACTTCACCCCATTACCAACCCACAGAATGCTGACTCATTTAGGTTTTGTTTTGCTTTGTCTTCAAAATACAATTCATGAAAGCCGCTTGTGGTTAGAGAGATTTCTACTAACTAACTTGGTGTGCAAGTAAGGCTGGAGATAACAGCACAGCAGATAATTTAAACAGAGCACTGGGCTGCCCGGCTCTACGTTGAGTTTCTGTCTGGCAGGTTTCTCTCCCCAAGGGCCAACAGCCCTCACCCTGGTCTCAGCCTTCCCTGTAATGTCTGTTTTTATATCCACTCTCCAGCAGAACATCTCATCCATCACGACGATTTCCTGAAACTCTACAGTGTCTTCCACTTTACCAGCCAGAGTGATGTGGCTGTCTCTGGTGAGCCCTGCTTAACTGAGGCCATGCCTCAGTGCTTCCTAACTCCGGCCAAAATGAGCCATCAAGACATCTTGCTATAAACACACAAATGCTCCACATCTCATGAGGAAGGACTCTTACTACCAACTGATACATCTTCAGTGCAGCCAATCCTTGAGCAACACAAGTTTGTACAGGTCCACTTATATGTGGGTTTCTTCTGTATCTGTCACTTCTGAGAGAGCTCTTCCTCCTCCTCAGCCTCCTCAACTCAAAGACAAGGATGAAGACCTTTGTGATGATCCACTTCTTCTTAAGGAATAGTAAACATATTTTCCTCTCATTATTTTCTTAATATTTTCTTTTCTCTAGCACAGTTTGCTGCAGGAATACAGTATATACTACAAAGAACATATAAAATATATGTTAACCAACTGTTTATGTTGTAAGGAAGCCTTCTGGTCAATAGTAGGCTGTTAGTAGTTAAATTTGAGGAGAGTCAAAAGTTATAATTTTTTTACTGTGTGAGGGTTGGAGCCACTAACCTTTGCATTATTCAAGGATAAACTGAAATTGTTTTGTTTTTTCTCTACTATATGCTTCTCTTGGCAAAACCATGTTTTTGGGTTTTTTTTTTGACAGTCTCACTGTGTCACCCAGGCTTGAGTGCAGTGGTGTGATCTTGGCTCCCTACAACCTCCACCTCCCGGGATCAAGCAATTCTCCTGCCTTAGCCTCCCAAGTAGCTGGGATTACCGGCATGCATCACAATGCCTGGCTACTTTTTGTATTTTTAGTAAAGGTGGAGTTTCACCATGTTGGGCAGGCTGGTCTCAACCTCCTGACCTCAGGTGATCCGACTGCCTCGGCCTCTAAGAGTGCAGGGATTACAGACAGGTGTGAGCCGCCACATCTGCCCTCTCAGCAAAACCTTTGCATCCTCTGCAAGGGCCTCTACCCCTTAAATTTGTACCCCGAGAGATGTATGGGGGTTCAGGAAAGACAGAAACACATTTTCTGAGAAAGCCTGAATAATTATTCAAGTTGATCCCCAAGGCAAGATGGTTTACAACAATGCACCTGCATCATTTACATTTTGTGCACCGTGAGCAGTGCATTTCAGCATCACTCTGAAGTGAGTTTCTCACACTCCCCATGCATGATCTCTACGGTTACAGCTCTTATTTTCTTCTTGTTTCTTAGGGAGCCTAGTTTCACAGAGTGGGAGTTACTAGCAGGGTTTCTGTGAGGGAAGCATAGGTGTTCAGCGTCCCTTTGGTGGCAGGGTGCTGAGACAAGAGCACTCCTCATTCTGAGGCTGGCAGGCTCTTTCTCTACAGGAAGCTTTCCTGCCAGCACCCCCATTCAGAGTAGGGCAGTGCTCCTTCTATTTTGGGCGCTCTGTGCAGCCAGCATTCCTCTTCAGAGTTCTGCATGCCCTTTCCATGCCCAGAGCCCTCACTAGCAGGCTCTGGTACAATGCTAAGTTCCCCAAACCCGGGTGGCTTGGTTTCCATTCTTCTGTACAGTTTCCTATTCCAAACAGACTCCGGGTTCCTAAGTACAAGACAAGTGAGCTGCGGCTGTTCTGTTCATGGCCATTTGCCTCAGTTGCAGCAGAGTGGACGGCATCTGAGTGGAGGTCAAGATTGGCATAACGCCTTGGTGTCAGGGACACCATCTCATTGCTGAATCTTACCTGCAGCGACTTCCACTTCCTGTGTCTGCTTCGGACTTTCAGTGCTGACCCTGCTGTTCTAGATTTTTCCTAAGAACAGCCAGTTCTGCTCTCAAATGTTTTTATCCTAACTTAACTTACCTGGCAAGAATACTTCAAGAATTCCTATAAATCTCTTGTGCCATTCCACTTCATTTTATTCCAAAGGGTTTTACAATGAAATAGTCTCAGAAATCCTTTGTTCTGCTCTATATCTGACTGCCCCTCTATACTTTCACTTGCAATAATCATTCTAATTTATGTATCCCTCAGTGGTTTTTCTCCTTACATTTGGTCAGAGAAAAATTTGTACCTATAAGTGCTGACTGTATTTCATCCTAACAAACATTTGTGGGCTCTAAGGCAGAAATCTCACGGCACTGAGCCATTTGAATTTCTATGTCCAGGGTCTCAGGATAGAAGCTCCTAGTTTTTCCTTCTCAGAGATGTGCCAATGTCATCACAGACGCTTGATGCGTTTCTTTCCATGTTTCAAAATCCTTGCTCCAATTTCTGCACTCTTCAGATAATCCCTGGCTTGAGGTTGTATGCAGCCTATATCTACTGGGCTAGTCCACTGGGGATCCAGTCTGATACCTTCTATTTTCAGAAAATCATCATTATTCTTCTGTAAGAAATTGTGTGTCTATAGATGTTAACGCAGAGGGATTTGCTTGTCAGCTTTCTTCCTTGGGATTTAATCGGGCTGTGTGTGTTCTCAACAGAACATTCTCTGCAAAGTTGGAAGACCAATTTCATAGAAGTTTCCAAGTGTCTATATCAGGGTTGAGACTAAGGTGAGGCAATGAGGTGCCTGCTCAGAAGCAAAATAGAAAAGAACAGCAAACACTCCACTAATCAAGATAAATGGTGTGTTTGATAAATACTATTTAATGCAATACATGAAACAATCAAAATTAATGCAGAAATCCCATGGTGAGCATAATACCAAAGTTTTATATAAAGACAGGATCAATATTGTGGTTTTTCTTTTTGCCTCAGGCACCAGTATGGCTAGGCATGTCACT